>NC_134864.1:58946666-59246666 GCF_049852395.1 Peromyscus maniculatus bairdii | reverse complement strand
GACTGTCATCATAGAACCTTCATCCAGTAACTGATGGAAGCAGATGCAGAGATCCACAGCCAAGCACTAGGCTGAGCTCGGGGAGTCCAGTTTAAAGGAGGGAGGAGGGATTCTACAAGCCAGAGGGATCAAGATCACGATGGGGGAACCCACAGAGACAGCTGACCTGAGCTAGTGGGAGCTCAGGGACTCTGGGCTGACAGCTAGGGAGCCTACATGGGACTGACATAGGCCCTCTACATGTGGGTGTGTAACTTGGTTTGTTTGTGGGGCCCCTAGCAGTGGGATCAGGACCTGTCCCTGGCTTATGAACTGGCTTTTTGGAACCTGTTCCCCATTCCTCACCCAGCCTTGATGAAGAGGGAGGAACTTGGTCCTGCCTCAATGTGATATGATATGCTTTGTTGACTCCCACGGGAGGCCTGCATCTTTCTTAATGGAGGAGGAGTGGATGAGGGGATAGACGGGAGGAGGAGGAAGGAACAGGAAGAGAGGAGGGAGGGGAAACTGTGGTTGGTATGTAAAATAAATGAAAAAAATTAATTAAAAAAAACAACAAATACATGTCACCACACTCAGATTTTAAAACAGGGTTTTAGGGATCAAATTTGGGTTCTCCTGCCTGCCCAGAAAGTCCTTTACTGACTTGGATGTTTTTCTAACCCAGCTATCACTACTACTCAACCCTGTTCACAGGAACTGGATATGGTGGCACATGTCTTTAATCCCAGCACTCAGCTACATGAAATCCTGACTCAAAAATTAAATAAGAGTGGGAAGGGCAGAGAGAGAGAAGGAAGGAAAGGAGGGAGGGAGGGAGGGAGAAAGGGAGGAAGGAAGGAAGGAAGGAAGGAAGGAAGGAAGGAAGGAAGGAAGGAAGGAAGGAAGGAAGGAAGGAAGGAATTGAAAGCGTCAAGAAGAAACTTAGTCTAGCCAGAGGAGCAGCTGAGTGGTAGAGAGCTACTGGTCTAGCATGCTTGAAGCCCAGAGTTCAAGCCCTAGTGTGGAAGAGAGAAGGACAGCAATCCAGAGCAAATTTCTCTAATAGGGAAAACAGCAGCACAGACTCCCACTTATGTACCCATGGCCTAATTTCAACAATTATCAGCTCATGGGGAGTTATAGTTTTCCCCTGATTTATCCATCATGTCCCCTGCCTCTTTACTGAAGCAATGAGACACATCTTATTTCATCAGCAAACATTCAATGTGGATCTTGAAAAGAAAATGACTCTTTTCTAAAAATAAACACATTGTCATTATTACACCTTTAAAACAACAACCAAAAACCCATTGACTTTTTAACATCATCAAACAGGCATTGCTAAGCCTTCCAGTCATTTGTAAACTTATTTTACAATGTCTTTACTCAATCATGGTATGTCTTTCCCATCTCTCTCTCTTCCTCCCTCTCTCTCCCTCCCTTCCTCTCTCCTTCCTTTCTTTGCAAGTTGAACTACAAGTTCAACGTCTAATGGAAATGATCAGGACAAAGGCTCAGGTCATCAAAGTGTCCCTTGGAGAGCCGTTTAAGTGCAAGATGGTTGGTTGGTGAGCCAAGCTCACTTTTTAACTGAGGTCTGAGTCAGCTTCATTCAAACTGTGGTTTCTCAAAGCACTGTCTAGCATTTAATCAAAAACTTGAACTTTATTAAACTATCTTGAAAATGTCTTGTGAGATAATTTCCACAAAACTACAGAGTATCCTTCCCCACAAAAGGATTTAATCATCAAGAATGTCTTTAGGGGGCCAGAGAGATGGCTCAGTGATTACCAGAACTGAAGAACCAGGTTTGATTCTCAGCACTCACAACACAGCTAACAATCATCTGTAATTCCAGTTCCAAGGGGAACCAATGCCCTTCTGACCTCTGTGGGCATCAGGCACTTACATAGTGCACACACATGGTGAGCATGCACACATGCATACATACCTGCATACATACATACATACATACCTGCAGGGAAAACACCCACACACATAAAATAACATAAATAATTTTTAAAGAGAATGTCTTTAAAGACAGAATAGCCTCTGATTTACATTGACAGTTGACTCTGATGTACATAGTTTTTCATAGCAAAAATCCTTAACCCAACAATAGACTCAGAGAAGCCGGGTGCCCACACCCTCGATCCCAGCACTTAGGAGGCAGAGGCAGGCAGAACTCTGAGTTCAAGCCTGGTCGACAGCGAGTTGCAGGACAGACCAGGATACACAGAGAAACCCTGTCTCAAACAAACAAAGACCCAGAGGAATTTTTAATCATTTACTAAATGTAGACAGAAATCTAGACATGGAATAAAGTCTTAACACACACTTGATATTCCTGGTATGTAAAGCAATAAATTTTGCTTTTAGCATTGTGTTATGTTGTGGTTTTTTAAAGATGTTTCAACATATGTTCATTTTAGCAAGTTTCCATGAATCATTGTGAATGTTTGCCACACAGCTATCATGACTCCCTCACTGGTTCTAAATCCTAGTTATTCTTTCACAAAGTCAATATATTTAAACTATTATGTTGCGGAATGTTATTTTATTTAACTGTGTAAATGTGTGTTACATTTTTTTTTCCTGCTGCTTTTGTTAACAATGCAAAGACGTGTTACATTTGTTTGATTAAATAAAATGAAGCTGGGGTCAGGAGGCTGAGTCAGCAACTCGCTGACAGGAAGTGGTAGGGAGGAACCATATGTAGCTAGGCTCCTTTAGTTGGGGCTGAGCAGAAGGACAGCCCTTTTTCAGGAGACACAATGAGGAGAGGAGGTGAGCTACCTGCTATTTATCCTCTTTGAGCTAGAAGGATTTCACAGCAACCTTTGAATCCTGAGTTCCACGGAAGGACAGAGATCTAGATTAAGTTTCTTTCAGTGGCTGCGATAGAGCTGGAGCCTGAGGGAACAGAATTCGTGCCTGAGGGAACAGAATTCCCACCTGGCTGCGGCCTGGGTGGCCCAACTGCTGCTGCTGCTGGTGGCAGCGGAGTTAGAACTGCTGGTTAGGACAGCGGTTGCTTCAGGAACAGCCACTGTATTGAAGATGAAACTGTTGTTTTTAAAAATGATAAGCGACGCTGATTGCCATGCGGAAAGGTCATGAGACACGAGCCACGACAAAACCCAGTATCAGAGCTTTATTGGGGGGGGGGGGGGACAAAAGAACCAGGCCTGGGCAAGAAGCACATGGAGAGAGATGGGGGGAAGAGAGAGCAGAGAAGGAGGAGTCTGTGTCCGGCTTTTTAAGGATTCCTGTGACCTTGCGCAGGTGGGCTTTCGAGCTATGCCACGCATGCGCTGATTGCGTGAAAACGCCACCCTGCCGGCGAGCGCGCACATAATCACCAGCACGCACTGATGACATAAGACGTAAGACCCTTTGCTTAGCTCCTGAACTGTGCGTGTGCGGTCATGCAGCTGGAGTGGCGGCAGAATCCTAACAAAACAGCACTATTATTTTAAATTTAGTTCCCATAAAGGGCATGAGCGTCTTGTTCTTGCAGCTATGAGGAGATTCACTGTCACTAAATCCACTCCATGTGGCCATCCACAGAGCTGCTCAGCATGTGCGGTTACGATCTAAACTGAGGAGCGCCTGAAGACCTCGGGCGGAGCCCAGGCAGCCTCGGGGGCTTATGGGTAGAACACCACCAAGGATAACCTGAGGAATATAAGATGTCTATCAGGTTATGAGGGAGGAGTCTGGAGAAATAGCTGGGGGAACCTGAGGCAAGAGGCTGCCAGGGTCCTACATTCATGAGATGGGGTGATAAACTATCAAAATCCAAAGGTGGTTGAAGCCAGTGTTTCATTGATCAGAACTTCTGTCTGTGAGGCCATGTGACAAGCATTACCCTCAAAATGGCCCAAGTTTAAAATTAAAAAACAAACAAAAAAAAAAAACAACTACTGGATCATTAGTTTTTAAAAAATAAATAAAATGTACTAGATTCTGGGAAGGATGAGAGGATAGGGATGAGAGAAGGTTGCTGATGGGTTAGGATGCAGTTGGATACGAGGAAGAATAACTTCTCATGTTCTAGACAGGGCAGGATAAGTATGACAGACAATAGCCAATTACATGTTTCAAAATAGCTGGGAGACAAGATTTCAAATGTCCCTGAAACAAAGAAATGGTAAATACCGGAAGTGGCAGGTACCCAGTGGTCCTAATATGATCATCATGCACTATATTCATGTGTTGAAACGTGACATTCTGTCCCACAGATACATACAATCAGCATGACAATTAAAAACAAAAATAGGGACCGGAGAGCTGGCTCCGTGGGTGAGGGTGCTCACGGCCAAAGCTGACAACCTGAGTTTGATCTCCAGAACCCACCTCGTGTAAATAACCAACTCCCACAAGTCGTCCCGTGACCTCCACACATGCACTGTGGCATATGTGTGCGCAGACATATACAATTCACTGTTTTTAGTTTTAATAAACAGTTTTTAAATACAATGAATACATATAGAAAATTAAATTTAAAACTCATTGGCCAGATTGTGTCCCATGCAATCCAATTTCTCCTTGGTAATCTAGATCAACCACCCCTCCTAACACTGTTATTCCCTTCTCGGCCTGTTGGCTTAAGGGCATCAGAAGCCCAAAGTAACGGGGGGGGGGGGGGGGGTTAGGGGGGAGATGTCAGAGCTTCCGGTCCAGTGGAATGTTTGTTATGTCTCCCGGCAGGAACGCTCCACCTTCTGTCCATAGTTAGAACGCACAACTTTTCAAGTACATACGGACCCCCTGAATTTCCTCTTCACAAACTCACACTCTGACCAACATCTCCCTAGTGTGCCCCCCCTCCCCGTTTTCATTTTGACTTCCGCTTCCCGGAGAGCAAGCACACCTGGTGGTTATTAGGAAGCCAGGAGGCAGTTCAGAGGGACACAAACCAAGCCACCCCGCACGTGGGCACACGTGGGCACACCCTCAGGGCACCATCAGATGTGTCTGCGGCTGAAGAGAAACACGGTATGGACTCACACACGTCCTGCTCTCAGCCTGACCCAAATCTCCGTGGGCACTGACATGCTAAGTCCAGAGTGGGCGGGACAGAACGCTTTCCTGGAAATGGAGTGACAGGTGGTACTTTTCCCTCTGAGCAACTACAACAAAATGAGGTTCATTTCGCTTGAATTGATCAGGAGGAGGGTCGCAGAGTGGATGGAATTCCTGGGAAGACGCCCCAAGGCAGTGATTTCCAGGACAGGGCTGTGGGGGTGGCTCAGTGAGGCTCACTTAGGGCGGCAGGCCCTGGGTTCAGTCCCTAGCACCGTAAACAACAAGGTGAAATAAATTACTCAATGAATGTTTTAGACATTTTTCAATCAATTTTCCTAAATTTTTGAATTCAGTCACTATCCCTTAAATTTTTTTTAAATGAAGGTATGTTAGGGCTGTAAATGTATTTCTGGCTGCATGGCCCTTTTGTGCCGCTGTACCAAAATCCCACTGACTGGGTCGTTAGTAAGACACAGAGTTCTATTTTTCATTGTTTTGGAGGCTGAGCAGTCCAACAGCAAGGTGTCCAAGGTCCTGTGTCTGGTGAGGGCGGCCCACTGATTCCAAGATGGCAGCTTGTAGCTGTTGTTCAAATCTTAGATGGTCTTTTAATTAAAAAAAAACAAAACAAAGTCAGATATCAGGGTGAAAGCTGAAAGATCAGAGAAGCAGAACAGCCAGCCACTAGTTCTTACTTCTACAAAATCCTTAGTCTAAAGAGTGAGTTCCTGTTTCCTCACACCTTGTATACCTTTCTCTGCCCTGCCATATTACTTCCTGGGATTAAAGGCGTGTGTGCTTCCCAAGCAAAGGCATGAGATCTCAAGTGCTGGGATTAGAGGTGTGTGCCACCATACCTGTCTCTGTTTCTCTCCTATGCTGGGTCAATCTCATGTAGCCCAGTGTGGCCTTGAACTCACAGAGATCTAGACAGATTTCTGCCTCCCGAGTAATAGGATTAAAGGTGTGTGCCACCATTGCCTGACCTTTATGTCTAATCTAGTGGCTGGCTCTGTCCTCTGATCCTCGGGCAAGTTTATTAGGGTACACACTATATCGCCATATGTAGCCTCATCTCCGGAGGAATAACAGCAGAGGTCAGAGGGAAGAAAGGTGAGTTCTTCCTTTTATAAGAGCTACAGTCATGCTGGCTGGCCCTCATGACCTAACTACCCAAAGGCCTAGCCTATAATACTCTTACACCTGGATTACATTGAACATGACTTTTGGAGAGAGCATGGATATTTAAACTGTAACAGTGACAAATTGATAGTCTTATCATACTCATTTTTTTTAAATTTATTTATTATGTATACAGTGTTCTACTTGCATGTATCCCTTCAGGCCAGAAGGGGGCACCAGATCTCATTACAGATGGCTGTGAGCCACGATGTGGTTGCTGGGAATTGAACTCAGGACCTCTGGAAGAACAACCGGTGCTCTTAACCTCTGAGCCATCTCTCCAGCCCCAATACTCATTTTTAATCAAAACTATGTTTCTGTATTTATGCAGGTCTCTCTAACTCGCAGATTTGCATTTTTTTAAAATTTGCCACACACATGATGAGAGTAAAATTAAAAAATAGTTTCAAACATCTTTTTTCAGCTTAAGACATAAGCAGTGGCTTGAACAAATTGTGACAGTCAATATTTCTAAGAGTCCCATGAAGTAAGCAGCTCTACACACTTCTGGAGATGATGTAAGTGGAAGATCATTTTCTCTTTAACGACTACATCCTGAAATCATTTAATTTTAGAAAAAGCCGGAAGCACCAAGATGCTTCTTTATTTCAGGACTCTTCATTCTGAGAAATTCAACTCAAGGGGCTCAAGCCAAAAAGGAGAAATTCCTTGTTCACAGGGAGTGGAAAGTCACTTCGAGCGGGTCTCGGGTGGATGCTGCAGAAACACGACACCCACTCTCTCCCCACTTCCCTCCCTCCCAGCCTCTCTCTGGGGCCTCTGGCATCTCCCACTTATTCATCTATCTGCACACACAATACTCATGATTTCAAGTGTGTTGGCCCCTGTCCCTGAGCTCCAAGAGAAACCGAAGGAGTACAAGTTAATTGCTAGGTACTAACTATGGAAAACAGTTAAAAATGAGGCATGTGAGAGGACTTTTAAAACTGATGCTAACATGAGAATTTCCACAGTCCATGTGATCCACCTGTGCTTTAGGATTATGGGTATGTTGAGTGACTGTCCTCCGAGTTAAGCAACCACTGTCTTGGGGTGTTCAACTGTCCCCCTTTGCAAAAGGATTATCCCGGCTGGGCTTGCTGACTCTTTACGCCCCACATTGTAGATGTAACCAACCGTCTTATTAAATAAGAAACACAGAACCAATGTAAAAGAGAAAGCCAAGAGATCAGAGCTCAGAGCTAAAATCTCACCCTTCCTCCTGCAGTGGTCCCAGCTTCCCGAAAGAGAGCTATTTCCTGTCTGTCCATCTTTTTATAGTATTTTGTTCTGCCTTCTCATTGGTTGTAAACCCAAACACATGACTGCCTCGTCACTGTCTGTATGTATAGCCCCCCAGGTCTTTTTTTTTTAATGTATACATATTCATAGCACATTAATTTTATTGTGAAATATACAGTTGATTACTGATTCACTTAAATTATTACATCTCTTCCAGACAGATGAAAGTGTTTCTTTGGATACATACATGAAGTATTTAATGATTTCTATATTCTCTATTAAGTATTTTAAAATTAACATCATTAAAATGTTTTTGTAAGTAAATAGGTTGCAACAACTCTGAGTTTGGTCCCAGATTTTGGCACCAAAATATGAGTTTTGCAAATCTGAGGAAAGGTGTGCTGACTACCTGAGAGTCAGAAAACACCTTGAGCTGCTTAGCACAGATCTGATAGCTGCAACTGCAATAAGACAATTCAGTCCTAGAGGGCAAGGTATCCCAGACACCTCAAGCTGCTCAAAACAACAACTCTGCCCTGAAGGTGGCTTGGACACCTGGAGCTGTTTAGTCCAACCCTGGAGGGAATATTTTCTGACTTCTCAGGAAAGACAGGCCTGGGAATGCTTCAGCAGGGAAGGGTATCCTGACTCTTCAGAAAATATCCTGACTCTTCAGGCTATACCTGGTGTGATGGGTCATGGTCTCCCTGTAGGATATAGCAATCCTGCTCCTCTCCCAGAGAGCCACTACAGCTAAGCTTTGCTCAGCACCCATTTAAGGGGGCTTCCTAATAAAGCCCTGCTTTTCTGGCCAAAGAAATTAAAAATATGTAGCAATTTCCTCTGCCTCAGGAAAAAAGTGTTACTTTTCAGCTTTTTTGCTCTGTCTACTCAGCAAGGACCTTCTGTTCAGCTCCCCCTTGCTCAATCCACTTGAGCCATCTCAGCAAGGTTCTTTCATTCAGCTCCTCCTTGCTCAATCCACTATGGGATATCTCAGCAAGGATCTTCTATTCAGCTCCCCATCGTTCAATCCAACTTGGGACATCCCAATAAAGTTCTGTGCACCGGTGAATGCAGGTCTTCACACCCAAAACACTTTTAGATTATTAATTGGGAAGGAGGAATCCAGGAGAGTAGCTGCTTCTACCAGGGTGGAGACTACAACTCTCAATGGACCAGGCAGGGCAGTTTATACAGGATGTTTTGGAGATGGAATCAACCAATCAGGTTTTTTTTTTCTGCCCAGCAATTGGCCAGTTTTATGGGCTAGGACATAGATGGTCCTGATTACAGGGACAAATTGTTTTTCTTTCACTGGCCTTTCTTGGCTTTTTGACACTACCTTTAAGGGAAGGGCATATTTATTTCACTGACTCTGATTCTAGGGACCAAGAGTGTTATTTTGGCACCAGTTTCAGAGTCAGGGCATGTTTCCTTGGTTCATTTTTCTGGCTCATGTCCAAAACATAAGTTGTGTTTCTTTCCCTGATTCTGGGCCCTAGGGACAGGATTCTATTATCCTGTTTTGTGGTTGATTAGTTTCACAAGTCAGTTGACCAGGGGCAGAGATGGCACTGATTTGAGCCAAAGTGTGTTTTTTTTAACTGGCCTTATCTGTGTCATCTTTCCCTAATTCTGGGCCCCAGGGTTACTGTGGGTTTCTTTACCCAGCCCCCTTTCCCTACACTTTTGACAAAACAACAATCAATGAAAGTACATCATCTACCCTTAGACCAAGCTTCTTGCTAACTGTGCTTATACCTTAAATTAACCTATTTCTATTAATCTATAAGTTGCCACATGGCTTGTGACTTACCATTTTCTTAATATGTTACTTCTCACAGCAGCTGACAGTGCCTCTCTGCCTCAGCCTCCACTTCCCAGAATTCTCTTGGCTTGTTCCGCCTATACTTCCTGCCGGGCTACTGGCGAATCAGCATTTTATTTATACAGAGTGATATTCACAGCAGAGATAAATTACACAGTAAAAGATTTACCATTATATGGTTGCTCTGTGTTGTGAGTAGGCATTAACACATTGATTATATTCATAGGGTTACCCTCCAGTATGTGTTCTTTAAAATACTTTAAGATGACTGTGCTGTGAAATGGCTTTACCACACTGTTTACATTCATAGGGTTTTCTCAATCATGTTTTCTTTTATGAAATTGAAGACCATTGTGATGACAAAGGCTTTACCACATTGATTACAGTTGTATGGTTTCACTCCAGTATGTGTTCTTTTATGCCTTTGAAGATGAGAGTGATGAGCAAAGGCTTTACCACACTGATTACATTCATAGGGTTTTTTTCTCCAGTATGTGTTCTTTTATGTCCATGAAGATGACTGGGCTGTGCAAAGGCTTTACCACATTGATTACATTGTAGCTTGAGTTTCCCTGCCTTGCCCACAGTCAGGACAAATCTTTGTCACCCGCCAGTCCCACAGCCGCTCAGACCCAACCAAGTAAACACAGAGACTTATTTTGCTTACAAACTGCATGGCCGTGGCAGGCTTCCTGCTAACTGTCCTTATCTTGCTAACTGTCCTTATATCTTAAATTGATCCATTTCCATACATCTATACCTTGCCATGTGGCTGGTTGCTTACTGGCGTCTTCACATGCTGCTGGTCATGGCGGCGGCTGCAGTGTCTCTGGTCATGGCGGCGGCTGCAGTGTCTCTGGTCATGGCAGCGGCTGCAGCGTCTCCTTCTGCCTTTCTGTCCTTTTATTTCTCCTCTCTGTTAGTCCCGCCTATCTTTCCTGCCTAGCCACGGCCGATCAGGTTTTGTTTATTAACCAATCAGAGCAACTTGACATACAGACCATCCCCCAGCACAGCCAAGTGCAGACCATCTCAAACACCTGCACTCAGGCCCATGGTCCTAATCATCCTCTATACGGACCTGCTGAGTAACGCCACAAAGAACCCCAGAAGGGCTCCCACAGGACATACAGAACATCCCACAGCACTACATTGATAGGGTTTCTCTCCAGTATGTGTTCTTTTATGTGCCTGAAGATGACTGGGACATACAAAGGCTTTACCACACTGAACACATTCATAGGGTTTCTCTCCAGTATGTGATCTTTTATATCCATGAAGATGACTGGGCTGTGCAAAGGCTTTACCACACTGATTACATTCATAGGGTTTTTCTCCAGTATGTGTTCTTTCATGCCTTTGAAGAGTAATATGTTGAGCAAAAGCTCTGCCACACTGATTACACTCATAGGGTTTCTCTCCATTATGTGTTCTTTTATGTCCATGAAGATGACTGGGCTGTGCAAAGGCTTTACCACATTGATTACATTGATAGGGTTTCTCTCCAGTATGTGTTCTTTTATGTACTTGAAGATGACTGGGCCATGCAAAGGTTTTACCTCACTGAATACATTTATAGGGTTTCTCTCCAGTATGTGTTCTTTTATGTACTTGAAGATGACTGGGACATTCAAAGGCTTCACCGCAATGAATACATTCATAGGGTTTCTCTCCAGTATATGTTCTTTCATGCAATTGAAGGGCACTGTTATGAGCAAAGGCTTTACCACACTGATTACATTCATAGGGTTTTTCTCCAGTATGTGTTCTTTTGTGTCCTTGATGATGACTGGGCTGTGCAAAGGCTTTACCACATTGATTATATTCATAGGGCTTCTCCCCTGTATGTGTTCTTCTATTCAATTGAAGAACTTTCCAATAAGCAAAGGTTTTGCCACATTGATTACATCTATAAGGTTTTTTAACCATGTGTGTTGTTTCATGCCTTTGAAGATGACTGTGTTGTGCAAAGATTTTACTACATTGATTATATTCATAGGATTTCTCTCCAGTTTGTGTTTTTTCATGCCTTTGAGCATGACTATGACATACAAAGGCTTTACCACACCCCATATATTCACAGGATTTCTCTGTGGTATGAGGTCTTTCATGCCTATAGCTGTGAGGTTCATATAGGTCTCCACCATCACATCTTTGTAGAGATTCCTCTGTGAAGGATCCATCAATGCCCATTCTTCCTGAGTGATGTCGACATGAACATCATTATATGTCACTGCATTCTTGTCAGGGGTTCCTAGGTCAGCCATGCTCTCTGCTCAACTCCCTGCAGCAGGGCTCACAGCACAGCACACAAAGCCAATAGCACCAGCTCCTCTTGAAAGCCAAGTCTGAAACTTATCGCCCCCCAGGTCTTAAAGTCATATGTCTCCAATGCTGGCTGTATCCCTGAACACACAGAGATCTATGGGATTAAAGGCCTGGGCCACCACCGCCACACTCTGTCTATGGCTCTAATAGCTCTGACCCCCAGGCAACTTTATTTATTAACATACAATTAAAATCACATTTCAGTACAATTAGAATACCACCACACCACATGGTGGGGTGCAGAGGGTCATGAGACCCTCACCTGAACATCCAGTCTCTCCCTGCCATCTGTTTTATACAGCTCTGCCTCAGTTGCAGTGGCCTCTGGGAGGGGCTGGTGGTGTACAGGCTCAGGAGGAAGAGGGTGGAGGCTCCATGTGTGTGGCCAGTCAGGGCAGGAGTGTCCACACCCCAGTAAGTAACCTCTCACCTAGGCTCTGTAAGGAAACCCAATTCACCACTGGCTTTCCACAGTTAACTTTGAAAATAGAATGCTTCAGTTTGCTGGTGGGACCCAGGGAGGAAGGGTAGATGTTGCTTAGTCTCCTTGTGGGAAGGGATTTCAGCAGCAGGGGGATTTGGGGAAGTAATTAGGTCATGAGGATGGAGACTTCACAAATAAGATTGGTACCTTCTCCCACTTTCCCTCAGAGGAGCCTACGATGAACTTGGAAGTCAACCATCACTGCACACAGAGGCTGCCATCACTGTTAGCTTAGATCTATGCCCACCAGAACAGCAAAAAGCCAATCCTGTTCCTTAGATGTCCATGGCCTCCTCTAAGAGCACCCAAAATAACTAAGATGGAAATTAAGTGGATAATTGATTAAGAGCTTAATTTACTTTCAATTCTAGAATCAGGCAAGACATCATTGCATAAGCTAGAAAAAGGGATCCTCTGTGCTGCGTGGAGGTAGAGGTTGTTTACAGACAGTAAAAGCTCAAGAAAGCCAAAGTAAAATGCAGGCTAATGATCCCTTCACCTTTCAAACATGCTTTTGTTGCCCAGTAGGGCAGCGAGACAGAACAGCAGGACAATGTTGAGTTAACCTCAGGCAACCTTTCCTGTGTAAAGTTTAAAGTAAAGGGAACATCTTTGTCATACCCTGTAGACAAATTTCTAAACAGTCTTATTAAATAAGAAACACAGAGCCAAATACAGAGGTGCAAGCCATAGAGATCAGAGCAATAGTCACCAACTAACCTTAGCTTAACACCTCACCATAGCTTCCCAAGAGAGCCTCTTCCTGTCTAACCTGCGCCTTTATTGCCTTCCTGTTCTGCCTTCTCATTGGCTCTAAGCCCAGCCACATCACTTCCTCATCACTGCCTGTCTGTAGACCTCCAAGTCTCTATGGTTGGTAGTGGGATTAAAGGCATGTGTCACCATGCTTGGCTGTGTCCTTGAACACATAGACTCTGCCTGCCATGTGATCAGATTAAGGGCGTGGGCTACCACCGCCTGTCTTCTGTTTATGGCTGACTATGACCTCTGATCTCCAGGCAAACTTTATTTATTAACATACAAATAAAATATCACATTTCAGCACAAATAAAACATCACCACAATACCCACTAAAACTGAACTTAGCGTTGGCTGCCATCTCTATGATCCTGGTTTCTGGAAGGTCTGACAAAGTTTGGCTTCAGTTTGGTGACATGGTGCTCTAACGTGGCTAGGTCCATTTCTACCTGTAGCCCAGTCTGTTAGGGGTCGGTCAAGAGCTACGTCCAAAACAGTGGCCTCCCAGAACTTTTATTTGATGGACAGAGAAAATCAAATGCCACACAAGCAATTCAGTTTCACTCTAGGGCAAACATCAGGAAAGGCCCTTGGAAATTCCTACAGCAGTGACACACATGTGAAACTGGGCTCCACGCTTCCACCACTGACGCATGGCGTGGAAAACGAAAGCTTCCCTGTGATTACTGACTGAGGCAGAATTTCCTCATTACATTGATGTTTTCCTAGCCCGCAGGTTTTTAAATTTCTGCTTATGCAAGCACCCTTATGGATCTCTACTTAAGAATTTGGAACATGGAGCTGCAGAGATGGCTCAACATCGAGAGTAAAAGACCAAGTTCCATTCCCACATCCCTGTCAGGTAGCTCAGAACAACACACAGTTCCAGTTCTGGGGGACCTTATACCGGCTTCTAGCCTATGGGGGCACTACAATCACATATACAAGCTTGGACACAAATACACATATTTTTTAAATTCTTTTTAATTTTAAGGAATTTTGAGGAAATGGAGAGATAGCTCAGCAGTTAAGAGCACTGGCTGCTCTTCCAGAGGACCTGGGTTCAATTCCCAGAACCCATATGGCAGCTAACAATTGTCTATAATTCTGGTCCCAGACCTTACACCCTCATACAGACATGCATGCAGGCAAAACACTAGTGCCCAGAAAAATAAAAGTTTAAAAAAAGAGGGGGAAAAAAAGAATTTTGGGAATTGTTATTCAAGCATATTGACTCACCCCTATAATTCCGGCACTTGGGAGCTGAGGCAGGAGAACCACCACAAGCTGGAGGCCAGCAAACACTTAGGAGTAAGGCCCTGTCTTTAAAATGCCACATGAAAAGAGTGGTGCACGATGAAGGAGCTGGCCCTCCCTCCCCCTTACCAGCTGCGGCACTCGGGAAACTGGCCCTGCACCTTGCCCGGATAGCACAGCAGAGCTGACCCTGATGGTCCAAGTGTGGGAGAGCCTACCCCGACGGCCAGAAAGCTCATTGCTTCAAGAAGTAAATTAGCCAGGGCAATGCTAGAGAGCTCCCCCTGGTGGTGAGGACAGGGGAGAGCAGCTGGCTGATGAACCCTGCAACTACCCAGGCCCAGAACCAGAGTTTGAGTTGACCCATCCCAACATCCCCCCCACCTATGATCTATGGGAGCACGTGAAGGGGTCGGGCCCTGCAGACCCAAAGCTGCAGGATCTCCAGGACACAGGGCAAGAGGATGTCCAAGAGGAGTCCCAGTGAGGGCCCAGCATCAAGAATGTAGCAGAAACCAGAGGCCTCGAACCAGACCAATGACTCTGCAATGAACACTTGCAAGTAAAGACACATGGACAAGCGTTCACTGCGTGACTCACTGTGTCACACTGCAGCTTCCAGAACGAGATTTTCTTTGTTTCTGTTTTTCTCTTAAATTTTGTTTTACTTTGGAGGGGAGGGTGCAAGGGCAGAACGTGGATACGAAGGGACAAAGAATAGAATCGAGATGCATTATTATGTGAAAGACACAAAGAATACATAAAAAGAAAGTTTGAAAAAATAATTGTGCACACTGCAATGATCGTAGTACCAAGCATTTTGGTCTGACAGTTTTGATACGTAGTATACCCGTATAAAGAAAAGTTTTCAAATAAAACTAAACAAGTAAGAGATAACTGTATCGTCAGACTGCTCAGACGGACGGCAGGAACAGTGTGATGTCGTACCCCAGCTCTAAGTTATGATTTCCGCAGACTATCACTGCCCGTAATCCAACCAGCAGAAGACTTGACTTGGCATCAGCTCACTCCTCACTCTTCTCTTATGCCTCACCCACAGCCAGTGCTGAACCTCTGCACACCACACCTGACCAACTTTGAGCCTATTCCAGCCGCAGATGTCACAGAACTGTACCCATGCTGCACCACAGGACAAAGCCCTGCTGTGTGAGTCCCAAGGGACAACACCCCTCAGTCCCCGGTGACGGTTCACCTTCTGCCTTGAGATGTGACTGAAAACCGCCAGGCACTCTTAGGGAAGCCAGCCCACAACAGAGTTCCCTTCCAAAGCATGGTACATGTCACACTGGGCTTCAACAAGGTGATTGTGGGCAGATCTTTTGTATTAGTTACACATCTATTGCACTATGTATTATGAAGAACTATACCTGGTACTTCAATTAGTTCTCATGGACATCACTGATAGAGACAGTTTATGCAGGTGATGTTTTCCTCGTCATCTGCAGCGCTGGCTTGGAAATAACGTGTGTCGTGACATTCAGGAAGTTCTTGGACTTCACAGCTTCCATCTAGGCCCAAAATGTAGATTGCCCTGGCTGCCCCCTCAAAAAAATGCTAGGCAGTGGTGGTACACGCCTTTAATCCCAGCATTTGGGAGGCAAAGGCAGGAGGATCTGTCTGAGTTTGAGGCCAGCCTGGTCTACAGAGCAAGTTCAGGACAGCCAGGGCTACACTGAGAACCCTGTAACTAGAGTTTTCCTGCCTTGCCCACAATCGGGACAAATCTCTGTCACCGCCAGTCCCACATCCGCTCAGACCCAACCAAGTAAACACAGAGACTTATATTGCTTACAAACTGTATGGCCGTGACATGCTTCTTGCTAACTGTTCTTATAGCTTGAATTAACCCATTTCTATAAATCTATACCTTGCCACGTGGCTCGTGGCTTACCGGCATCTTCACATGCTGCTGGTCATGGTGGTGGCTGGCAGTGTCTCCTCCCACCTTCCTGTTCTCTCAATTCTCCTCTCTGTTAGTCCCGCCTATACTTCCTGCCTGGCCACTGGCCAATCAGTGTTTTATTTATTGGCCAATCAGAGTAATTTGACATACAGAACATCCCACAGCATGATCCTGTCTCAAAAAAAACAAAAACAAAAACAAAAACAAAACTGTAGATTGCTCAGAAGCCATGACTGTGAGCCCCCAGCCTGTTGTTCATGGGGTCCAAGTCTTTTCACAAGCTCTATTTCCCCCAGAAAAAAAATAATGGGGCAATTATGGGCATTATCAGGGAGCAAAGGGTACAGAATAAAAGCTCCAAAATACCCTCATCTGCCTCAGGCCAATAAAGACTGGAAAATGTATATCTCTACACAGCATTCTGAAGTGTAAAAACACAAACTCAAAACCAACTGTCTTAAAGTCTACCCAAGGGGCATGAGCCTCCAGCTCCACAGGTTGGACCACTGCTTCAGGGGTCCAACAACACAGGTCTAAGCCGCTAGGAAGAAGTGTGGCCTGTCACGGCAGTTGAAAGCAGGAGAATTTGACGAACTCGTCAGAACATACGAAAGACATTTCAGAGCAAAAAAGAGGCACTGTGACTGATTCAAGTAACACATGGCACTATCATGTGTCAGTTTACTAGATGTTTTTTTCTGTCTTGACAAAAATAATGTATCTGGCAGTCAATAATGTCTTAGCCTAGATTCCAAGTGGCATGGCCAGGTCTGTCTGTCCTGGCGTGCTTAGCAGGACATGAGCCACAGGGAAGGACGGGCGCCTCTAGGGAAGGCCTGGCGACACTGAGGAGCCGGACCTGATGCCTGCAGCCCTAGTAGAAATGCGACCATCTTAGAACTGACAGCTTTGAGGAAATCTTTTTTTTTTTTTTTTTTTTTGGTTTTTCGAGACAGGGTTTCTCTGTGTAGCTTTGCGCCTTTCCTGGATCCTCCTCTGTAGACCAGGCTGGCCTCCAACTCACAAAGATTCACCTGCCTCTGCCTCCCGAGTGCTGGGATTAAAGGCATGCACCACCACCGCCCTGCTAGCTTTGAGGAAATCTTTAACTGAGAGACGGGACTTGTTGAGCTGCTCTGCCTCTGTGCAGAGATACTCAGAGGTGACTTACAAAGACTGCCTAGTCTGTCATGTGCTATCTAAGCACAAGGCCTCCTCTGGGGGCCGGGTAGAGCCTCTCTAGCTGATGCAGGGGCATTCCAGGCACTCAGAAGAAGCTAACAGAGGAGCACTGGGGTGGGGAGAGGCCAAGGGCAGCCTTAGGTCCCAATGAGTGAGGAAACACCCCAATTTTGGGAAAGTCATCGTGGTCCCATGGGGATTAGTTAAGTGACTGTCAGCTCTGTGTTCCATATGACAAGGGCAGGGTGACAGTGTGGGAACAGCTTTGCAGTCTGGCGTGAGAGGGCCTATATCTCTCCAGGATGACCTTAGGTGACTCATTTAAGGTCTCCCATCCTCAATGTTTTCATTTCTATCATGGGAGCAAAACTCACTCTGCAAGTTTCTTCTTGCTCTGTGAGATAAGATGGGTTCCTACTCACGTCCGGGACCCGGCACACATTCTCAGGGGCTCTCACGAACAAGGCAGTCGGGCAGTTTGTACAGCCATCAGGGCATGACTCACCGGGTTAAGATTCGGGCGTTAGGGTGTGACTGCTGGTGGCCACTAAAAGATAACCACAACGAGGACATCTGGTTTCAGTTGAGGGTCTCCTTGTGTCCTTTGAATCAGCTCAGGATTTTCCCCCTCCGAAACAATCCAAAGCTCTGTACTAAGTTTACAGTTTCTAAATGGGTTGAAAATGTCGTTTATTTAAAACATAACCAAACACCGTTGGCCACAGCACGGTTTGAAACAGCTGTCTACCTGGGCCCTTCTTTCCATCAAAAGCACATTCCAGGCAGTCATCTCAGTGAAGTACTTGAGATATGTGACCTTTCTGGCCCTGATTACTTAACTCGCAGCAAAACCTTGACGGAAAATATCCCCACAGTTTACAGCTAGTGGCGAGATGAGCACTATGTCTTTAAAAGATACCTCCAAGCGAGGCGATGGTGGCGCACGCCTTTAATCCCAGCACTCAGGAAGCAAAGGCAGGTGGATCTCTGAGTAGCCTTGGCTATCCTGGAACTCTCTCTGTAGACCAGGCTGGCCTCGAACTCAGAGAAACCCTGTCTCAGAAAATAAAACAAAACAAAAAGATGCCTCTAAACCCTATATTCATGTGCTAATGCACTTATTGCATAATATTGCTTATTATATAAGCTATTCTACCTAGCAATCATTATAGTTAATCATTGTCCTTTTATCTAATTATGTCTTTAGAAATTATTGGAAATAAAATGGCTAGGATATGTGTGTAACATACAGACTTTTTTTTTTTTCTTTGAGACAGGGTTTCTCTGTGAGGTCCTGGCCGTCCTGGATCTTGCTCTGTAGACCAGGCTGGCCTTGAACTCAAGAGATCCGCCTGGCTCTGCCTCCTGAGTGCTGGGATTAAAGGTGTGCGCCACCACCGCCTGGCTCAAACCTGACTTTTAAAAAAAAGAAATAAATATTGCCTTTCAGAAAACTTCTTAAAACCAACTTGTAACTTTAACCACAGTGTACAAAGGAGTTGTTTCTCTCGTCCTCGCCAACACTTGGTCCTTCCAGCCTCCTGGGGAAAGGTCAACGTGTTGCTTCGATTTGCTTTCCTTCAGGAACTCATTAGCAAGGAAGCGTCGTTTGATTTTGCGTTTTTCTTTAATCATGTGTCTCTTTATTGATGTATTCACCTGATGGATGTATGAGCACACATCATGGCTTGCACGTAGAGGTCTGAGAACAACTTGTAGGAATCAGTTCCCTCGACCGAGTGAGTCCTGGGAACCACACTCAGGTAGGTCCTCAGTCCTGACAACAGGCGTCTTTACCCACCCTGACTGGTCTCGATGACCCTCAGACCCTTGGTAATTGTCTTTTTCCAAATATTTTGTGTTTTTTGCATGTATGTGTGAGTGGGATTCAAGGAATAACTTCACACTTCTTCATGTCCTCCTCTGCCACTGTGTGGCTGCTCTGGTGTGGCTGGCCACCAGCTGCCAGGGACTGTCCTCTCTCTATATCCTGTCTTAACATAGGAGTGCTGGGATTTTAGGCACATACTACCAAGTCTGAGGTTGCTTCTGGAATATGAACTCAGGAGTTGGATTTATATGGCAAGCACTTGCAACATATAAAGTTGTACCCATTTGTGAGGTACTTTGGTGGGGGGGAGGGGGGAGGCAGGGCTGTCTGTTTGCTTTGTGTTTGAGACAGGGTCTCACTATGTAGCCTGGAACATAATATGTACTCCAATGTGACCTAAAGATACTCTCGATGATTCTGAAAATCAATAAAGGGTCAAAAGAGAAAGTTTACAAGTAAGTGTGGTAGCTTTGAATAGGAACAGCCCCCTAGGCGCATATATATTTGAATGCTTGGTCATTGGGGGAGGCTTGTTGGAGTTAAGTGTAGCCTTGTTGGAGGAAGAGTGTCTCTGGGTGTGGCTTTGAGGTTTCAGATGCTCAAGCCAGGCCCTATGTCTTCTTCTTCCTACTATCTTCAGATCCAAATGTAGAGGTCTCAGCTCCCACGTCTGCCTGCATCCCGCCATGATCCCCACCAGGAGGATAATGGACTAAACCTCTGAAACCATAAGCCAGCCCCAATTGCTTTCTTTATTATAAGAGTCGCCATGGTCCTGGTGTCTCTTCACAGCAAGAGAACACTGACGAAGACAGTAAGATACCCACATGGTTAAAAAATATACAGATACTTAATAAGCTATGATTTTGAACATAACTCACAGTATACTTGTATCAAAACTTGTATCACATAAGGCTGGACACCTTTAATCGCAGTACTTGGGAGGCAAGTACTTGGGAGGGACACATCTCTGTGAGTTTGAGGCCAGCCTCCCCTACATAGCAAGTCCCAGGCCAACCAGGGATTCACAGTGAGTTCCTATCTAAAAGGAAACGGCTTGTGTGTGTCTTCAAATGTTGCTCCTCGGGCTTCTTGCTTTATTGACCTGTGAGAACACAGTATTCGTCACATGAAGCATCCCTGCTCTCTTAGCTCTCCCCAGACTTAATATTTACAAACGCACACCACATTTATCAAAGGTTTGCTTCAACCCCACTCGAGGTCACGTGGGTTTTTCTCTTTCAGTCTAGCCGTGAAGTCCATCGGTGACGTGGAGTGACAGAGACGGGCGTGGAACCCGTCATCCCTTGGGCGTTTCACCGCACAGCCGTCAGTCCCCCCCCCCCCCCCCCCGGGAGATGCTGGTAGTCTCACCCGTGGTCTTACACCTTGCCGCTGTCTGTCCTTTCGGCGTCTCTCTGTGAACTGGATTGGCTTTTTCCCCCCCACAGGAGAGTCACTGAGACTGTCTACACACATCTCACAGAACACACCATCTTCAGAAAAACTCAAAACTTCCACCTGCGAGACCCAAGATTCGCTTTGTTGCTATGAAGATTCCCGAGGTCGCTGAGCCCGTGGAACCGTCGTGGGTAGTACTAATGCTCAGTGCTTCTACAGCATTACTTCCTCTCTGTTTGGCCCTTAAGGCAGCAGTTCTCAACCTGTGGGTCGTGACCCCTCTGCGGTCGCTGATCAGATATTTACATTACCATTCATAGCAGTACCAAAATTACAGTTATAAAGAAGTAATAAAAGTAATTTTATGGTTGGGGGAGGGTCATTACAACATGAGGGACTGTATTAAAGGGTCACAGAGATCAGAAGGTTGAGAACCACTGCTTTAAAGTATTAAGCTAACCCTGGCATTGATCCCCACCCACTCTGGAGTCTTTGGTTGGACTTGTACCACACCAGTTCCCCACACTGTCCCCAGACATTGATCTATGTATAAAGAAACCATGGCCAAGCATGAGGGCACATGTCTTTGACAACAGCCCTTGGGAGCCAGGCAAGTGGGTCTCCATGAGTTCTAGGCCAGCCTGCTCTACATAGAGAGTTCCAGGCCAGCCAGGGCTTCATAGTGAGATTGTCTCAATAATAATAATTTAATTTAAAAACAAACTTTTAAAACAACAACAAATCATGTTCATGACACCGGCCCAGAGCTGAGATCTGAGGACTGTTTAGAAGGCATTGTCCAGCTTCCTTTTATAAAAGTGAGTGTGGGACAGCTCTGTGGGGACGGGAAGTGAGGCATTAGTTATAAAAAGGCATGGCATATTGACAGGGTGAAAATAAGAAATAGTCTCTACATGTACAAGCCAAGAGAGACTCACACCCACTTTTCAAAGATGTAACACTGTCTGATTTAATTGAATATTTTATCTCAGCTTTGCAAATTAAATGCCAGTGTACTCTTGAGAAAAAGAAATAGAGAAATTACCCAATATGCCCTGGTGAATTCATTAGTGTTCTGCACATGTGGTTATAGGACCCATTTCTTAAAACTCTTCTCCTCAGCAGGGCACAGTATGGTGGTGCACACTAATCCCAGCACTCAGCAGGCAGAGGCAGGTGTGTCTTTGTGAGTCTGAGGCCAGCCTGAGCTACATAGTGAAACCCCGTTTCAAAAAGCCTCCCAAAACAAACAATCCAATTGTAATTGGATAACAGGGCTGCATACCTGTAATCCGATTGGGAGGCAGAGCCAGGAGCTGGCTGGCTGGGAGCATGGAAGTTGGTCTGGGCTATACACACGCTGAGGGTACACATAAGCTAGCCTGGGCTACAGGGGAAGGCTCTTTCTCAAACTACAAAACCTCTTACGCTCTCATCCAACTAATGTTCTTAATAGTGGCTGGATACACACGGGTTCGGGCGCTGAGAACACAGAGGTAATCAGCGGGTTCCCACACTGTTGTAGAGATGCATAATAAGCACCATATGGTGTCGGTTCACAAGAAAGGCCTGGTAGGAAACAGTAGACTGGGGGTAGATGGGAGGGGGCAGGGCGGTCCTTAGGACACAGCAGACAGGAAGACGGCCTCAGAGGGCGGCATGGGAGCAGACGTGGGAATAAAGGTAAAGTGCGTTCCACACAGACACCTGGGCATGGAATGTCGCCAGCCAGGAAGATGCCCAGAGAGGGAATCATGGGTGGCTTGAGAGCAAAGAAGGCCACCTCAGAGCGAGCAGGAGGAGGAAGAATACACCATGAGGGGAGGCAGAACCCAGGGCACCAGGGGCCAGGAAAGCCATTTTAAAAATCTTAGATTTTGTCCAGAATGGCTGGAAGCCACTGGAGGGCTGAGGTCCGGGAGGGTCATGAGGTAACCTGCTGTTCTTTGGGGGGACCACTTCGGCTGTCGTACAGGGAACAGAGTCAGCATATTGATGTGATGTCTTCTTCTTTGTGCCTTCCCGGCGTCTCTTTTACAACTCTGGTAAGGACCTTTTTAGAGATTTTTAAATATTTCAGCACCAGTGGCAAGGACGAGCCGAATCAAGCGTCCCATCAGAGATGCACGCGCTTTCGAACCGTTGCTTCCCAAGTTATTGTCAAGTTCACCCATCCGTGAAATGTGGAATGCTGAGGTTGAAAATGACTTCCAGCTGCTCGTGAAGACACGCGCACGGGGGAGCTAAGGGTGGGTGCGGGCCACTCAGAACCCTCGAGGCAAACAGCTGCGGTGAGTCTCAACAATGCTTCTTTTAAGAACGCAGAGGCCCACGCCGCCGGTCCAAAGACTGGACGGAAACTCTCAGGGCTGTGGGACGGATGTGAGGAAGCAGAGCAAGCTCTGCACTTTAAATGTGAGCTGTCCGCCGTTAGCAGTGGCGAGCACGGGGTGAGGGTATTCAGTGTGGATTCCAGGGACTCAAGACCCACCACTCTTGACCCCGTTCCTCCTTGCATATGCGATCAGAGTTTAATCCAGGGGCGTCAAAACTGATCTAAACTGCTGGGCATAGAGCTCAGATGCAAGAGTGCTTGCCTAGCATGCACTGAGTCCTCGGTTCAGTTCCCAGCACCACTTACACCAGGCACGGTGATGCATGGAAGGAGCTGCATTGGCCTATGGCAGGGCAGGACGGAGCCAGGCGGGAAAATCCAAGAGGAACAGAGAAAGGAGAGTACAGGGAGGCGCCAAACCACCGTCCAAGGAGCAGCATGTAATGGGATGCAGGTAAAGCCACGGAACACGTGGTGATACACAGATTAGTAGTAATGGGTTGAGTTAAGTTATACCAGCTAGCTAGCAAGAAGCAAGAAGCCATGGGCCATACAGTTTGTGATTAATATTAAGCCTCTGAGTGATTATTTTATAAACAGCTATGGGACTGTGGGGCCGGGTGGGACTAGAGAAACTTCTGGTTACACAGTCTTTCTACATAGATCCTGGCTGGCCTGGAACTTCCTATAGAGACCGGGTTGGCTTCAAAGTCAGAGAGACCCACCTGCCTCTGCCTCCCAAGTGCTGGGATTAAAGGCGTGTGTCACCAACCCCAGATTCCTTTTCTTTTTTTAAAAACAGGCTAGTGTGACGGCTCTGCAGTTGGGAGCACTGGCTGCTCTTCTGGAGGATCTAGGTTCAATTCCCAGCACCCACGTGGTGGCTCACTACCAAACGGCAACTCAGTCCCAGAGGATCCAGCACCCTCTTCTGCCCCACCCCCACCCCCAGGCGCACATGTGGTGCTCAGGCTTACATGTAGGCAAAACACCTTAAATAAAAGGAGTTGTAAAATAAAAAGACGGAATCTTGCTGTCTGCCAGGCTAGCTTTGAACTCACTGCATAACCTAAGCTGGCCTCAAACTCATGACAGTCCTCCCCTCACAACTTCCCAGGCGCTGTGGTTGCAAGCCTGTGCCAGCACAACTCAGTTAGACCTTTCAACTCATCCAAGTGTCAGAATTCTGGGGAGACAAATCATTATTGCTTACAATCTAAGCTGAATAAAATACACCTCTCAGTGCCTAAAAGCAATGGGGAAATCTCATTCATACTAACTAAATCCTTTCAGAGGACCACCAAGGAGCATCTTTCCTGATCTCCCAGACTTCCATTCAATTGGTTACTCCCTAATGGGTTATAGTTTCTTTAAATTTGAGTTAGGGTCTTGCTAATAGCCCAGGCTGACTTTGAACTTGAAATCTTCTCCCTAACCCTCCATACGCCCTTCCCCAAGAGCTAGGATCACAGGCATGAGCCACACTTGGCTGTAGCTGAAGGATCCTTTTTAAAAAATCTTCAAATGTCTATTGAGAGCTAGTCTGTTGAGTTACCAACACATGTTGTGATCTTACAATCCCAGCCCACAGGACGTTGAATTCAAGAATAGCCTGGGCTAGATAGCAAAATTCTGAAGTAGAAGGGGGGAAAAAGTGTCTATCTGAAAAGAAACTACGTCTGGGGGGATTTTTTAATATATTTTATTAATCATTGGAGCATTTCACACATTCATATAGTGCATTGTAATTATATTCAAACCCCCATCTCCTAATTACTTCAGCTCTACCCTCACCCCCTCGGAATGTTGTGTCTTCTTCTTCTTCTTCTTCTTCTTCTTCTTCTTCTTCTTCTTCTTCTTCTTCTTCTTCTTCTTCTTTTTTTTTTTGGTTTTTCCAGACAGGATTTCTCTGTGTAGCTTTGCGCCTTTCCTGGAACTCACTTGGTAGCCCAGGCTGGCCTCGAACTCACAGAGATCCGCCTGCCTCTGCCTCCCGAGTGCTGGGATTAAAGGCATGCGCCACCTACAAAGCCCAGTGTGTGCTGCTCACGTACTCACGGGTGTGTGGACATCACTGTACTCACAGATGTGTGCACATCACTGGTGTTCATGTACTCACAGGTGTGTGTGCATCCACTGTTGCACGGTTGACCCACCAAGGTCCACGCCCCTAAAGGAACCTGACTCCACCTCCGCCATCAGCTGTCAAAAGCTCCTGGCTCCCTGGAATCCTCGCCCCCACCCATGCTGTGACACTGACAAGCTTGTCCCTGTGCAGGCTTGTGTAAGCAGCCACTGCTGGTGAGAGCTCAGGAGCGCGACTGTCCTGTGGTATCCAGGAGTCGCTTTTCACCCTACCCTTCCAGAGAGAGCTTGCTGAGCCAGCGGGGAGTGAGCGGTCCGTGGTGTGGAGACGGGTCCAT
Organism: Peromyscus maniculatus bairdii; assembly: GCF_049852395.1. Classification (NCBI taxonomy): domain Eukaryota; kingdom Metazoa; phylum Chordata; class Mammalia; order Rodentia; family Cricetidae; genus Peromyscus; species Peromyscus maniculatus. Next base: position 59,221,474 of record NC_134864.1, on the reverse strand, counting down.
CCAGGACGGCACTTCCGTTCCCATCGCCGCTTGGTGAGTTTGAGTTTTAATACCTTGAGAACAAGTGGTCACATTGCAGCCCTCTTGCAATTCCTAGTGTGATGTGAGTGTGCAAGGAAAGAGACCGTGGCTGGGGGCGGGGGGAGGTGGATAGCAGTGTAACTCAGTAGGGGGTACATACTAAGCATGCTTGGGTGTCTGGGTTCATCTGAGGAGGACCCCAGAACCAAGAATGTCCATTTTGAGCAGCTCAGATGGAGAATGCACAGAAGTCTGAACATAAAACACGTTAAGCGCTCTTCTCTACTGTTCTTTGTGCCAAGGAAACAAAATGTCGAGATGAATTGCGGAGGAGGTAGTTTTGTTGAGCCCCGACTTCTACCTGGTCTGTATGGTGGACAGTGACCTGCCTGTGGTCTCCCTGCCCTGCCCCGCCCCTCCCCTCCCCTCCCCTCTCCTTCCCCTGCCCACTCCCCTCCCCTCCCCTTCCCCTGTCCTTCCCTCCCATCCCCTCCCCTTCCCCTGCCCACTCCCCTCCCCTCTCCTTCCCCTGCCCACTCCCCTCCCCTCCCCTTCCCCTGTCCCTCCCCTCCCATCCCCTCCCCTTCCCCTGCCCACTCCCCTCCCCTCTCCTTCCCCTGCCCACTCCCCTCCCCTCCCCTCTCCTTCCCCTACCCACTCCCTCCCCTCCCCTCTCCCTCCCCTGCCCACTCCCCTCCCCCTCTCCTCCCCCCCTGTCTTGTACCATATGTAAGCCATTCACTTTCTAATTGTGAATCACTGTGTTTTCAAGGCTCATGTTACTGTGTTTCAACTTCCAGCCTCTTTCCACCCCCACTCTTAAATGAGCAATAAGACAAAGAAGGAGGCCAGTTGGAATTTATTTTCCTCTCTCCAAAGCAGATGTCAAATCCAAACTTTTAAAATGAAGAAACCGTAGAAGCATTAACTTTTTGCTTCAGAACAACTGTCCTCTTCTCCCCTGGTTAAGTCCCAGGCCTCTGGAGGGACTTAACTTAACTTAACTTAACTCTTGGTCTCCTGTCCCAGGGTACAGACATAGTTGCCTGTTGCCACAGACAGACAGACAGACAGACACATGCATGTGCATGTTCTCTCTCAGTCTCTCTCTCTCTCAGTCTCTCTCTCTCTCTCTCTCTCTCTCTCTCTCTCTCTCTCTCTCTCCCTCTCTCTCCCCCTCCTTTTGGGGGGCACACCTGTGAGGGATTTGCTTAATTTGAAATAGGTAGATCCTCTTTAATCTGGAACTTGAGGAGGGAAGACACACTTTTAATCTGGGCCACACTTTGTGCTGGAAGTTTTGCTCTTGGCCTGCTTGCCCTCACCTAGCTAGCAAGTCCATTCCTTCACTGGCATTAGAGGCTACTTTTTTGGGATTCCAGCATCCACTGAGGACCAGCTGATAAATCCAGCCTAGTGGACTGAGCAACTACTGGATTCTTGGACTTTCTGTTCACAGCCAGTCATTGTTGGACTAGCTGAACCACAGCCTATAAATCATCCTAATAAATCTCCTTTCTATATGGAGAGAGAGATGCATTCTATAAATCCTGTTACTCCAGAGAACCCTGGCTAATACAGTGCCCGAGGCCAAGTCATGCAAGGCTCATTTAAATTTTATAGGTCATTTTTACTACAGCATCCTGAGCCTCTTATTGTCCGATTTTGTCAGATTTCAACAAATGAAGTGTGATTTTGCTGTGAAGCTGCCTAGAGAACAGAAACGATTGCTCAAGAGAAACCCAAGCAGCCGAGGAGCACAAGCCTAGGTCATATCCCTCCTAATCATCTCCTAAAACATCACTGGCGTCTTTTCTTCCTCCTTGTGAGGAAATGTGAAGCGTCAAGGCCTGAGTCGGAGCCACATGGTTTTCATTTCCTGGCCTCCCCCTGTGCACACAGGAGGGCACTCAGGACACCAGCGTTTACACATTTTTCTTGATAGCAAATGAGGCAAAGAAAGTCAATATTCTTCATGCATAGCGGCCCAAAGAATAAACAGCATCTGCCCCCAGATTTGCCCTGACAAGTCACAGTTAGGGACACTTTGACATCCTCTCACCTTGGCTCTCCTTCTGAACTGGCAGGTTTCCTTGTCTTCATGTTATAGATGAAACCGCAGCTGCTGGGAGGGGAGAGCTGGTCTTCTCACAGACGAGCCCCGATATATTATCCAGCCCAGGGGTCAGCCCTAAGCATGTGTACATAAGAGTGACACTAAGTGGGACATAAATATAGGAATAGATATTGATGCCTGTAAAAATGATTGTAGAAGCAGTCAGAATTTGAGAGGGAGTCGGGAGAAACGTGGGAAGAGTGGAAAGGGAGAAAGGGTGGAAATGATGTAAAGAGAGAACACTTGTGGATGAAAGTTATCAAAAAGGAAAAAAAATGCAAGTTTAAAAGCTCCCAGGCTTAAGGATCGGCAGAATTCAAATTGTGAAAATGGCCGTGTCACCAAAAGAGAGCTTCAGATTCAAGACAATCCTCGTCAAAATCCTAATAACCTTCTTCACAAAAAGATAGAAAAAAAAAAAAAAAAGCCTAAATTTCACATGGAAGCACAAATGATTCCGAACAGCTAAAACAACCCTCAACGGAAAGAGCGAAGCTTGAGGTGTCATAATACCTGATCTTAAATTATACTCCAGAACCACAGGAACAAGACCAGCAGCACAGTGCTGCTACAAGATCAGGAGGGGATAAAACAGAAAAGCCAGAAAGAAGCCAGCACAGCCACAGCTACCTGACTCTTAACAAAGGTGCCAAAAACACACGTTGGAGGAAAGACAGACAGACAGACAGCCTCTTTAATAATGGTGCTGGGGAAAATGGATGCTCGCATGTAGAAGAGGGAAATTGGATTGCTCTATCTCACCCCACACAAAAGTCAATTCAGAATGAATAAAAAACTTTAATATGAGATCAGGAACTCTGAATCCACTAAATGAACACATTTCAAGATATAAACAAGGACTTTCCAATAGGACAGGAAATAATCCCAAGAATTGCATGAAATTTAAGTTTCTGACAAGGAAAGGTGGGAGTGATGTAATTATGTTATAATTTGTTTTTCATAGCTGAGGACCGAACCCAGGGCCTTGTGCTTGCTAGGCAAGTGCTCTACCACTGAGCTAAATCCCCAACCCCATAAATTTTTAATTAAAAAATAGTAGTGAGTTTTTCCCTAGGGTCCATCTAGTCTCAGATTCTTACCCACTTGAGCAGCATCAGGTATGAGTTCCATCTCATGCAGTGACTGAAATCCAATCAGAAAGTAGTTGGTTACTCCGGTAACACTGTGCCACTGCTGTGCCAGTGTATCCTGCAGGAAGGTCACTGCTGTAGGTGGCAGGGTTTGTAGCTGGGTGACTGGGGTGGTTTGAATAGGAATGGCCCCCATAGGTTCACAGATTTGAATGCGTGGTCACCAGCGAGTGGCACTATTAGGAGATGTGACCTTTTTGAAGTAAGTGTGGCCATGTTGGAGGACATTTGTCACTAGGCATGGGCTTTGGGGTTTCAAATGCTCAAGCAAGGCATAGGTCTCTCTCTCTGTCTCCCTCTCCCTCTCCCCTTCCTTCCCTCCCTGCTGTCTGTGGATCCAGATGTAGAACTCTCAGCTCCTCTCCAGCACCATGTCTACCTGCACGCCACCATGCTTCCAGCCATGATGATAATGGACTAAATCTCTGAACTTGTAAGCCAGCCCCAATGAAATGTTTTCCTTTGTAAGAGTTTCCCTGGTCATGGCATCTCTTCACAGCAATAGAAACCCTGACTAAGACAAGGTGACAGGGTTTGTAGCTGGTGACTGCTTTTCTCCTCTAGTACTATGCAAAGTACTTCCAGAACCATGAACACCAGTCAGTAGAGGTAAAATTTCTAGTTGGGTACTAGCTCGATTTCTCCATGTCCAGTGATGTTTAAGTGGTGTCTTCAGCAAGAGGACCTTTATCATCAGGTTGTAGAGGTAACCAATAGCCTTGACAGTAGCCAATGACGTTTGGGGATTTCTATGGAACCCTTTTGGCCAACAACTCAATAAGATAAAACCCATTCCTGGTACTGGAGGTTTTAGTTGATGATTTATGATAACTAGTTGGAATATTATGTCTCCTGTTACTTGGTGACCTCCGTTTAGATTCCTTTCATATATGTATATATTTTAGGGAGCCTCCCCTTTATAACACAATGTTCTGTTTCCCCTTCTTTAGAAGATCATCTCCTCCCCCCACCCTGTCCCTTACTAGCTACCTAACATCTGTAGTTATTCTGATCAAAATACACATTTCTAAAGCTTAGAAGCTAACATCCACAATAAAATATGTCTTTTTGAGTCTGGGTCACACAACATCACTCAGGATGATTGTTTACAGCTACATCCATTCACTTGTAAACTTCATAGCTTCATTTTTTTTAACAAATGAATAATATTTCGCTGTGTAAATGTACCACATTTTCATTATCCACTCATCAGTCAAAAGACACCTAGGCCGTTTCCATTTTCTGGCTCTTATGACTAGAGCAGCAATGAACATGGATGAGCAAGTCTTTCTGTAGTAGGATGTAGAGTCCTTTGGGGATATGCCCAAGAATGGTATAGCTGGATCTTACAATAGATTGATTTTCAGCTTTTTGAGAACATCCATGCTGTGGGATGTCTTTCTGTATGCTGTGAATATATGTTGCTCCCATTGGTTAATAAATAAGCTGCTTTGGTCTATGGCAAGGCAGCTTAGAGGCAGGCAGGAAATCCAAGCATAGATACAGGAAAGAGAAAGGCAGGAAGAGGAGACACTAGCCTGCCACCCAAGGAACAACATGCCAACAGATCAGTAATACCACAGCCACATGACAATACATAGATTAATAGAAATGTGTTAATTTAAGATGAAAGATCTAGCTAGCAAGAAGCCCGAGCCATAGACCATACAGCTTATAACTAATATAAGCCTCTGTGTGTTTACTTGGGACCGAGCAGCTGTGGGACTGGGCAGGACACAGAAAAACTTCCAACTACACAGCTACACTGCTTTCCATGGTAACTGTATCAGTTTGCACTCCCACAAACTGAGTAAATGTCCTCTTTCCCAGCATCCTCACTCTTATCATTTGTTTTATTGATTTTGGCCATCTAACAGAAGTAAGATAAAATTTCAATGTAGTTTTAACTTGCATTTCCCTAGTGGCTAAAGACATTGATATTTATTTTAAGTGTTTCCCAGGTTTTTGTGTTTTGACTGTTCAGAACTCTGTTTAGTTCTAGACCCCCATTTTTAAGTTGGGTTATTTGTTTCCTTGATGTTCAGATTTTTTAGTTCTTTGTATATTTAATAGATAACAACCCTCTATTAAATGTATAATTGGGCCAGGCGGTGGTGGCACACGCCTTTAATCCCAGCACTCAGGAGGCAGAGCCAGGTGAGTTCAAGGCCAGCCTGGTCTACAGAGTGAGATCCAGGACAGGCACTAAAACTACAGAGAGAAACCCTGTCTGGAAAAACAAAAACAAAACCAAACAAATGTATAATTAGTAAAGACTTTCCCCTACTCTGTAGCCAGTTTGCTTAGATGATGGTGCCCTTTGCTATACAGAAGTTTCATGCAGTCCCATTTGTTAATAGTTGCTCTTAAAAAATTCTGCACAGCAATTGATAAAGAGACAGCCTACAGAATGTAAAGGAAATTTGCCAACTATGTATCTGACAAATTAGTCTGGCAGGGTAGGGGTGGCACACACCTTTAATCCCAACACTCGGGAGGCAGAGGCAGGGAGATCTCAGTGAATTCAAGGCCACCCTGGTCTACAGAGTGAGTTCCAGGACAGTCAGGGCTACACAGAGAAACCCTGTCTTGAACCAACTCCCTCCAAAAAAGGAGATTAATATCTAGAACCTATAAGAAATTTTATAAATTAAGCACAAAAATATAAATAGATGAACAAATATAGTGAAGAAAATTTTCTCAAAAGAAGAAATAAAAAATGGACCAAAAAATACATATAAAAACTGTTCAACATCCTTAGCCATCAGGAAAATGCAAATTAAAATTACTTTGAGATTCTATCTCCCCCCAGTCAGAATTACAAGATGGCTCAGTGATTAAGAACACTTACGGCACTCGGGAGCGCAGGCCCTGCACCTCACCCGGGCAGCACAATAGAGCCAAACCTGTTGGCTGAGGTGTGGGTGAGCCAGCCCCGAAGTTGTGAGCATGGGAGAGCTGTACTATTACTCATCTGTCATGTGGTGGCATGGGCAGGGGAGAGATACCCTCCCCCCACCCACCTACCCACCATCGCCTGAGGCAGATGGAGGAGCTGGCCCTGCCCCTCATCAGCTGCAGCACTCAGGAGAGTGGCCCTGTGCCTTGCCTGGACAACACAGTAGAGCTGTCCCTGATGGTGTAGGTGTGGGAGAACTGCCCCCCGCCAGGATGTGAAAGCCAGAGGACTGGCTCCGCCTCTTGCTCGTGGCTATAAGGGTGAACTAGCCAGGGCGGTGCTGGAGAGCTCACCCTGGTGGTAAAGACAGGGGAGAGCTGGAGAGCTGACCAACTACCGGGACCCAGAACCAGGGTTATGTGTTGGCCCACCCCAACATCCACCCCATCTCTGATCTGCTGGAGCATTGGGATTGGTTCTGCAGACCCAAAGCTGCAGGATCTCCATGACACAGGGCAGCAACAGGATGTCCAAGGAGAGTCCCAGGGAGGGCCCAGCATGGATGGTGTAGCAGAGGCCAGGGGCCTTGGAGTGGACCAATGATTCTTTGCGATAAACGCCTGCCTGTAAAAATGCGTGACTGGCTGTGTCACACTGCAGCTTCCACGATGAGAATCTCCTTTTCTCCTTTTTTTTTTCCTTTTTTCTCTTACATTTTATTTTGTTTTATTCTGGGGGATGGGGAGATGGGTGGGATCAGGAGGCATGATATGGAAGACACAAAGAATAAAAAGAAAGTGTAGAGAGAGAGAGGGAAGGAGGGAGAGAGAGAGAGAAAGAGAGAGAGAGAGAGAGAGAGAGAGAGCACTTGCTGCTCTTGCAGAGTATCTGAGTTCAGTTCCTAGCACCACATAGCAGCTAACGACTGTAACTCCAGGTCCAGAGCATCTGATGCCCTCTTCTGGCCGCAGATGTCACTGCATGCATGTGCTGCACATACATAAGGCAGGCAAAACACCCATATACATAAAAGAAAAAGAAGCAAATGTTTAAAAGAAGGAAAGAGAGAAAAACTAAACAACAGATGCTGATGAGGATTCAGGGGAAAATAAATCCTTACACACTGCTGGTGGGAAGGTAAACTACTTTAGCCTCTATGGAAATCAATGCTGGAAGTCCTCAGAAACTCTAAAAATAGACCTACAAAATGACCCAGCTTTACCACTCCTGGAAATATGCCCAAAGGAATCGAAGTCAACATGGCACAGATAACCTTTCACATCCACGTTTATTGGTGTACTATTTCCAAAAACCAAGATATGGAATTGACCTAGATGCCCATCAGTAGATGAAGGGATAAAGAAAATTATTACATGTACACTGTATAATTTTATTCAGCCATAAAAAATGAAAGTATCATCTTTTTAGGGAAAGGGATGGAAATGGAGGTAAGTTAAGCAAAATAAGTCAAACCCAAAAGGACAGATTATGCATGTTTTCTCTCACATAAACAATCTGTATTTTTAAAATATGTACATATAATGTGTGTGTGTGCGTATGTATGTATGTGTGTGTGTGCAAGCAGAAAGCAGACAATTTGAGGGCAGAAGGGGATCAGTGAGGCATAGGATAGGAGGGAGAGAAAGGACAGTGGGGGGGTTATATAAGCAAAGTACAATGATGCACTATGAGAATATTATATGGAAACCCATTATTTAACTAAAATTAACTTCAAAATTGGGGGGGGGGGTCAATGTAGGGACTGAAGAGGTGGCGCAGCTGTTTAAAGTACTTGTGCCAGGCAGTGGTGGCTCACACCTTTAATCCCAGCACTTGGGAGGCAGAGGCAGGCGGATCTCTGTGAGTTCGAGGCCAGCCTGGGCTACACAGAGAAACGCTGTCTCAAAAAACAAAGTACGTGTTGCTCTTGCAGAGGACCCAGGTTCAGGCTCCCATGTGGTGGCTCACAGTTGTTTGTTAACTCCATTTCTGGGGGATCTAATGCCCTCTTGCCCTCTGAGGGCACTGCACACATGCATATACACGCATGCTGTCAAAATACTCATACATGTAAAATAAAAACAAATAAATGCCTTTATTTTTTTAATCAATGTCCAGCAGAAAAAGGGCTGTGTCTTGGAAGGAGCAGATGAAGAAGTGCTAAAAACAGGCTCTCCAGCTGAACAGCTCACCTGTGAATCTGGACTCCCTCACCTAGACGCAGTATGATGCTGTGTGGTCCTTGGGGGCTTCATCCACACCAGTGCTAGGCACAGAATATTACCTGCTACCGTTCGACAGAGTCTGAAGGTTTATAAATTATGTATGGGCAGATGCTGACAAAAAAAAAAAAATAAGCAGCCGGGCGGTGGTGGCGCACGCCTTTAATCCCAGCACTCGGGAGGCAGAGCCAGGCGGATCTCTGTGAGTTCAAGGCCAGCCTGGGCTACCAAGTGAGTTCCAGGAAAGGCGCAAAGCTACACAGAGAAACCCTGTCTCGAAAAAACCAAAAAAAAAAAAAAAAAAATAAGCACTCAATTTTTAAATAACTTTGTAATAAAATAGAGATGATTTTTATATTATTTTTAAATGTCCTTTTTTCTTTTAAACATAGATAAAAATATTACATATTAATTATTCAATTAAGAAGAATACACCGTTCTTGGCAGCCTTTTCTGGGGCCGTGTTCTCAAAAGACTCACTGTCGTGCTAAGGCTTGCCATTCAGAAGGGCCAAGCCTTTCTTTTCCTGGGTGTTGCTGCCCCCTGTCGGAGATTAAGCGTACTACAGAAATCGGAATGCTTGGAACAAAGCCTTTCAACAATACAGCCGCCGCAGTCTGGGGGTGAGCCCTGTAAACAATGATTTGCTTGAAAATATGTCTACTTACTTCCGTGCTTCGAATTTCCTACACAACTTTTGGCAGCAGGAACCTGCCTGAAATAATTCAGGGGACAGCTTTCACACCAAGTCCCTGGGCATATATATGTCCCCTTCAAGAAAGCTGGTGCCGGGGATGGGAGGATAAGCAGGGGGTCCAGTCCACGCTCCCACGGCATACACAGACCAGCAGAGCAGACACTTGAGTGAAGAGAAGCCTGAACGTGGAGTGATGAGCAGTGTGGATCCCGGCGCGGCCGCATCCACAGACCATGTACCGTCAAAGGAGCTTGTGATGTAAGAACCGGCAGGGGCCAGTCAGGTCAAGAGGAAACCACGGCCCTTTCTGAAAAGCACCACTTGAATGTGCCAAGGCAGGGCAGCCAGTTCAGGCAACAGCCAGAGAGGAACTGAGCTGGGCATAGTGACGCACACCTGGAATCCCAGAACTACGGGGCTCTGGCAGAAGTCTCCAGTTCGAGGTCAGTTGGGGCTGCTGGGTGAACCTCGTCTCAAAATAAAATACAGAGGATGTGTTTCTGTTGGTAGAGAGCGTACCTGGCATGTGCAATGCCACTGCTTCAGCTCCTGGTACCACAAAAAGGTTTTTTTGTTTGTTTGTTTTTGTTTTTTATTCTACAATACCAAGGGTCACAAAGGCAGTCTTAGCAGTTAAGGGAGTGTAGAATAATACTAAATGTATTCATTGATGCAAGTATCGGCTTGGGTGGGGTCAAACCAGGGCCAGCTGATTAGGTGCCACTTCTCAACCTCTCAGAACAGAAATCAATGTCTGCTTCTGAAGGCTATTGTAAAAAATAAGTGAGCAGTTTTTTTTTGTAAATTCTAAAATTAACAAGCATTGACATATGAACCGGGCTGTCACTTATTAAGTGTAGATTTTTAATTTTTTATTTGAACAAAAAGTTGTAACTATGATAACGTTTTTTGGCTTTGTTTTTTAAGAAAGGACCTCATGTATCAGAGGTTGGCTTTAAACTACTTACCTTGGTGCTGGAGAGATGGGCTGGTGGTTAAGAGCACTGGCTGCTCTTGCAGAGGACCTGGGTTTGAGTCCCAGCACCCACACTGTGGATCACAAGCATCTGTAATGTCAGTTCCAGAGGCTCCGATCCTCCTGACCACAGATACCAGGCACACTTATGGTGTGTGCTCATGCGTGCGCGCACACGTACAGGGCAAACATACCCATAAAATAATTATTTTCCTTTATGCCTATGTGTGGATGTGTGCACACAAGTGTATGTGTCCTGAGAGTCCAGAGGGGAGACACTGGATCACTTCCAGCTGCACAAGTGCTCAGAACTGAACTCAGATCCTTCCTAACTGCTAAGCCGCCGTGCCAATCTCCTAATGTGACTTTTGATGGTGAGGAGGGACCCTCTACACAGCCAAGGCTGGCGGTGGACTCCATGCTCCAGCTCTGCCTCACGAGGGCTAGGATTACAAATGGGCACTACCACATATGTGGCTTAAATGACACTCTTGATGACCCCATTCCCGCCTGAATCAGGAGTGATTCCTTCGTTAGCAACAGTCCATACAAGCGGTTTTGTGTTGTTGTTTTGAGTGCCAGCCCAAGCTTTCTCACTTCCCTTCCTCACCAAGGCCATGCACTCTTCCTTTCAAATACACAATGCAGACCTTGCTGTTCCTAAAAGGCTAAGCTCGAATCTGCTGTCCTGCTCGGACTCCTTCCTTAACCACGTGAAGGAACACTGTCCTTTTGACCGCACAGAGAACTGGACTCGGCTGCATTCTGACACTCTCTCCTGGTGCTGCTACTTCAGTGTTTTCTCTTTTCCAGGTGCTTGGCCTGGGCTGGAAATACCCTGCAGTCCCTGGAAATGACAGAGAAATCCTAAATGTCCCTTGATGAGCTTATCGGAATTATTTCCAAAGTGATCTCTCCTCAAGCCACGAAGTCTCCTTCGTGACAATAGAAACACTGCTATCAGCATTACAACAGGATGCTGAGATACATATAAACATAATCTCAGTTCCTCTTGACCTAAGACCACCACTTACCGAAGGGGAAAAAAAAACTACTATTATGCCTGTTTATGAATTGGAAAACTTGCCCAAGGTCACAGAGCCAGTAATTGGCACACCTAGAGAACTAATGCCAGAACCAGCCAGTCACCTGCGCTGTAGTGACGCCCTGTTCTCTTCCCTCACAGCAAAGGCAGAGAGGGCTCCACCAGGCTGCCTGGCTCCTCCAGGCTGGCTAACACCACAGCCGTGAACATTTGTGGTTCAGTGTTCCCCAACAACCGATGTCAAGGAGGAAGTGGCAGGAAAAGTATCATGGATAGAGAGTGTCTTAGGGTTTAGGTTGCTGTGAAGAAACAGCATGAGCTGGCCTTTAATCCCAGCACTCGGGAGGCAGAGCCCCTCGGATCTCTGTGAGTTCGAGGCCAGCCTGGGCTACCAGGTGAGATCCAGGAAAGGTGCAAAGCTACACAGAGAAACCCTGTCTTGAGAAAAAGAAAAAAGAGAAAAAGACAGCATGACCATGGCAACTCTATTTAATTGGGGCTTGCTTACAGTTCAGAGGTTCAGTCCATAATCATCGTGGTGGGGCACGGCGGTGTGCAGGCGGACACGGTGCTGGAGAAGCAGCTGGGAGTCCTACATCTTGCAGGCAAAGAAAGTGGTCTGAGTGTCACGCTGGCCTGATCAAAGGAGACTTCAAAGCCCACCCCCATAGCGACACACATACTCCAACAAGGCCACACCTCCTAACAATACCACTTCCTATGAGCTTATGAAGACCAATTACATTCAAACTACCATGGACACCAACAAGGACTTTCACTCCAGTGGCCTGGCCAACTCTGTTGGAATAAATAGTTTTATTAAAAAAAAAATTTTTTTTTTTTGACAGGATATCTTTCCATTGCCCTGGCTGTCCTGGAACTCATCTGTGTACAACAGGCTGGCCTTGAAATCACAGAGATCCGCCTGCCTCTGGCAACGAACCTTCTTGGAGGTACTCTGATTACCTCTCGCTGTTTGCACAAACAGGTATTTCCATTCCTGTGCTGGTTTGAATGTACTGGTTCCCATCAACTCAGGGAGTGGCACTATTAGGAGGTGTGGCCTTGTTGGAGGAAGGGTGGTCTTGTTGGAGGAGGCTGGATGACGCATACCTTCTGTTGGAAGTGTGTCACTGTGAGGCAGGCTTTTAAGTCTCTCTTTCTCAAGCTTCCCTCAACGTGACAGTCAGTCGACTTCCAGCTCAGCACCATGTCTGCCTGCAGACTACCATGCTCCCCGTCATGATCATAATGGACCAAACCTGTGTGAGACTGGAAGAGCACCACCCTCAATTAAGTGTTCTCTTTCTAAGAGTTGTTGTGGTCATGGTTTCTCTACATGGCATAAAAACCCTAGGACAATTTCTTTCATCACCTGTCACTGCCAGCCTGGGAATGGAGAGGGATCAACAACTTCGGACATGCTGAGTCACACGGGAATCTCATTCTCAGTAGGGATAGGTAAAACCCACGTGTTCCTCAGAATCCCACGATACTGAGGCCGATCTGCAGACCACACAATGATGGCACTAGCCCAGAGCAGTTCTCCCGGTAAGATCCTGCTAGTGCTTAGGAATCTCTTTCCAAATACACATATTCTGCAAATGAACTATGGGGCACCTAGGATGAAGAGCACACTTCAAGGCCATAGAAGCCAGTGCTAACCCAGGGTTTGTTCTTTGTTGTCTGTTCTGCCCAAATGACCTATTGCATTTGTTTCTGAGGTACTGAAGTATTTTTGTATTTAGACAATAATACGGCATGGACAAACTATGTGCTCACATCCTACCGTACTTCCTTCCCAATGGAATCAGGACTGGTTTTCCTCTTCCTACCCAGAACTGGTCTTTCCACCTGAAGGTCCTATGCTCACTACAGTCCTACCCAACTGTGCACACTGTAAGCACAATGAAGACTGCCTTGGAATAACATGTATGTTGGCAAAAAAGTGGCATGAATGTTACAGGAGTAACCAATCACTGTCTCGTTAGATTTAAAGCCTGATTCACAAGACAGAACTAGGGCCTGGTATCATTAATTTGGATCAAAATTCCACTATCAGCCAGGCGGTGGTGGCGCACGCCTTTAATCCCAGCACTCAGAAGGCAGAGCCAGGTGGATCTCTGTGAGTTCAAGGCCAGCCTGGTCTACAGAGTGAGTTCCAGGACAGGCACCAAAACTACACAGAGAAACCCTGTCTTGAAAACAAACAAACAAAAGTCCATTATCTAGCTAATCTTAGGCACTAGGAGAATCTACTCTATTATTCTGCTGAATAAACAGTAATCAACTGGCCAGCTAAGTCAGTGTTTCTCAACCTGTGAGTCACAACCCCTTTGAGGGTCAAACAATTTTCACAGGAGTTGTATATCATATATCATGCATATCAGATATTTATACTACAATTCACAACAGCAGCACAATTACAGTTATTAAGTAGCAACAAAAATAACTTAATGGTTGAGGTTCACTACAACATGAGAAACTACATTAAAGGGCAGTAGCATTAAGAAGGTTGAAAGACACTGCTCTAAGTTCTTATCTTTATACTGATAAATTAATGTATCTCTCAACCTTCACCAGGGAAGCTCTTTTTGCAATAGATAATTATAGAGACCCACAGCTGGTCAGGTCAAACAAGAGACAACAGAGTTCTCGGTTCCAAGTGGGACATCTGTCATCACAGCCCTGGATTAGTTCCTTTTCTGTTGCTGTGACCAAGGAGTCAGTCACGGCAGGGAGTTATGGCAAAAATGGTGCCAGGGGCAGGAAACTCCCAAGCAAGAAGCCACAAGAGCAAACTAGAAACCGGCCTTTAGCCCACAGAGGCCACCTTCAGTGACACACATCCTCCAACAGGCCACACCTAAACTTCCCCAGGTTACCACCAACTGGGGACCAAGGATTCAAATGCCCAAAACGAGGGCAGACATTTATAATTCAAACCACCACACATCCCCTTCTCTGAAGGCCCAGTGATCACTTTGGAAGAGCGGACTGTAAAGTTGTTATTCTGTTGGTCAAGGAGGTCCCAGAGGCCACCACCACAGCTTCCTATGCCAATGTCTGTATTGGTTAATGTACTACAGATGACCTGAGATTCAATGTGTCAATGTTGCAGGAAGGAAGAAAAGTCTTCCTCTGGAATGGATTTGACTAAAAGTGTGCCCAAATCTGAACTCTCTCCTTCCTTCCTTCTGTCTTGTTTGTGGTCACTTTCCTCCGTCTATTTGGTCAAACTCTGTGCCTTTCCCTGTGTGGTCTGTCCTTGTTGCTGTCGCTAACAAAGGTCTTTCCTCAGTATTTCTTGAACAGCACAGAAGGCACCGCATGGGTAAGGAATGAGGGACACTTGACAGAAATCTTTAATACGAGTTTTACCAGGGAAGAAGTAACTTTACTGACCCCATCTGACCCAGAAACACTCTGTACTGCAAACATACATTATCAAGCAATATTTATGGCAGGCAATGTTGTATAAGGTTGCTTCCAACTTGTTGGCTGCATTCAGCAACATACACATACATTATTCTGGGTCAGAAGCATTAGAGTACATAAACTTAAGATTAAAAAGCTATGTATTAACTTGGGTTGTAAAAGCTGATGACATGAGATATCCAAGGCATTGGAAGATAATGACATTGTTCTCTTAAAGGCAACCTAAGCAGCTGAGTACACAGTAAATGCAGTCTAAGATCTCAAGAGTTCTAACGTTGCTATGACGTCTGCCAAACTTACCTATGTTATCACTTCAGGTCTTAAGAGACCAGCAGCAGTCCAAATGGAGCAACAAGCCTCCTTAGGTGCTGATGGCACTGAACTCTTGCACCAGACTCCAAGTGTACCATACAGATGCTCGGAGGACAGACAACTGAACAAATTCTCACAGCTGACTTTCCACAGAACTTACATGGCCATTTACCCAAAAAAAAAAAAAAAAAAAAAAAAAAAAAAAGTAACCTCTAGTTACTTTCCAGACATTTTTGCTTAAAACAAAATGCTTTCTACACATCCTATACTTTAGCAGGCGTGAGTCCTACTTAAAGTTTGAGGCCAGATAGGCACGGTGGCATGAGCCGTGGTCCCAGCCACAGGAAGGTAGAGGAAGGACCACCAGGAATTTAAAGTCAGCCTTTCAAAATCCCCCAAGTCTGAAGCTAGCTGTGTCTCTCAACCTTGGAAGATTTTACTTCCACAAAGGATGAAAGTTGATGCCCAGAAGCATTTTTGGTGGTCACATACGAGATGGGATGTCCCTGACACCTAAGCCAGAAGTTGGGGGTACATTTATAGGCCATCCCCACACATAGGATTTATGTGGCCTAAATAAAATGTTAGTGCAGAAAGAGTAATTCTGGGATTGCTGTATTTTATCTTCCTATCTCTTCAATTAACCTTACAAAATGTAAATTCCACTGGAAACCTGACCAGACTGCTTATCTGATAGAGCTGCAATTATTCTTCAACTTGCTTTCGTTTTTGTCTTGTTGGCTTTCTGGCAGTCTTATAGACCCCCGACAGGGAAACTTGTAACCCTCCTGCCTCTGCCTCAAGTGCGGGGTAAGAGGCCTGTGTCACTGTGCCCACCTCAGTTCCTAATTTCATGAAGAAAACCATGTCCTAGCATTTAACTTCAAGTGTTTGGCCAGCAACCCAAGGAGCTCTAATTAAAATAGTAAACCACAACAGAGTACAATACCATACAGTCAACTGAGATTAAGAACTGGTATACTAAGACTTTAAATATAATAAATTTTATTTATCTGGTGGTACGTGATGCTCATAGGGCACCATACAACAAATTTTAAAAATACAATATTAAAAAAAAAAAATCAAACAGCCAAAGAAATCAATTCCATCAGAGGGCAATGGCCCATGGGGAAAGCCCAGAGAAAAACCCACCCTCTTTCCCCTAAGAACATTAATTCTTCCTGCCTAAATTTTGCCTTAAGAAACATCAAAACCAAGTGCTAAAGGTCTCTGAGAAGAGTTAAAACTTCACATAACATCTTTCACAAGGGTTTATCACAAAATGCTTTTCTTATTAACAAGAGCATTAAACAATCCAAAAATTGGAGCGTCTATTTGGTCAAAATCTTGAGGTCCCAGCCTTTAGCATTCCCCCCCTTATCCATCCTTGAATGACCTCCATTAGGAAAATGTCACTCAAGCAGTCTCCTCTCATCTGCATTTCTAATGCAAAGCTTATTTTCCATAAATAGCAAGGAGATAAACAAACTTAAGCTATGTTAAGTATTTTAACTGATAATACATTAAATTTTCCCAAGAATGGTTTAAAATCAAATTTTAACTTTGAGAACTATATTCAATTCTCAAGATTAAAAATCACCAAGGGTTATTTGAAATCAACTATACAAAAGAACAGTATTTAAAAGTGCATAGGGGATGGCTAGAAAAATTCTAAGAACAGGAAAGTGGTTTGGAAATTGACGGTTGATTTTACTAGACAATGATATACATTGTCAACAAGTCAGACCACATACAAGGAACAAGGAACCATGTCCTGCCTGGGAACATTTAATGTTCAGTATCACTTTTATAGAAGCAAAGCAGGTGTGTCTCCTCTAAGCTCCCGCCAGAGACTTCTTTTGTTAACAGGCGCACAGACTACCTAGTGTGCCGCTGCAAAGTTTGAGGGTAGCAGAGTCACAGGCTAGTCACACTGACGGCGGCAGGATTTATTTCCTTTAGAATCCACACAAGTACAAACAGGGAGACAAAACACTGATGGGAAGAAAAGGCTTAAAAACAAGAGATTTAGAGCATAAAATAATAAAAGAAAACCGATTGATTCATTGCCCCAAAACATTAGAGCAGAGCCTTACTGTTTGGTTCTAGGACTGGAGGGGCATTTTGGCTTATGCTGCACATTTAGACCCATGTATTATCTGACTGCTACAAACTAAGCAAATGCAGGCATTTTTGCTTCTACCATTGCACAGCACCCTGGTACATAAGGACTCGGCGCATGCCCCCTTTTCCATTATACTGGTTTCAAAAGGCAAAAGCCAGGTCATATGCACCTTTGCAGCCCCTGCATCTAAGGACAGTGCCTAGCATGCGGCAGGTATTTAATAGCTGCTTACTGAATAAACTCATTAGTGGCCTACCACAGAAGTTCAAGGACTGTTACTATACTAGCATTTCTTAGCATCACTCCCAAAGGGAAGAACACACTTTTGAAGTATAGGCAGCTTTTCCACTTCCTAAACACAGGCCCACTAAGAGTTGGACATGACTTAAAATAAACCCTTTCTGCCCATTCATAAAGCATTTTGAGAAATCAAGAGGTGAAAGGTGCTATGTAAGTACAAAATAATATTCACGACAGTTCAAAGTACTACTTTCCTATGGTGATGGAATGGTTATGCTACACTGAGGGGAGCAGCCCAAAGGTACTCTTCTCGTCATCAACAAACAATGGACTTGACAGAGAGACCATCACTTTATAATGTGTTCTGCTATGTTCCATAATAAACCAGGTAACAGAAAATGAAATTAGGCCACTTATTCTACACAAACCAATACTTTACCAAAGTTCTGCATTTTACAAGTTATATTCAAAAAACACACACAAATTAGCATTTTGTACACGAATGTTTATTTCTCAATTAAACATTCCCTTTAAACACAAGGAATGAATTCTAAATCTTCATAAAGATGAATAAAAAATGACATCCCTCCAGTATAGTGTGTGTAATCACTGTGTCCTTGGTCACTACTGGCGTTTACTGTTTAACATCAAAAACAAAAGTTATTTAAAAATCATGCTACTGGATTTCTACCCCCTCCTATGACCAGCTCTACACTGATCTGCAATGTTTACAAGTTTATATCATCAGATCGAAGCAAGTTTAAGGTGTGAAACAGCTGTGTATTAGACACACAATCAAATTACAAGATGTAGTCAAGTTCGTATCGAATATAGGTGTTCTTATCATCATTGTAGATTCTTGGGTAATGTGCTATGAGCGCGTCCTGGGAGCCGATGTAGATGGAGTTGTAAATTTTCCAATACACATCTCTGACTTTGCGAGCTGGGTGAAAGAGGCCCTAGAGTAATTAGAAGGTAGAATGTTACTTTAACAACTACAAGCTGTGAGGACAGGATCAGGAGCATTTCGTTTAGCTGGCGTGATGGGACACACCTTTAATCCCAGCACTCAGGAGGTAGGCAGAAGCAGGCAGTTGATCTATCTAGGAGTCCAAGGCTAGCCTAATCCATAGTGAGTCCCAGGCCAACCAGAGCTACAGAGTGAGGCCCTGTCTCAAAAAATAAACAAGTATTTCCTCTGAAGAGGGAAGGAAAAAAAAATCCGGAAACTGCACAAAACTGCAATGGGTAAAGACAAAATTAATTCCTACCTCAATGTAGAACTGCACCCCCGTGGTAATTAGTAAAGGACATTAGCCCACTTGAGCACGGCTCTAACAGGCCTCACCCTTCCCCATCCCATTCCTAAAACTGGTCCCCAAAGTTCTTCACACATCTGGTCACTTCCTCCTCCTTAGGCAGACCATCAAGGTCCAGCTACAAAAGGGTTCAAGTCCAGCAATCAAAAGCCCCCCTTTGGTTCACCTAATTAACATGCCCAATCAAAACAGACCACCTCAACCTAGCCCATTCTAACACAAACCTCCCCTTTTTCTCTTCTTAAACATTACACCCGATGGGCCGGAGAGACGGCTCGGTGGTTAAGAGCACTGGCTGCTCTCCCAGAGGATGGAGTTTAATCCCCAACACCCACATTTCAGCTCACAACTGTCTGCAACTCTAGTTCCAGGGCTTCTGACAATCTCACACAGACATATGTGCAGGCAAAACACCAATGCACATAAAATAAAATTTAAAAGTAACAAAAAATTACACCTGCTGCCGGGTGGTGACCCACACCTTTAATCCCAGTACTATGGAGGCAGAGGCAGAGTGGCCCCCTGAGTTCTAGGCCAGCCTGGCCTTCAGAGTGAGTTCCAGGACAGCCAGGGCCACACAGAGAAATCTTGTCTTGAAAAACCCAAGGGGGGAGTGGATGCATCTGCAAGGTCACTTGCTCCTCTCTTTCCGTCTGAGTCAGAAAACAACCACTTGAACTGCTTACTAGAGGCTCTCTGTGGAGACAGGTGTTTGCGTGCAGTCTGTGCCTATCAGGGCTGGGAGGGGCCCACTCAGCAGGGTCCCCTTCAATTAGGCTGTGACTGACTTCGTAATAAACTAAATGATTTTTGAGTGAGCTTGTATAAAACCAAACAAACAAAACCCCACATTTAGCCTACCTGTAAGCAATACTGCAACATTCTGCATGGTCCAATAGCCACTCTCAGGCCCTCCAGAGCTCCCATAACTGCCTGGATTACATGGGGAGATGTCTCAAACACATTAGGCCATACATAGTTCAGTAAGTGGTTCAGAGAGTCTTCACAGCCAAATCCATACACACCAAGAGACATGTGTTGTACCACTGCACTAGCCGTCTGTCGGTGCACAAGGTCCCTGTAACGGGGGAAAGTCTTTAAGTTAGTCTTAATTGTATGAGAAATATTCACTTGCATGTTAGGAACTAAATTACGTTTGACTAACAGTATCTCCTTTAAACTCTGTAACCTTAAATATGATAGTAAGTCAATACCAGCATATAAATCAAATTAAAGTTGCTCTCAAATTTTTCATTCAAAAATTAAACATAGGAGAAAAACCAATCAGGTTTTCAAATCCGCACAAATAAGAACTTTCATCTGAATTTGTGTTCATAACAATCAATGTGCTATTCATTTTGTACCTATTCTGAGTACATGGAAAAAAAAATATCATGCTCATGCATTTTGCCAAGCTATTAACAACATCACCCTTTGAATAGTAACTATATATATTAAATATTAACTATAACACTGTTACTTTTATTTATCTGATTATTTAACACAATAAAGCAGAAGTTCTCAATAAGTTTTCCAACTGAGTATTCTTTTAGTCATTTTCAACTGAGTTACCCCTACCTCAACTTACAAATACATCTCTTTTTAATTTTTATTAATTCCTTGAGAATTATATACAATGTATTTTGAGCTTATCCATCCCCAAAGCATACTTTTGAAATAAATATAGAAGCAACAAATACTGTGAACTCTACAACTAAAACATGAAAACCTTAGCCGGGCGGTGGTGCTGCACACCTTTAGTCCTAACACTCAGGAGGCAGAGGCAGGTGGATCTCTGAGCTCACAGCCAGCCTGATCTACAAAGTGAGTTCCAAGACAA
Source organism: Peromyscus maniculatus bairdii (assembly GCF_049852395.1). NCBI lineage: Eukaryota > Metazoa > Chordata > Mammalia > Rodentia > Cricetidae > Peromyscus > Peromyscus maniculatus. Next base: position 59,201,073 of record NC_134864.1, on the reverse strand, counting down.
CCAGGGCAACTGTCTTGAAAAACAAACAAGAAAAAAGAAGAAAAACTTTCTAAGAGTTGAGATCACAAAAAAAGAATGTAAAAGCATAAGAAATTATTGATACATGAAAATTACAAAATGTACAACTGACAGAAGTCTGCAATGTTCTAAAATGAATTTGATATATTAACTGAGAATATAAAATTCAAATTTATTTGCAGTGCAATATTCAAGTGTTTTTCATATGAACAATCCCCAAACCAGAAAGTTCTGCCAAACTTTCAATTTTACTATCAGTTTTATTTGTAATCAATATATGAAGAGACAAGTCATGTTTACTTTTCACAAAATTCCTCTAATTAGAACACAACTTTTAACCTCAAATCACACATTTCAATGGTTGTAATGTTCAGGCATGCCTCATGAAGAAGCAATGAGAGAGAAACAAGGTCATGTACCGCTATTTTGTTTGGTCCTGGAACAAACTGAAATTACTAATGTGTCTTCATAATTACATCTATACTTTCTGGTACCACACTAGTCAGTTTAAGTTGACCTTATGAAGGTTACTGAGTGACTTTTGATACACTGAGGACTGAATCCAGGACCTCATGCATGAAAGGAACACTACAACCCTACCCAATTTTCACAATTTTGTTTTGAGACAGGGCAGTCTTAATATATTGTGCAGGTTAGCATGGAATTTTCAATCCTCCTGCATCAGCCTCTGTAGTAGAGGTTGGAGGCGCAACGTGGCCAGTTTAATAATTTAAGCTGTACATAAAAGTAACTACTTGAACCTCCCTACGCTTTCATTAGAAATCTTGTCGGGTACAATTAATTCTGTACCTCAACCTACAGTAAAATGGCAAGACTCTTACCAAGTAATTCACAAGCAGTACTGAACTAACAGCTGCCATCTGAACACTGGGGCCTGCAAGGGGAAGACTATGTTCTGGTGGAGTGCTGGCTTACAAAGCATGTATGAAGCCCCATAAAAGCAAGCCTGGTGGTACATGTCTACAGTTCCAACACTCTGGAGGTAGAGGAAGTGAGGAAATATGTTTAAGGTCATGTTCAGCTACCCTGGGTGACCTGAGACACTGTCTCAAAAACAAAACTACAGGTTTCACTGCCATACAGATTAACTCGTGTTCATCTTTTATTCGCCCTAATTGTTTTTAAAAAGTGCTTCAAAATGTATTTAGCTTAACACATATGAAATGAGACTAACTCACTACAGCAAATATTAAAGTAAGAAATTATACTTATTGTGGGAAATAATCCATCACAGTAATGTTTCTTCCCTAACAATACAACAAATAGGTCATTTAAAAGTTATCTTAGGCCGGGCGGTGGTGGCGCACGCCTTTAATCCCAGCACTTGGGAGGCAGAGCCAGGTGGATCTCTGTGAGTTCGAGGCCAGCCTGGGCTACCAAGTGAGTCCCAGGAAAGGCGCAAACCTACACAAAGAAACCCTGTCTCGAAAAACCAAAAAAAAAAAAAAAAAAAAAAAAAAAAGTTATCTTAGTGGGGCTGGAGAGATGGCTCAGAGGTTAAGAGCACTGCTTGCTCTTCCAAAGGTCCTGAGTTCAATTCCCAGCAACCACATGGTGGCTCACAACCATCTGTAATGAGATCTGGTGTCTGTGGTGGGGATATGTGCAGACAGAACATTGTATACATAATAAATAAATAAATCTTTAAAAAAAAAAAGTTATCTTAGTAAAGTCTAACATGAAGCATATTGTTAATTATCTTTCTACATTTAGTTTTAGTCACTCACCTATCCATTAACGCATCCTCAAGTAAAGGCGTTACAGCATAGATGTAGTCTTTTCCCATTTCACCAATATACTCAAACAAGAAGGAGAGCGATTTTAACACTCCATTCTGAACATTGAGTTCAGGAACTCTGTATTCGTTCATTAAAGCAGGGAGCACTGTGAAGGGGGAGCACGTCTCGGCAACAATGGCAATGGCTACAGTAGTGCACACTCTGTTCTGCCTTTCCTGAACTTTGAGGTTGTTTAAAAGCGTAGCCAGTACATCATGGGGGCTGAAAAGAAACAAGAAATTATACATCAGCAAGGTATCATACTATTAAACTTGTTCTCAGAGAAAAGAAAAACTGCAGTGGAATGGAATGGAGTATCACTGGACATTGGTAATGTTCTGATACAATGTAGTACTTTTCTTGCCACTAGAATTGTGGCTTTTGACCTAAGAGCTTCATACAGGGAAGGAGAAAATGATATAATTATAACCTCAAAAAATAAAATAAAAATATTAAAAAGAAAGTTTAAAAAGGCTCCAAATTGTCAGATTTTTCTTTTTCTTTGCTTTGGTTTTTCAAGACAAGGTTTCTCTGTGTAGTCCTGGCTGTCCTGGAACTAGCTCTGTATACCAGGCTGGCCTAGAACTCACAGAGATCCACCTGCCTGTCTAGATTTTTCTTAATGTTAATTCAGGTAGACTCATTTTCAAATATAATTTTTACTCTTTAAATTTTTGAAATATAAGCTAGGCGGTGGTGGCGCACGCCTTTAATCCCAGCACTCAGGAGGCAGAGCCAGAAGGATCTCTGTGAGTTCGAGGCCAGCCTGGGCTACCAAGTGAGTTCCAGGAAAGGCGCAAAGCTACCCAGAGAGACTGGGGGGTGGGGGGAGGGACTTTTGAAATATAAAGAAATTTAAATGGTGGATTCCAAAGCCAAGCAGAATATCCAAAACAAAAATATCCAAAACCCTGGATTCCCATGCTCAAACACATAAAATCTGTTCCTCATCTTCCCCATTAACCCTTCTCCCATGTTTATCACAAAGTGAACATTAAGATATGAATTATATATAAATACTGCATGTTGGCCCACACCTTTAGTCTTCTTAGCACTTGGAAGAGAGGGACAGACTAATCTTAAGTTAAAGCCAGCCAGAACTACACAGTAAGATTCTCCAGAATAAAAAGGTAAAATCAAATAAAAACCGGAGCCAGATGGGTAGATGAGATCAGGTTAAGAGCACTGGCTGCTGGACCTGGGTATGACTCTCAGCACCCACATGGTAGCTCACAACCTTCTCTAACTCCAAGTTCCAATGAATCCAATACTACCTTGTGGTACCTGAGGACAGCAGGCATACAAGTGGCTACAGACCTATGTGCAGGCAAAGCACTTATATACATAAAAGGTTTAGATGACAACAACAAACATTAAAGTGAGTTTAATATACAAAGAAAAAAACCTTCATGTCGAGAATTTCATACGTGCCTAACTTGAGTTTGGTCAAACCCCCCTTGTCTTTCTAAGATCTCTCTCGTCTCTCCCTTCCCCCACTGGCCCTCCCAACCTTATGTGCTCCTTTTATAAATCCACTGAGTCAGGGCTGGAGAGATGGCTCAGTGGTTAAGAGCACTGGCTGCTCTTCCAGAGGACCCAGGTTTGATTCTCAGCCCTCACATGGTGGCTCACAACCATCCATACCTTAAGTTCTTGGGGATCCAACACCCTCTTAAGACCTCCACAGGCATCAGGCACGTATATGTGTAAATACATGGATATATATATATATATATATATATATATATATATATGCATAAAATATATAAATCTAAAGAAACAGTTTAAATCCACTAAGTCCCCATCATGCTAATGTTCTGTGTATGGGTAGAGATACTGTGCTGAAGCATGTGTAGCCAGCCTCACAGGGGCCCATCTCTTATCACCGACTCTTCCCAGCAGTCATCAATTGCCAATAGCTCTTCAGACAGGGGAGAGACTTCATGAACCCCTCTCCGATCCACGCCAGTGTTTTGACTGGCTTGATCTTGTGCAGGTCAAGTGCAGTTACAACTCATCTAAGTTCTTGTCTGCAACTACGCTGTCATGTCCAACAAGTGTTCTTTTGCTGCAGATGTCTACTACCTCTGGCATTTACAATCTTTATATCCCACTCTTCCAAAACAATCATAACATCTTGAGGATTAGGGGTGTGATATAAATGTCATTATGTTAAAGGATAAACTGCCCCCTAAGTTTTTATCTTTATACCCATAAATCAGTGTTATTTCTCAACCCTTATCAGAAAAGCTTTTAACTTTTAAAAATATATTTGTTTATTTTTGTATGTATGAGTAGCCTACATGTGTGTCTGCAGATCCCCGACACTGGAGTTACATTCGTGGATTGTAAGGCATGTGGGTGCTGGGAATCAAAGCTGGCTCCTCTCTAACAGTAGCCAGTGCTTTTAACTGCTGAGCCATCTTTCCAGCCCCAGAGAAGCTTCTTTTTATTATTAAGAGCAACTAAAACAGAGGCCCATAATGGGACACCATGGAGATTAAGACGGTAGAGTACTCATCCCTCAATATTTTAAGCAATATCCTAGCTGGACATGGGGCACAGGCTCTTAATATGCCTTTAATCTCAGAACTGGGGAGGCAGACCTCTGAGTTTGAGGCCGGCCTGGTCTACAAAGAGTTCCAGAACAACCAAGACTACATAAAGACCCTGTCTCAAAAAAGAAGAAAAAAATTAAACAATATCCCAAAAAAGACCAACAAAAACTTGAATGTACCCTGAAAATGGACCTATTTCCCTCTCTACTACAGTAGGGGAAATTTTAAAGCATTCTATCTATTTTAGTTCAATTAAGAATTTAAAGAAATAGTTTAAAAATAGGGAAGGGCAGGTCAGTAGTTAATGAAATACTTTTTCTTCAAATGATTAACTATTCGATGCCTCAAAGATGTCTACATGAAAGCATTTTCCAACACAATGATTTGTTACAACCTATCAGAAAAGTGAAAATACTCACCCAATGGCCTTTGCAATGTAACCAAAAGTGTTGACAGTAGCTCTTCGAATAGCTTTCTTGTGAGCTTTTAAGAGTTCTAAAAGCTCAAAGCAAATCCTCATCCACTCTCTTGCAGACACATATTCAGCTCCCCTAGTTAAAAATAAATAAATAAATAAAATTAAGTGAGTTACCATTGTTGTGATGTCAAGGTGCTTTGACTTTTGTTTTTGTTGTGCTGGGAAGAAGCCCAGGGCCTCACACATGGGAAATAAGGGTCCCACCCCTCATTCAAACGGAAGTTTAAAAACAGTAAATGTGCATATTCAGTTCTGAAACCACTACTAACTCTCCTTAAATATTAAGTGAAAACTAAAAAAGTGGTGGTGCACACCTCTAATCCCAGCACTCAGGAGGCAGATCTAAGTTCAAGGCCAACCTGGTCTATATAGTTGGTTCCAGGCCAGCCAGAGATACAATCAGACCTTGCCTCAAAAGAAAATTAAACAAAAAGAAAGAAAACCTGGCTCAGTTTTAAAACTACACTGCTAAGCCGGGCGGTGGTTGCACACACCTTTAATCTCAGGACTCAGGAGGCAGAGGCAGGTGGATCTCTGTGAGTTCAAGGCCAGCCTGGACTACAGAGTGAGATCCAGGACAGCCAGAGCCACACAGAGAAATCCTGTCTCCAAAAAACAGCAACAAAACTACATTGCTGATTCTTATTAATAGCCAAAGTAAAATTTGACTGAAAATATTAATCTAGGATAACCTGACCATATTGCACTTAGGTAAGCAATTTTAAGTAAAACTTGCTCACTGAATACAAATCTGCTAAATCTAAAAAGAAATACTGCCTATAAGAACGTTTAAGCAGTCTACTTAAACAAAGTATGAGACTGTTACTACTTCTTAAAAATGTTGGGGTAATCTGCTTACCTGTCAGCAATTCGTCCAACAAGGTCGATACAATTCTCTTGTACTTTTTCATGCCTGTTCTTTAAGATGGGCGTGAGTCTAGGCAAGAGATCTTTAATTGGTGGTGTCATCTTATGCATACCTATTTGACAGAAAAAAAATAAACTATTACAACATGAACTGCAACCTCTGTTCATTTTTCCTTTTACTGTGCAATGCAATGCATAAATATAAACTTACAAGCTACCTATAGATAAAAGCCCCAGATTCTAATTAGATTTAGAATTTTTTAAAACTTTAGCTTCTAATTACATGTAGAAATGAAAGAAGCTGGGCGGTGGTGGCGCACGCCTTTAATCCCAGCACTCGGGAGGCAGAGCCAGGCGGATCTCTGTGAGTTCCAGGCCAGCCTGGACTACCAAGTGAGTTCCAGGAAAGGCGCAAAGCTACACACAAGAAACCCTGTCTCAAAAAACCAAAAAAAAAATTTAAAAAAAAAAAAAAAAAAAGAAAGAAAGAAATGAAAGAAATCAGTGATTTAAAGAATGAGGGTTACACTGGGCGGTGGTGGTGCACGCCTTTAATCCCAGCACTGGGAGGGGTGGGGGAGGTGGCAGAGGCAGGCGAATCTTTGTGAGTTTGAGTCCAGCCTGGTCTATAAAGTGAGATCCAGGACAAGCTCCAAAGCTCCAAAGAGAAACTCTGTCTCAAAAAAAACCAGGAAAAAAAAAAAAAAAAAAAGAGGGTTACTCAATAACAACAAGTTTTTATTTAGTTTTAAAATGCTATTTGCACACTGACATTTAAATATGGAAACGGCCTATGTTCTGACCAAAGACAACAGTATAAGCAAAAGCAGACATGTAAATCAAATCAGAAACCCCTTAATTGCAAAACCAAACAGATCTCCAGTCTTCCTGAAGTGCAGGGCATGCCTGGATGATATTTAAACCTATGAAGTGGGGGAGGGAGAGGCAGCCAGCAGGGGCTCTTTCTCTAACTGAAACTGCTTGCTGATTCTGTCACTTTTCTCATGTTTCCCAAATAACACGGTTTACAACTCTGACAAACCAGAGACCTCCACATGGTTAATTGACTGTTGGCAGGTCAGTATCTTTAAAGCATACAAGACTGGGCTGAACTGTGAATTATATGTAAAGGTAACCATTCAGAGATCTATACTGCATAAACACTCCTTACTAAAACAGGGAAAACAATGGTTATTATCTCCAGGTATTAGGAACTCTTGGCCTTTTCCCGCCCCTTCAATCCCACAGAAGTTACTTCCAAACACTATGCTTAAATATGAGACATGTTCTCCCCCGCCCCCAAACAGGGTTTCCCCAGCTATCTTGGTGCCATACAGCAGGCTGACCTCGAACTCCAGACATCTGCCTATCTCCCAAGTGCTGGGATTAAAGTTGTATGTCACTACTGCCCAGCTACACTGAGATTTTAAAGTCAGGAATGCCTTTGTTTGCTTTATCATTACTTCCTGAAAAAGACACCCAAGACTGATAGCTGTATCTTCTTCACTTATGACTAAAAGATAGGCTAGGTTGCTGCTTTACCTCATCGTCGTCTTTGAAATCACTGCAAACAGAAAATCCTAACAACCCATCAAAACACTTTCATATACAAGACTGACTAAACAAAGACCATTTCTAAAGCTCAATTACAACTTCAGGGTCGCCCCACCCCCTCACAAAAGAGACTGGATCATTTTCTAGCAGATATACTAGTTCTACCAGGGTCCTCTCTCCCAGCAACTCACACATTTTGTGCTGTAACCATTTCCATACTTTGTAAGTCCTAAATTTCCCCTTTAACATTTTTAAGTAAAATATAAATATAAAATAGGAAAAGAAGACCTTTGTGACATTCTCTGACAACCCTGAAGTGCTCAAAAAATAGAAAAAAGAAGAAAAAAAATCAACAAACTCCTAAATACCACTTTATATTTTGCTTTCAAATTACAAAGAAAATTGCAAGCCAAACTCTCACATGATCAGGCCATCACATACCTATTACATTTACAATAGCCTTCAGTGCTCCAAGAATGCTGCCCAATACTTCAGGGTATTCTTCACCCAAATATTCATACAGCACCACACCCAAGTGCCCCATCAGTTTTTCCTGTAATAAAAGAAACATTTAAAATGTTACTTTCTCCATTAAGCTACCGGATTTTTTATATATATATATTAAAATCTATATATAAAAAAACCCTGGTAGACTAGATAGGTTACCTCTTGACAAGTCTTCATAACAACAGCAGTTCTGGAAATCAAGTCAGCTGCTTGTTGCCTAACTTTTGCTGATTTGTTATTTAAACGCCACAAAACAGTACCGCAGATCTGAGGCAAGTACGGTTTGACTCGTTTGCCAAGAGCATTAACTACTGTGCCAAAGCCATTCAACATTACTGAATCCTAAAAGAGAAAAAAGCTAATTACACTTTTTTAAAAACAAACACACAAAATCACTAAAAATACAGAATTTAGTTTTAACTGAAAAGTTGATTGTTAAATAACATTCCATCTATTCCAACCACCCAACATCCCGTTAGTTTTTAAATCAAATCCAAAAACTTAAGGTAAAAGAACATTTGTTGAAACCGAGGAAAATTAGTACTTAAAATGTCAAACCTAAATTACTTTTAAGGGATACCTGCTTTAAAAGGACAGTTTTCTATATAAACGAAAGTCACCAGCAACATGGCACCATAATTAGCTACGATGGGCCTGGCTGGCAGTTGCCCTCAAGCCTGCCCCCAAGAAACACATGGTGGAAAGAGAGAACTGATCCCTGAAAGCTGCCTCTAATTTTCTCCCACACACATGCACACAAAATAAAATTTAAACCAGAAATAAATGATTAGTAGCCATTACCTCTGTAGTCTGTTCTTGGAAAGCATAAAGAATGCCATCAATCAGTTGTTCTTCAAGTTTATGATCAATATCTGCTGCCCCTAGGTTACCCATAATTTTCTCAATTGTCTCCATCACCATCTTCCTGTACTGCTCAGCTTCGTCTTTCAGATCATCCACAATCCTAGATATAATTTCTGCAGCTCCTACTTTGTTTGCCAGCTCCACAGTGGTGTCGACTAACTAAAAAAACAAAAGCAAAACCCTTCCAAATGAGTTTCTTTTCTAAGGAAATAAAACTTCCTACTAAACCTTCACAGTGAGAGCAGCTCCTTGCCTATAATGCTAGCACTCAAAAAGCTGAGGCAGCTCTTCCAAGTTTGATGCCAATCTGGCTATATACACAAGGTCCAGGCCGGTCCAAGAAATATGAGATCCTATCTTCAAAACAAAAACAATTCTAAGTAAAATAACTTAAGTTCCAGCAAGCTAGAGAAAGCCTCAATTTACAAAAACATCGCCTCACAGTTAAGCACTGGTGAGCTGGGAGGCCAAGGAAGAAGGACCAAGAATTTGAGACCAGCCTAGACTACAAAGTGATTTTGTCACTAAAAGAAAAAAAACAACAGGGCTGTAGGGAGGGTTCAACAGGTAAAAGGCACTTGTCAACATACTTGACAACCTGAGTTTGAGTCTCATGATCCACCTCCAAGAGGGAACTCCAGCCAGTTGTTCTCCTACCTCCATAACATGCATGCACTGGGGGCACGTGCACACACCAAATCTAAGTGTAATTTAAACACAAGCACTTGTGTACACCCAAGGGGGTGGAGGTGGAGACAGGACTGGGCTGGAGAAATGTCTCAGCAGTTAAGAGTACTGGTTTATTCTTCCAGGAAACCCAAGTTCAATTTCCCAACACCCACAATGTGGTTCACAAACATTTGTAACTTCAATACCAGGAGATATCTGGCTCACAATTGTTTGTAACTCCAATACCAGGAGATCAATGATCTGGTCTCTGTAGCCATGAGACACACCAAATGGTGCAGATACACACACACAGGTAAAACACCCATACATACATTTGAAAAATAAACATTTAAAATTTTTAAATGCGCCGGGCGTTGGTGGCGCACGCCTTTAATCCCAGCACTCGGGAGGCAGAGGCAGGCGGATCTCTGTGAGTTCGAGGCTAGCCTGGGCTACCAAGTGAGCTCCAGGAAAGGCGCAAAGCTACACAAGAAACCCTGTCTCGAAAAACCAAAAAAAAAAAAAAAAAAAAAAAAAAAAAAAAAAAAAAAAAAAAAAAAAAAAATTTTAAATGCACTAGTTTTATGGGGATTTTACATTAAATGCATGCTTTCCAAAAACATGACAAGAAAGAGGCCAGGTGTAACAGAGCACACCTTTAATCCCGGCACTTAGAAGACAAAGGCAGGTAGGTGGACCTGTGAGTTTGAGGTCTACATTGCAATTTCCAGGCTACACAGTGAAACCCTATCTCAAAATAGAAAGTAAATAAAAGGGCTTAAAAAGTTCATCTTCGGTCACAGTAAAGTACATATAAATTTTAAGATAGCCAAAGCAAATTATTGTATGTAATGTGCATTCTAAGTAGACAATTCGTCAAAAAGCTTTTTGAGACTCAAATTTTAACAATAAATAAAAGGTCACCTGTCGGTAATTTCTTCTATCCAGAGCCATTCTGTGTTGCCAGAAGTGTTTAAAGAAAGGTGGAAGAATTTCCGTTTTAATGTAGTTTGCTTCTACACCATCTGTTCCACAACACTGTTTCACCACCTAAAAGGTTAAAAAAAAAAAAAAAAAAAAAAAACACTAAATCAAACACGTGACATTGACACAACGCAACATAGTTTTGTTTTGTTTTTAATGTTATAAAGACCTCTTTGACCTTCCAAAACATGCACATTACGTTAACAAATATATTCCTACAAACTGGAACAACTAATTACCTTCAATACAATTTTCTTCATTTCTTCATCTGGAGACTGGAATTCTCGAATAAGGATTAACATCACTTCTCTGGTATAGTAGTTGGCATATTCTGCATCCATAAGAGGAATAAGATACCCAATAGCCTTTAAGAAAGCGGCCAAACCCTATTTAAAAATAAAATATATAAACAGACACACGTCAGGAAATTAAATTGAGGTTGCCTTACTGAATAGCAACAACCCAGAATCTAAGAGCGGACTTACCTTTCCTCTGTGCTGGCGGATACCCTTCCATAGAGGCTTGAGCACGGAGTCAAACGACTCGATACCGTAAGGAGTCGCTGCTTCAGCCAAAGCAGCAATAGCCAAAGCACTGATGGTCCGAACTTTCTGCTGTTCATCCACAAGACCTACACAAGCCAACACAGGCGTGAGCCGGCCCCAAGACCTCATTTTCACAATCCAGCCCAATCATCATCAAGGTCTCTAACCATGTCCCCAAACTGCAAAGCACTGATGGTGTGAACTTTCTGCTATTCATCCACAAGACCTACACAAGCCAACACAGGCGTGAGCCAGCCTCAAGACCTCACTTTCACAATCCAGCCTGATCACCATCAATGTCTCTAACCATGTCCCCAAACTGCAAGACATGTTCCAGTCAATACAATTTCCGCAAAAGCAGTTTGTTAACAGAAACTGTTACAAACCCCACTTCAAAATAGAGCCCATTTGTGTGGGAAAGCCCTTTCAGTTATTCCCCACCCCCAATCAGTAATCAAACATTCAGGACAGCTGATCTACAAAAGTTACATCACACTTACCGTGTTCAATGATTTCAACTAAACTTCTGAGATGTGGCAAGATAGCACAGCCCATAAGAATAGCTATCTGTTGTACAATCTTAATACCAGTGTGCCTGGCTTGCCAAGACTTCTTGCTTTTGCACACAGCTTTTAAGAAGGGCAATAGAGAAGGAATGCCCAGGGCAGAAGCTACAACAGCAAAAGCTCGAGCTGTTGTGTTTCGGACATACTCATCCATGTTATCTATATCAGGTCTCATGGTAGAAATCATAGTAGCCAGACCAGCAGCCTAAAGACAAAAGACACAACAACAGCTTCAGTTAATACCATCAATCCTCAAACCCTTCAAAAGGCAGACTTCCTTTTCTAGGAATTGAATGTGAATACCTTTGCCAAGTTAGAAATAATCTCTCGGCCTTCCACTCTGGCATAGTAATCTTCATCAATCAGCAGCGGCTCAATGACCACAAGAATCTGAGAAAAAAAAAAAAAACACAAGAGGAATTGCATTTCCACATGAACCTACAGTTATCAAAAAACTTTGTTTATCAAGGAATGGGGTTAAAGAATTTTAATTCCATAACATCAAGCCCTAGATATAGGTGAAAATTAAATGTAAACTAACATTAAAAAATATATGAGCACTGTCATATAAAGATGATTCTTTATTCTAATACAAAATAAAATATCTATTCTCATTCTAATCTGTCAATAAAAGCAATTGGAAAAAATGAGTTAATAACTCAAGAGTAAAAATGACAAAAAAATTTACATATATCTTTATTTTTATATATGTGATGCTTGCTTCTGGAAGAAGAAAAAAGATCTGGTAGTTGTGCTAATTAATGTTAATTGTCAATTTGGCAGGATCTAAAACCACCTGGGCAATGGGCCTCTGGGAATGCCCTTAAAAGATTATCTTGCAAAGACCCACCTAAATTGTGGGCAAAACCCATTGGCCGGGCAAGAGATCCTGCACTAGAGTTAGCATACATCCACACAAAGACATAGGCCAGCCTCGATAACATGGTGAGACCATTTCTCAAAAACCCCAAAAGATCAGGACAGACTAATTCAACACTGATTAACTCTGAGGATGCTATACATTGTTAAACTTTTCTAGACTATGCTTGTATACATTCAACTAAAATTTTGAACTTTAAAATTTTAAGAACACAAGGAAAGGGGCTGGAGAAATGGCCTGTCAGTTAGAGGGCACTAGCCACTCTTCTTGAGGACCCAGGGTCAATCCCCAGCACTCACATGGCAACTTAGAACATCTATTAACTCCAGCTGTGGGGGGATCCAATGCCCTCTTCTGGCTTCCAAGGGCAACAATCATGCAAGTGATTCAGGCAAAGCACCATATACATGAACTAAGTTTGTATAAATATGAGGACAAACTGGAAAAATAAACCCTTGACTTTTATAATGAAAAAATACTAAACGGCCAGGCAGTGGTGCCACATGCTTTTAATCCCAGCACTCAGGAGGCAGAGGCAGGTAGATCTCTGAGGCCAGCCTAGTATGCAAGGCTACACAGAAAGACCCTGTCTTGAACAATGCCCACCTCCCCACTAACCTACCACCGAAAAAGAGCTTCCAGATTCCAGAGAGTGGAAAACAGAATTCAAGCAATAAAAATTAGACCATTAAATACTACTTAGAGAACCAACCAACCTTGTGCACATATGGCCGTACTAAGTCATCCAGTTTATACAGTATCCTATCAATAACTTTCACAAGTAAATGACGCTCTTGATCCTCAAGTGTAGGAGACATCAACAGAGGAAGAATCTGGTTAAACAAAGGTCCAGCCCCAAATTCTCGAGCTTTATCAGTAATCTGACGTAAAGCAGCCTGGGGAAAAGCAAAAAGAAAAGATTATTTTCATTTATGAGCAAGCATTCAGAAGGGGTAAATTTCATCAGGAATCATATTTTGATGTATACTTAGGTAAGACAATTTACATCTAAGAACTCACATGACCCAAGTTTACTGGTATCAGCTCATTCAAACAGGGTCATTTAGTGGCAGGTGAGGTGGCTAAGAGGGAAAGGGGCTTATCACCAAGCCCACTGACCCCACCACAAGCCCTGGGATCCGGACAGTGGAAGGAGAGACCAACTTCCACAGCTGTCCTCTGACTTCTGTCTACTCTGGAGTATCACCTACCCACATGCCTGTACACACACCCACGCACTCTGTATATACTAAAGAAATGAATAAATGGGCATAAAAGAAAAAAGGGTAATTAATTTATAGGGCTTGTAACATTCCTCAGAGGGTAATGGGTACTAGCCACCAAGCCTGATAATCATTTGAGTTCAATTCTAAGAACCCACAAAATAGAAGGAAACAACTGATTGTATGTGTGCCCATAAATAAATGTTTAAAGGATAAGTTAGTTGTGCCATAGAACCATACAAGTATATACCATATGCCTTAGTTGAGCCATAAGAGCCTTCCAGAATCAAGCCACATTCAGTGGTTTTTTTTTTTTTTTTAAAGATTTATTTATTTATTATGTATACAGAAGAGGGCACCAGATCTCATTACAGATGGTTGTGAGCCACCATGTGGTTGCTGGGAATTGAACTCAGGACCTCTGGAAGAGCAGTCAGTGCTCTTAACCTCTGAGCCATCTCTCCAGCCCCTACATTCGGTGTTAACAGAACAACTCACGTAATTTTCACTAATCACTTCTAGTTCTAAACACTCTAAAGCTGTCAAGGACAAACGGAATTTAATTTTCTCATATCCTTATCAGAACAAAAATCCTTTGATTAGAAGAATTAAATTCACTGAGCCTGGAACATAAGTCTTTAATACCAAGCAGCTGCTCCAGAAGAGGATCCAAAGCTCAAGGCTTGCCTGAACAAGCTTAAGGCCAAGCTAAGCAACTTATCAGAGATCATATAAAAAGCCAAAAAAGGAACCCGAACAGAGTGCCATGTCTTATTCTGTTAATTCCATCACTCAGGTGGCTAGGCAAAAAGGATTGCTATCAGACTAAACCCAACCTAGGCTGAGTTTCAGGCCAGCTTGAGGTACAGTTTGAGAACCTGTCTCAAAACAAACAAAAATAATGATATAATAATTTAACAAACTAGACCGAGGAGCCAGATGTGGCACATACTTTATTATTTATTGTTCATTAAAGGTGGAATACACCTTTAACTAACTGAAACATTTGAGAGCCAGAGGCAGGTGGATTTCTGGAGGTTCCAAGCCAGCCTGGTCTACATAGTGAGTTCCACGGCAATCAGGACTAAAAGCCAAAAAAATAAATAAATAAATAAAATAAAAACAGAACTTACCTTTCTCATTGGAGGTGTACCATTCTTAATTTTTAAAAGCAACTTCATTATTTTTCTCTCTTTTTGCTCTTCTGGACTAAGTGTTGATTCATCAACATCAACCTACAATGAAATTGAAAGGCAGATCAAGACAGTGATTTGTAACTCCCAAACAAGAGCAATACTTCATTCACTTCTGCTAGCATCACTTACCAATAGTTTATCAAAGTACTGAATGTCATCAGGCTTCAAAAACGGCAGGTTCCCAGACGGCTGGTCATTGACACTTTTCATCGTCCTGTCTTCAGTCTGCATGTGGAAACCAGTCATACCGCCCAAAGGTGTGGGGGTTGCTGTCAGCTTCCGGGCTGGAGTGCGAATAGGAACATAACCAGCTGGCGGGGGAAGGACCTAAGAGAGTCGCAATGCACGTTAGCAGGACGGCCTTGACTTCACACACTGAAGGACAGCACAGCAGCATTTACACGTACAGAGAGGTTACAATTTATTAGCTAGCAAGCTTATTTACCTGGAGAAAACATAACCCACTGTTCAAAATTAAAAGTTAAGATATTTATGAAAAATAATTTCTAATTCGTTAAATTTTAATTAACAAATTAGAAATTAAATGAGAAAGAAACAGATGAAGCACTCTAAAAATTCTGGCCACATTCAAACAATAACATGTTTGAAATATCAACATGCTGTAAAGCCAACATGTGAAATTAATGAAACTTGAAATTATAAAAACTACACACTTGGCTCAGTCTGGGAGGAAGGGACTAGACCTGCCTGGACTGAGTCTACCAGGTTGATCGTAGTCCTCGGGGGAGGATTTGCCCTGGAGGAGGTGGGAATGGGGGGGTGGGCTGGGGGTAAGGGGAGGGGGTGGGAGGGGGGAGAATAGAGGAACCTGTGGCTGATATGTAGAACTGAATGGTATTGTAAAATAAAATAAATAAAATTAAAAAAAAAAGGAAAAAAAAACTACAAATCAGTGATTTCCCAAAAGGTACCACTGTTAGAGCAAATATTTATAATCATTCATTTAAGTGGAAACAAACTTACATGGTTTATATAATAGATTACAAAAATCATGTATATTTTAGAAATAAATTGAAAATTCACATAAACCCCTAAATACTATAAAAATGTATTTTAAGACTGAACTCTACAAAACTGACTTAAATACAGAAAAGTAAAACTAAAGTATTTGCCAAGACCCTCTGAAAGAAATGCCAAATCAAACCTATTATAAAACCCATTGAATACCTAAAAATATGAGTTAAAACAATAGGATTCGGTTTAAAGCAGTGAGACTTTTGTTGCTAATAACACTTTCCTCGGTAGGACAATAAGCCTAACACAGGTCCTCTCCAAATAGTCAAATATCATGTCTGAAAAATGTCAAGGAGATTGAAGATTTGATAAACATATCTGATGCCACCTGTACTTCATTAAATTATTTTTCTGCTGCTTGTTAATGCATGTGCAGCATGGACCTCTGACTAAGCATTTTGAATAAAGTAGAATTTATTCCTTGATTCTTTAGTATGTCAAATCCACTGGTGTCACTGTACACTGAAGGTGTACTTTAAGATTGTACTTATTACACTCACAAAAGAACAAGTATCCTTCCTATTGGTATTAAGGAAACTAAGGACTATAACTGAGAAAGATATTTAAACAATCAACATTAGATTGTCCACAGGCAAAGCATTACATGGAGGCTACAAGGTGACTTTGGTTTTTAATGTTTTATTGATTAATTCTTGTCCTCCTGGGCAAATGCTCTAGACTGAGGAATATGGCACGTTCATCGGCAGCAATAACTAACCCAAACCTAACGGGATGGAGAAGCGCATACACCTGCACACTACTGACAACAGTCAACAGCAAAAAGGCTCTAACGGCCTCTATAAGATTAAGGTTAGCCAGGCGGTGGTGGCGCACGCCTTTTACCCAGCACTTGGGAGGCAGAGCCAGGTGGATCTCTGTGAGTTCGAGGCCAGCCTGGACTACAGAGCGAGTTCCAGGACAGCCAGGGCTACACAGAGAAACCCTGTCTCAAAAAAAAAAAGATTCCTTACTTAAAAACTAAGAAAAGCCAGGAGTGGTGGCGTACCCTTTAAACAAATCTGTGAGGTTAAGATTAGCGTGGTCTCTATCTGAAGTTCTCCAGACTAGCCATGATTACACAGTGAGACACTATCTCAAAATATAAGAATAGTTCTTTACTAGCGGGCATTAGAGAAATGGCTCCCCAGTAACTTACAACACTTGCACCTCAAATCGTGAGGACCAGAGTTCAGAACCCACGTTGGGCAACTCACAACCGCCTATAATTCCAGTGGAGGAATTAAAATGGCTTCTGCAGACACCTGAACTCACATGCACATACTCATACACATAATTAAAAATAAAATAACATTTTTAAATTAACTTTCACTTTATGTGCAATGATGTTTTGCGTGTTGTGTGTATCTGTGTTAAGGTGTCAGAACTCCTGGAGCTGGAGATACAGTTGTGAGCTGCCATGTGGTTGCTGGGAATTGAACAGGGGTCCTCTGGAAGAGCAGCCAGTGTTCTTAACCACTGAGCCATCTCTCCAGCCCTTAAAATTGTATTTTTTTAAATGTTTTTGTGTGCCTGGATTTAAGCTTGTACACTTGAGTACAGAGCCTGAGAAGACCCACAGGTGCCAGGGAGCTCTCTGATGTGGGTGCTGGGAACTGAACCCCACCCTCCTCCAAGAGCAGCACATGCTCTTAACAGCTGAGCCATTTCTCCAGTCCCCAAAAGGAAATATGTTTTTCAGGGGGACAGTTTGAGACAGGGTCTCTTTGGCCTGGAACTTGTTATCTGGACCAGACTGGCCTCAAACTCAGAAATCTGCCTCTGGCTCCCATCAATCACCAGGATTAAAGACAGGCACCATCACAACTGGCAAAATAATAAAGCTCCATGTTACTCATTTCATCTCTATTACTTTTCCAACTGAAATGCACTTAGTAGTACCTATATAAAAGGAAAAAAAAAAGAAGGAACTGACTAATAAATCTGGGTGAGGCCTATGCAAATTTGCCAGGTGATTTTTTTTTCCAACCAAATGCTTAAAACTCATATCCTAAATACCAACACATTCACCATATATTCATCAATAGTACCTTATATCCTTCTGGGAACATAGCATCTAATTCTTCATCAGAAAGTGGGCGGTTTCGCTCATCAATTTCTCTCTCCCATCGCCAAGCCTGAAGCTGTTCAGGAGTCATGCTCATTATGTGACCTACCAAAAAAGCCAAGTTTTAATAATCCACAGTGCAAGACTTTATCATTAAATAGGTCCTTACTGTTTGTTTTTATATTAGAAATGCAAATCAAGACACTTTTATATTCTTATTATTAACAGAAAAGCTAGCACTAATAGCACCCAGAAAAAAACAGCAAAAAAATTATAACCGTTACAAGAGAAAGAATGAATGAATGATTTCCAATGAGCATTTCTACCTGGAGTGGGGGTAGCCATGTTCATGGCTGGTGTGCCGATTGGGGTTTTTCCTGGAGTCAGAACAGGAGTGCTTCCCCCCATCTGACTAGCCGGTGTTTCATCCCAACGAGACTTTCTTTTACTTGCTCCAGGAGTTGGTGTTTCCCCGATAGAGTCTCCTCCTCGATCTGTTCGAGGAGTCTCAGCCCATCCACTTCCATGCCCAGGAGTATCTACAAAAACAAAGAGTCAGTAAGATCACACTATTAACCACTTTTCAAACACTGCTTCCCCCACATGCAAAAGGAAGATATTCCAAAAACAAGATATACTTAAAAGTTTTGTTCAGTATTTTTGGGTTTCCTTTCTACTGACTACAAAGGTACACACACAGCAACTAATGAGAAACAAAAACTTGTGTTTTCATCCATATGATCAATCTGTGGAACCATCAACTGTTTATCTTGAGTCATGTTCCAGCTACTCTCACTAGACATCCAACACTAGATTTAGGCAAATTTCTGAGACAGAACATAAAATATAGGCTAGCAGGAGCCAGAAGAAAGCATTGTTTAAAGGATGAAGTTTCTGTTTGGGTCACTGAAAAAAAGATATAGAAATGACTTATAGTCATAACTGTGCAACACTGTATGTTCAAAGCCACTAAATTGTATACTTAAAACTGGTATATTTAAACATACACACAGGAGGCTGAGGCAAGAGAATCACCAGGTAAAGACTAGTGAGATGATATCCAACACATTTTTTAAAGTTAAAAAAAAAAAAAAAAAACACAAAATTATCATCCTTTTATTTTTTTTAAAATACAAAATTTATCTTCTATGGTTCTTCCCATTAATCTTCAGCCTCTTCAAAAGGGGGAAAGAATTCATAAAAGGGTATATTCATAAAAAGGGTATATTGTTTTGATGAGACTTTTTACAACTGTGGCTGGATGTCTTTCTTTAGTCTTCCAAGAAGGGCCATTTTACTTTTTTAGAGTTACTTTTTAAAGTCATGAGGTCAATAACTTGGACTACTATGCATGTAAGTGCTAATGCAAATTAAAGCCCAAGTTGACCTCCAGCAGCAGTTCATTCTATGTTGACAGTGAGAGAACACTTTGCCTGTTAGGATACTGTTACTGGTGGACTGAAATGCTGAAGAAACCCCTCCCCCTATTTTGTTTTTTTTTGCAAAAATCAAGGTATATTCTAGGGTTTCCTGGTTGATCTCAACAGATAAACTGAGATGATAGTCTTAGTTCAGAAATGATCTGAATGTAGATTTACAGTCTACGTGTACAGCTGGCTAAGTGAGATCGCTTTCACAGTTCTGCATGTATCCCATCGGCTCCTCATTAGTCACTGAACTCTTAAAACTGGTATTGTAACATTATTACAATGTTTTGCACCAATTTTATAAACTTTACAGTACAATATGTGTTCCTTTTCTGAGGCAAACCAAAGGTATATTTCTCAAGGTTCTGCTGCTATCAGCAGCGTTGATGGAGGATTTCTTATACGTTTGTAATAGATAGAAATAAACCAGAAAAAAAAAGTGGTGGAGGAAAAGGTGAACACTGCAAGAATACTCAAAAGGGCTGAGAGTTGCAAACGCCAAGATTGGCTTTGCATAGTAAATGGAATAGAACAGCTCTGAACTATAGCTTACTTTTCCTGGTTTGGTCTGACAGAATGATTGAATGCTTTTGTATAAAAATCAGAGCCTTAAAAACAAGGATTTGGTGAGATTGTAAAATGGTGTGCCACTTTGGCAAAACAGTCTGGTGGTTGGTCAAAATGCAAAACATTGTTACTCTGTTACTCAACAATTCTACCCTTAGGAATATAACCTCAAACTACTGAAAATGTGCACCTATGAAACATGTACATGAAGGTTTACAGCAGTGTGTTGCTAATAGTAAAAAAGTTAAAACAACTCAAATAGCTATCAAATACTGGAGAGAAATAAAATGTGGCTTATTCATACAATAGAATATTATTAAGACATAAAAATGAATGAGAAACTAACAGATTAAATGACTTTGGTGAACCTTCATAATTTCATTTGTAGATCTTTCCATTTCTAATTTATAAATACATTTGGGGTTATAAATTATAAATGTACTGCCTCCTGTCAACATTGTATACTTCTATTTGATGATTTCTGTGTCAAACATTATATGGAAATGTTTCCAAGTATTTTCTGTGTTAACTGTGAATGAATAGAACAAAATAAATTGCCTGTGATGGGAAAAAAAAAAAAAAGAATGTCAACAAGCAGAGGTGAGAAGTCAGAAGGTCCTATCAGTAGGTATGGTAGAATTCGATTGACAACTGATGGCTCCTGTGAGAGACACAGCCAGTTTTCTTTGGAGATGTGGTTCCTGAGAGGATATTTGTGCTGAGGATATGGCCTCACACATTTGCATACAGACAACATTAAATGAGCTCAATGGTTAAAAAAAAAAAAAAAAAGAGAAAAAAAAAAAAGAGAAAAAAAAAAAATACAAAATTTATCTTCTATGGTTCTTCCCATTAATCTTCAGCCTCTTCAAAAGGGGGAAAGAATTACTGGGCACTCAATTTGCTATGTTCTTTTTTTTAATTTTCATTTAATCCAAGTTGAAGTGTGTTCCACTGACTTATTCACTGTGTGTGCTGGAGAGTACCCGCCGTGATGTACCCGTGGAGCTGGGGCTCTTCTACCACGTGGGTCAGGGACCAAAGCCCTGTCCCAGGCATGGCTGGTGGTAAGCGCCTTGACCACTGAGCATGTCACTCCCAAGGTGGAAGTTTATTAAGAAAAGATTTGAATATGGATTTAAGCTTGAGTGCTGAGACCCACAGTCAGGGAAAGGACAGTTTACACACTCAGTGGGTTCAGACTTTTCCAGAGTCAACCTGCTCCACCTCCCCAGGAGCTGGCCAGTTACATAGGAAGTACAGACCTCAGCCTGAAACACAACACTCAAGTCAACTCTTCATCCAAACACTCGTCTGTCCCCACTCCTCTAAAAGTACCTACCTCTTTCTGTCTTGGGGGTCTCGTCCCATCTGTTTTTACGAGCGCTGGAAGTTGCACCGCCATGGCCTGGGGTTGCATGGCCTGGCGTATCGCCTCGTCCAGGAGTAGCGGCTCCCGCAGGTGTATGACTAGGTGTAGGATCCCATATTTTTGAACCCGGGGTTGCTCCAGGCGTTTCACTTCCTTTTGCACGACCTGGTGTCTCATCCCATCTTAAAGAAGGGGTGTGCCCAGGGGTCTTAACAAAGCAGAAGAATTGTGTTTTACAAATGTGTTAAACAAAAAAACCAAATACATGTATCTGTAAGTTGTCTCCTATACTCAAAGTTAAAATAGACTATCATTCTGCTTACTGTCTTACAATGCTTATAACAGAACCAATGCACAGCTTTCATTTGGAACAATGAAAAAAAGCCCTAGATCAAACCACAGGACTGCAAGATGGCTCAGCACCGGCTGCTCTTCCAAAAGACCTGGGTTCAATTCCCAGCACCCACATGGTAGCTCACAACTGTCTATAGCTCCAGTTCTAGGGCTTCTGACACCCTGACACAGACATACATGCAGATAAAACACCAATGCATATAAAAATAAACAAACAAGCAAATCGTTAAAAAAGCACACACACACATTCTGGGTTGTAAACTTTTGTAAATATATATTGTACTGGTAATTTGCCAAGTGCTGCCTAAGTTTGTTAAAAGCTGATGCTGAAGGAGGAGTTGCCCAACCCCCATTTCAGACCCGAGCATGTTTGTCTCAAACTGTTTTCTAAGACACACTTCCTGGGTGGAGCTGACTCCCTCTTACTACAACAGGAAGAGGAAAAAGAGCAAAAGAGCCCAAGAGTAAAAACACCATCCTTGAGAACAGCTAAAAGGTAAACTATTTCCAGCAAATGTCACCTACTGTTACCACATGATAAACACGTCTGCGCTACAGCAGGGAAGAAAAGGCATTCATGGAGGGAAAGCCGCCTAAGGAACTAAGCTAACTGCCTCCGTTTCCCCAGCTGATTTCTGCTGGATGTTGGGATGAATGCCTTTGCTGATGATGTTACTTTTGTTTTTTTTTCTTATTCAGGCTACTCCAGCTGTCTCTTCTGGATATTATAAAACCCTCATTCAATAAAGTTTTATTTATCTGCTGTACCTATCTTATCTATTAGTTATTGTTCTCTTATTCCTTTAAAAAAACTTTTATTATAAACAAATTTGTAAACACACACACACACACACACACACACACACACACACACACACCCCAAATTACCCAGACCTTAAGTATCCAGCAGGAATATCCATTTAGAAGGGAGGCTGTGCAGCTTTCTTTTACTCTTATGTGCTGTACACTTAATAACTCATTCAAAACCGAAAACAAGGCAATTAAAATCATCTCTAAATCATACAAAATATCTTAAAATAGACAACTAAGAACTCTATGGCTTTAGAAAATCCATGGACATTTGTCTATCTACATCTCCAATACAAGACTTTCAGTTCTGATTTAAACTCATGCTTTCCAAGCTGGATCTCTGAGACACAGAACCTCTGGAGAAGGAACATACTTTTTAAAACATGTTATAAGCCAGAAGAAAGTAAATCTCTGCAGAGTGCAGAGCCAAGCTGGTTTACATGGTTTCAGGCAACCCACACGCTGCTTTGATAGAAGCATAGAACCACTGTTTCTAAGAGTTGAAGGTTCCCAGAGATGGTGGTAAACGTACCACCGCCATGATGGGAAGTTGAAGTGGGCAGAGCCATCAGCCAAAGCTGCTATTTTAGCCCTAGTAATGCTGCAGTTTAAAACAACAGATTCACAATAAGACAGATTCAGATGGAACAAGACTTTAAATGTTTTACCATGTGTGTAAAAATGTACGTAGGCTTGGAAGAGAGAGAAAAAGTAATATATACAGTTATATAAAGAAATAGTGTTTAAAAATAAAGTCATTAAAGAGACAGTAGAGGTAGTATAAAAAATAAGCCACGTAAAGATGGATATCACACAGAAAATCTCGATTGTGTTGTCTTTGGGATTTTTTTTTAAGACTTATTTATTTATTATGAATACAGTGTTCTGCCTTCATGTCAGATTTCATTACAGATGGTTGTGAGCTACCATGTGGTTACTGGGAATTGAACTCAGGACCTCTGGAATAGAAGCCAGTGCTCTTAATCACTGAGCCATCTCTCCAGGCCCCTATCTTTGGGATTTTTAACTGCAGAAAAACATTTGATTATAAAAGTTGTTGAGTTAGGCCAGTATCTATATTTTAAAGGTACCTTGACTTCAAAATTTGGATGTAAGGATATGTTGCTTTGGAAAGGAGGCTCTGCTTTTGTGTCCACAGAAAGCCAGAGGCTATGAATTTGTTCCAGATTAAGTAAGATACATCAGGTTTGACCAGCCAAGACTCCCAGAAAGATCTCCCGATGACACCATGGCCCAGATGATCCAACATCCAGAACAGTTTCAAGGCAACTGGCTCA
The DNA here is from genome assembly GCF_049852395.1 of Peromyscus maniculatus bairdii. NCBI lineage: Eukaryota > Metazoa > Chordata > Mammalia > Rodentia > Cricetidae > Peromyscus > Peromyscus maniculatus. The sequence continues at coordinate 59,177,437 of NC_134864.1, read as the reverse complement.
GATGATACACCCTCACGGACTACTCCATAATCCTAAAATTGTCTTTGTGTCCCCATAAGATACAGCACCCCCCTCCAGGAGAAAGTAGTAAGAGAAGCTGTGCCCAAATTCCCGAATATACCAAGCTGGCTTTGGAGATGGAACTGGCTCACTCCTTCTCTAAACCCAAACATATTGCTTAAAAAATAAGGTTGAAAGATTCTTTTGTCCCATATCAGAAGAGCCCTCTGGTGTGGGACAAAGGAAAAAAAACAATATTTTTATTTAAATCAGGTTGATTATTAATGCGATCTCTTTCTAAAGAAGAAAAGGGGATATGCTATAGATATGATAGGATGAAAGGGTAGATTACTGAATCTACTTTTAAACAGCAACAACTTGTTTGAAAAGTTTTACATTGGTATAGATTTTAGTTTATTGATACAAATTTAAAGTTAATTTTGTTATACTGTGTGTATATTTCTACTCTTGTTTAAGGTATTATGTTTATACAGCTCATTTAAAATTGTAATGGAAATTAAGAAATAGATTAATATTTAGTCATCTATGATAATCATACTTTTTTTTTTTTTTTTTTTTTTTTGGTTTTTCAAGACAGGGTTTCTCTGTGTAGCTTTGCGCCTTTTTCCTGGAACTCACTTGGTAGCCCAGGCTGGCCTCGAACTCACAGAGATCCGCCTGCCTCTGCCTCCCGAGTGCTGGGATTAAAGGCGTGCGCCACCACCGCCCAGCAGATAATCATACTTGTAGCCATGTTAGTTAAGTTTTCTAGGGATACATAGATATATTTCAGATAGGTTATCTTCAAACACTTCAAAGACCTACAGAATATGGCATTTAAAATGTTTTAAAAATTTAGACTTTCTGGACAATGAGAAATGTCTGTCTGCTCCTGGCAGCACCAATTTACTTCAGAGAGGAAGATGAGCATCAAAGAAACTCCATATGGAGTTTATCATCTTCTTGGCAAAAATAGCCATTTGGGCAATAAACTGTTCTTGCCTGGACTGCTTGATCGACTGTACATGCAGGACCCATGGGAAGGTGACCACTGAACTTTGCTTGGCAAAATGGTCCTTCAGGTTCCTGCTTCACAGAGGAAACTGCCAGACATTCTACAGGACACAGAAAAGTGACTGAGAGACTCTCTAGGCCTGTGGGCTGAAGACAGATGCCCCAACTTTACAAGAGAACTTTGGATGACTGTCCAGGCCGCCAGCTGTCTCTGTCTACTCTCACAAGACTCCCGAAAGTTGCTTGCATCCTTCTCCCATTTCTCAGGTAATAGTATATCCTTCTGGGGTCTTTAATGTAGTTGAAGACTAAAGTTATAAATGTGTGGAATGCAGGCTGGCAGGCTCAGCAGCAAATACCTTTACTACTGCGATGCTGCCAAGATCAGTGGGAAGAAGAGACTAGAGGTGGATTCAAGTGAGGCCCCAGAGTGCAGCACAGCTCAAATATGCAGTGTCATGGTGGTGGCACGGGGAGGGGAGGGGTACGTTTATATTTGTGGGACGAAGCAGCCCAGAAACCGGCCTGGAACTCACAATCCTGCCTCACCCTCCCTAGGGAGGGATTATAAGGATACAGCACCACATTCGGCTAAAGACTGTTATTCAGGACGGAAAAATTCTGGATAAGGTAAGTAACAAAAATGAATTATTCACCATCTTAATTTGCTCTTCCTATCCAAAGAAGAGGTGGGAATGTGAATCCTCCTGCCATGCCTCCTACTTTCCATAAATAAGCTGATGGGTCTGAGTCAGGATGGTTGTTATACAAAGACGGCTCAGCAGGTAAGAGCGGTTAACTGCTCTAGCCAAGACCCTGAGTTCAGTTCCTACCACTACACTGGTGGCTCCTCACAGCCTGCATCTCCAACTCTGACACCTTCTCCTGACCTCCATGGGCATCTGTACATGTGTGGTGTGCATTCACAGACATACCTGTAACTAAAAGTAATAAATCTTTTTTAAAAAATTAACTCTTCTGGGGGGGGGGGGTGCACGCCTTTAAACCCAGCACTCGGGAGGCAGAGCCAGGCGGATCTCTGTGAGTTCGAGGCCAGCCTGGGCTACCAAGTGAACTCCAGGAAAGGTACAAAGCTACACAGAGAAATCCTGTCTCAAAAAAACAAACAAAAAATAAAAAATTAAATAAAATAAAAATAAAAAATTAACTCTTCTGTCTAGTTACAAGTACACAGCTAAGCTATTCTGAGTAAAACAAGTTTATCTTGGCTTTAAAAACTCAGAAGTACAGCTAGGATCTAGTTTGTTTTAATGACTCTGTTTCTGTCACTGTGGATTGCTGTTAGCGCTAGCTTAGCCCACTGTGTATTATTTACATATCATGAAAAACTCATCTTTAACTAATAGTATTTTCCCATTTTCAGGATTGGTCTACATTAAACGCAATGCATAGCTCTCGGCTAGGCATGGTGACACAAGAGTTTAATCTCAGCACTCAGGAAGCAGAGAGAAAAGTTTCAGGACAGCCAGGGATACACAGAGAAACCCTATTTTGAAAAAACAAAACAAAACAAAGCAAACAAAGGGTGGGGGTATCCAAGTTTAGTTCCCAGAACTTAGACAGCTCACAACACCTGTAACTCCAGCTTCAGAGGCTCCAACACCCTCTTCCGGCCTTCACTGGCACTGTACTCACACTTGCACAAACCCACATACAGACAAGTATAAATAATAAATCTTTACCAATTTATTTATTTATTATGTATAGAGTGTTCTGCCTGCAGGCCAGAAGGGGGCACCAGATCTAACTACAGATGGTTGTGAGCCACCATGTGGTTGCTGGGAATTGAGCTCAGGACCTCTGGAAGAGCAGCCAGTGCTCTTAACCTCTGAGCCAATAAATCTTGTTTTAAATTAGCTTTGAACACCAACAGAATTAAAATTAGGGATGGGTCAGAAGATGGCTCAGTGGGTAAAGGTATCTGACACCAAACCTTACAACTTGAATTCCATCACTAAGACTCACTTGGAGAAAACCAACTTCTATGGCTTATCTCTGACCTCTACATGTACACATGCACGTTCACATACACACACAAAATAAAGGGAAAAAAATAGAAAAATAAATATAAGTAGTCATGAATTATGCATAGCAGGATCACATTCTCTCAATGAGAAAATGGAGAGTCCTCAGGATCTGTCTTAAACTGTGTGTGTGTGGGGGGGGTATCTACCACCCCCACATTTCCCCAGAGTGCTCTTGAGTTGGAGCAGCAGGAAATATTAGCTAGAAGGATTTAGAGTGTGGAGATAAACAGAAAATATAGGATAGCCTCAAGACGGCCTGGAACCTATTCCAACGAGCCCTGACTGCCTCTGTCATAGGGTATTAATAGAAATGCAAAAGATCACCCCCCAGCACAGCCAACTGCAGACCATCTCAGACACCTGTACCCAGGCCTGTGGTCCAATCATCCTCTCTTTGCAGACCAGCTGGGTAAAGCCACTAGGAAACCTCAAAATGGGCTCCCACATTAAACTAAACTGAAAACTATGTATTGGGTTTAATGTAGACCAATCCTGAAAATGGGAAAATACTATTAGTTAAAGATGAGTTTTTCATGATGTGTAAATAATACACAGTGGGCTAAGCTAGAGCTAACAACAATTAAGAGCACTGTGACAGAAATAGAGTCATTAAAACAAACTATCTGTACTTCCAAGTAGCACTACTCAAAGTGTGTTTCTGGAAAGGACGAAGCAGTGTAAAGAGAACAGGCTGACAGTTGTGAATCCAGCAGATGTAAGAACACCAAGGGATCAAGCCAAAGGGGCAGAAAGATGATACAGGGAACTAACTCATCATTTCCTCTTCAAAAGGAATTTTGAAACATCAGCAAGGTATGGTGAATTGTACCTATAATCCCAACACCTGGGAGGTAGAAGTGGGAGAATCAAGAGCTCGGAGTCATCCTTTCTCAGTTACAACATGACTTAAGGGTGAGCTAGCAAGATAGAAAACAAAGGAATATAGAGCGATGATTTCCTAAGTACAGAATCTCTGTTTTGTGTGATGGAAAAACCCCACAAATGGATAATAGTATCAGGACATAATATCACGATGTAATAAATCAATACAATTAATGTAATTAATGAATATCATAAATATAATTATTGAATGAATACTGCGAATGTAATCAATGAATACCACAAATGTAATTAATATCATGAGTGTAATTAATGAATACCATGAATGTAATTTAAAAAATCAATCAATCAATCAATCAATCAATAAAAAAGGTGAGCCAGGCTACATGAGACCCTGTCCAGGTATCCAAACCTGTCCAACTAAGACAAATATACAAGTCTAAGGAATAGAAGTGGACAGATTGCACACCTTTATCCCAACACTAGGGACACAGGAGACAGATCTCTGTGTGTTCAAAGCCAGCCTAGTCTAAATAGCAAGTTTAAGGCAAGCCAAGGCTACACAACAAGACCCCATCTAACCCTATCTTAAAAAAACAGAGAAAAGAAAAAGGAAGGTGGGAGAAATATCTCAGCAGCTAACAACATTACTCTGCCAGGTGGTAGTGGTGCATGCCTTTAATACCAGCACTTGGTGGGTCAATCTCAGAGTGTGATGCTACCCTGGTCTATACAGCAAGTTCCAGGGTAGCCAGAGCTATAAGGCAAAACCTCGTGAGTGAATGAATGAATGAATGAATGAATGAATGAGGAGTGAGTGAATGAGTGAGTGAGTGAGTGAGTGAATGAGTGAGTGAATGAGTGAGTGAATGAGTGAGTGAATGAGTGAGTGAATGAGTGAGTGAATGAGTGAGTGAATGAGTGAGTGAATGAGTGAGTGAATGAGTGAGTGAATGAGTGAAAGACGAGAGGGAGGGAGGGAGGGAGGGAGGGAGGGAGGGAGGAAGGAAGGAAGGAAGGAAGGAAGGAAGGAAGGAAGGAAGGAAGGAAGGAAGGAAGGAAGGAAGGAAGGAAGGAAGGAAGAAATGGCACTAAAGCTCAAAGAGAACAGTCCATTCCTCAGCACATGGAATGAACAACGCCCTGCCCCCATTCAGGTACTGAGGTTGTAACCTCTGATGTGACTGCAGTCAGAGACTGGTGATATTCAAGGTTAAATGAGATCAAAAGGGACAAGAAAATCGAATCCTCGCAAGACTGACAAAAAAGAGTTACGAGAAAACAGTGACCAAGTGCTCTCACCAGACAGCACCCTGCTAGCAGTAAGATCCAGACTTTGACCCTCCATAAATGAGAAAATAAACTTCTGTCACTTAAACCACTCCATAGAGAAAAATTTAAAAAGCAATCAAAAGAAAAAACTTACCTCTGCCTGATCCCAACTTGACAGCTTTTTGGGAGTGGCGCCAGGAGTCTGGTCAGCGGTTTGATCCCAGCGCCGCTTTCGTTTTGAGGGAGGCTGGGATGCTGCTGCCCCATTGACGACTTTTAGTTCTCCAGCTTTAGCTTTTTCTGCTAGTTGTTGCCTAATTTCTCTCTGAAAAACATTGGAAAGAGCAGAATACTTATCTTTCACATTGTTTCATTAGAAGAAAAAACTCACAGGTACCAGGCATGCCTGAGATTCTGTTCAATTCCTGCATCAGTAATTGGGAGGGGAAGAATTCTGTCAGCTAAGTCTTTATGCCACTAGTATACTCATTTCTATTTAATAAGTTATTTGGTATTCCACTCATTTTATTTTCTGTTCCTAGTTCTGGTACTGCTCCTTATCTTTGCTATTATGTATTTGCAGTTCTACAGCACTGTCTTTCTTCCTAAACAGTATATAAGCAACTCCAGAATTTTAACAGCCTACACTTTAAAGCTAGTGAAACAGATCTTACTGTAAAGTAAAATCTCTAGTCAGTAAATAAGATCTCCACTCTAACAGCAGAGAACTGAAAAATATGAAACTAAAAGTTTTTAAAACTCATTGACACAAAAATAAGCCAGGGGTAGTGGCACACGCCTGTGATCCATTGTCTAAGGCAGAAATGTTTCTTTGAATTTAAACCAATGAGAGTTCCACACCAGCCAGGATACATAGCAAGACTCTGGTCTCAAAAACAAAAAAGAACAAAAAAAGGCAAAAATAAAACTTAGTGTTGGGCTAGAGAGATGGCACAGAGGTTAAGAGCATTCTATTCTTTCAGAGGTCCTGAGTTCAATTCCCAGCAGATATGATGGTTCAACCATTTATAACAATATCCGGTGCCCTCTTCTGGCATGTAGGCATGCATGCAGACAGAATACTGTATATATAATAAATAAATCTTAAAAAAAACTTTAAAACAAAAAGCAACTTAATGTCATAACAAATGCATTTACTTTATTCTTTCATTCTAAAATGAGGTCCCACTTCTCTTTTAATTCACCTAACAAACTTCATTTAATTATGTTATTAATAAAGATACAGTAGCTATTAAAACAACCCCAGCCAGTTATGGTGGTGTGCACTTTAATCCTCAAGAGGCAGAGGTAGGAAGATTCCGTTGAGTTAGAGATCAGCCTGTGACTATGGAGCTACAGAGTGAGTTCTAGGTTAGCCTGGGCTAGAGGAAGACCCTACACTTCAAAGAACAATCAAAAAGAACAAGACTGGGGACAGCAAGATGGCTCAGCTGGTAGAAGCAATTGTCACCAAGCCTGACACCTGCATTTAGTCCCTGGACGCACTGGGTAGAAGAGAACTGCCTCCTGCCAGCTGTCTTCTTACCTCCATGCACACCATGGCATAAACCATGGCATAAGCATATACACACAAATAAATATGTGATGAAACAAAAATGACAAAAAACAGCTGAGGTTTAGCTTCCCAGCACTGCTTCTGTGCTAACTAACACAGAGTTAGTAAGCCAGAAGATCACTCAGAATTCTTCATCTACATCCAAACCAAATGAGCAGTAGGGATTCTTTAAGAACTAATGTGACCCCTAGCCCCTGAGGTATACTAAACTCCCTACACACCTCCCCAAGCATACATACACACAGGAGACCAAAGAGCTCCACAAATCAAAATATCAAGTTTCAAAGGTGATCTAATTCTGGGATAATTTTTTAACTTAATTTGTAATTTTTACAAATGAAATACTACAGTCCAATCATGCTTGTTCCCACCTTTAATTCTAGCACGTGAGAGGCAGAACTGAGTTTTAGGCCAGCCAGGGCTACATAAGACCATCTTTAAAAAACAATTTCTGGGCAACAGTGGCATACACCTTTAATCCCAGCACTCCAGCTTTCAGGAGGCCAAGGCAGGTGGATCTTTATGAGTTCAAGACCACCCTAGTCTAGAGTGAGTTCCAGAACAGTCAGGGCTACACAGAAAAACCCTGTCTCAAGGGAAAGAAAAATTGCTGTGAACAACAAAAACTCTACTGTAAACTTCTCTCAAACTCTCTTCAATTACTTCACAGCCATTACGCTGAGAAGTGAGTTCCTACCTCTTCCTTAGTCAGATGTTGTTCCCGCATAACATCCATGTAAGTTCTGGCATTCATTTTAGGGTCAGGGGTCTTCCCTCCTGCAGAAAAGAACAGCAACAGGACAAGAGTACAATAAATAAAGGATATTAGGTTCAACTGATTTCTCTGCCCTGCTCTAATATTATGTTATTCCATAATCATTTAATTTATTTTTTGGTGGAAAACTTTGATAATTATACATCTTACTTTTTATTGAGTTTGCTGATCAATTTAACCTGTTTGAACACAAACATATCTACAGCAGTTTAAAACAATTATTTTAATGCATAGATAAAGCAAAATGACAGCACAGTTTAGAGTCTTCAGAAGTGATGGGTTCCTGGGTTGCTAATCCGGAATACGTACACTTTCGTGCCTTTGTCTCCATCAGCAGTTCTGACTTCAAGCAGCAGAATAGAAGCCTAGAAAATTATCTCTTTACCATTAGTAACACTTTGGAAAGATATTTATATTCAAAACATTACCTGTTGCAAGCTGTTAAAATCCTGACTACATTAACTGACTACATAAGTTCTTCATACAGTGATCTAGATCTAAACAGTTGTAACTTAGAAAATCTAATATACCTACAATCTTACTCTCATGTCACATTACTAAAAAGGGCTTCATGTTTTTTAAAATTTCTTTCTTGACCCAAAATATAATTCTATTTCTTAGAAAGTACAATTACAACTGGAAATATATTACTTAAGATATATTATTTCTACCAGTTATTACAATGCACACAAAAGAAAAGTGGTGTACAAAGAGATGTGTTAGTCTCTTGATTAAAGTTTCAGTATTTGCTTTTCAAACTGCAAAATATCTTAAAGAAGCCCAAACATTATATAACAAGATCAACAAAGGCACACTATGCTTTAGAAATGTGATAATTAGCTATACAAGTAGTATAGCATTAAAATTTAGGACAAAATAATAAAATTCTAAAACATCTCCTATGCTGACGATCATGCCCAATTGGTAGTGTCATTCTTTCTGACACTAGCTCTGATAAGACTTCCTTTGGAATACTTTTTCACCATAATCTAGAGAGGATGTGTTGAACTGCACCCTTAAGAATGCAGACAGGACTGGCATATAGCAGTACTGCTGTAGGAAAGAAATTAAGGACAGTTAGTATGGGCCTGTGAATTCTGACATACATGTTTAAATCAATTACAATTATGCAAGTAAAGAAAAGAATATCCCTATTAGTTCATGCAGGCTGAGAGTCTACCTTGTGAACCTGCAGCGATCTATTTTAAATCAGGCACTTAGTTTGAGGGTGGGACTCACTCACGCACTGAGGAGAGCTTCCACCAGGCTCGCTATGCCCCTTGCACACTACAATTAGCAAGACAGACTCCAACTACTACAGACAAAGTCTTTGTACGTAACTTTCGTTTTTACTACAAATTTGCATAGAGCAAAGTAGGTGCATTTACTAAGCTTTAAGGATATGAGGGGACTCTAGTGTGAGAAACAATTTCTCAAAAGTAACAATCCAAAACTCTAGAATTTGGAATGAAAACTTGCAATAATTTGAAGTATTTTGAGCAGAAAACCACATTTGTTCCAAGTATACCAAGAGTACCCAAAACAAAAGTAAAAGAAAAACCTTTAACCCTTTGCGTTTCTATGGCATTGGCTCATTATTTTCTTGTCCTTCTACCTGGAAAGAAAACTTGCATTATAAAGATGAAGACTATGGCATCTGTGACTTCAACCAAATCTATACAAATCTATAAGGGGGTCTTTAAAAAAACAAAAGCAAATTCATAAGCATGCCAAAAAAAATCAAAGGGCTAAAGACAACTTAATTAAAATAAATTTCTGAATACTTATAGAAAAGTGGGAAAGAATTACCATCTGCAAAAGGATCAAGACGCTCTGGGGAAATTATCATGGTCCGCCTATGCTTTTTGTACTCATCTTCCCGGTCTGCAATCTTTGGAGGACGATGTTCAGCAAACGGGTCATACTGGAAAAAGGATTGTTTCATTTAATGCCCACTCTATCACACGACCAACACTTCCCCACCAGACACATATCAAGTAAACAAACCATTTATGTAAAAATGTTATCATTTTTACTATTTTCTACAGAGAAAATATTTTCCAGTTTCAAATAACTCTGAACTTTTGAATTATAACCTGTTTTTATGTTCAAGCTATCTGTGTGTTATTTCTCTCGCAGTTATACATAAAATGTTTTTACATTTAAAAAAAGGACAAATACTATAGAATTGTATTACATGAAATACATAGAATATACAAATTCATATATAGACAGAAAGACTAGACGTTTATCTCAAGATGGACAAAAAAGGAATATAGAATAATGATTTCCTAAGTACAGAATCTCTATTTTATGTGACAGAAAAGCCCCACAAATGGACAGTAGTATCAGGATATAATATCATGAATGTAATAAATCAATATAATTAATGTAATTAATATCATAAATATAGTTATTGAATGAATACTGCAAATGTAATCAATAAATACCACAAAAATAATATCATGAATGTAATTAATGAATATCATGAGTGTAATTAATATCCTGAATGTAATTCATGCCACTGAATTATGAACTTAAAAAAGGTTACAACTGCAAAAAAATAAAAAATATAAAAAACAATTTAAAAAAAGAAAGAAAAAGTATGTATGGCTGATCAGTTTACAGAAGTCAACACTTCATGTAATGATGCCTTTACCAAACAGTTCTTTCTGATTCTCCCAAGTCAGCTCTTCTCTCAAAATAGTCTCAGAATTGACTGCTAAAACTTCTGTACTTCCACTAGAACTCAGTCCCTCTTTGTAAACTGAATAAATTTTGAAGTCACCTGTTCTGTTGACTGTGGTATATCATTAAGCAAAGCCACAGGGGCATGATATCCAGGCTTCTTCTGACCCAGCAAACTTGTAGATGATGAGTAGTCATCGTCATCCTGCAATGAAACACAACCAAAAAGTCAAACAAATGTCAGAACATAAAAATGTATAATTTGGCAACTATCATAGGTTTACTTCGAACTCTTCACTTTAATCACAGAAATAAGTAAGCAGTAATTGTTATCAAATGTACTGACTTCCTTAACAGTGTGCTGACACAGCCACATATACTCTCTCTTTTCTAGTATAAAACGGGTACACTTGTTGACTCTCGAGAAAGCGTATCTATAAATTCAGTTTAAAATGAAGACCCTTGTTTCTTAGCTTCTACAACAGGCAGGGGAACGGCGTGCTAGGACAAGGGTGGCAGTGCCAACAGTGAATCCCTAGCCCTAGCACTCGGTTAAGGCCAGCATGAACTGACACTGTCTCAACACACACGCATGCACACATACACAGAGGGTGAGGACATCCTCTGCAAACACTAGTCTCCGATCAGCCTCTAGAATTTCATCTTTGGGACAATCACACAAACACCTTTCTACCAAGGGGAAAAAGTGCCAGTGACAAAGATGTGACTTGAATTTTACAAAAATAACCAGTTTGAGGAGGGGGGGGGGCACTGGGAGCACACATTTAATCCCAGCACTTGAGAGGCACGGTCTACATGGTGAGTTGAAGGCCAACTAAGGTTATATAATGAGATCCTGTCTCAAAACAAAGCATCATCAACAGCAAGTTTGATAATCTATATGAATTCTGTCTAATTGCAATCATGCAAAAACAGATTAAATAGCTATTTCACCAAATTTGAATGTTTGAGATGGTCAAAAGAAAAGCTACGTAGAATTTACATTAAAAACCTTTGATGTTCTATTTTGTTCAGCCAAAATGGAACATCTGTGAGTTCAAGGCCAACCCAGTCTATTAAATGAGTTTCAGGACAGCCAGGGCTACACAAAGAAACCCTGTCTTGGGGGGTGGGGGGGATCAAAACTGACCACTTCAGGAAGTATCTGAGGGCATGGGGAAGGCTCCAGCATTCAGGAGGCAAAAAATAGGCAGATCCTGAAAAACTGTATCAAAAACCAGGGAGTAACCACCGTCAGCGTCAGCACTTGGAAGACAAGACAGTTTGAGGCCAAGCATGGTCGGTCTCCATAACCAGTTCCAGGTCGGCTAGGGTTACACAGCAGGGGGATGGGGTCCTCTCTCCTTTTAACCATGCAACTCAAACAGAAAAATCCCCTCTATTTCTTAACTTTTTCAAAAACAAAAGCAAAATCAAAACCCTTGCCTCTTACAACTTACATCTTCAAGTTCAGTTGCAGCAATTGATGTCACGTATCCAGCAAATCTGCTATCACTTCCACCATAAATTTCTTGGTCATAATAACCTGTGGAATCAAGGCCCACTCCTTGGGCTTCATCAAGAGCTGCCTTCTTGCCCTGGATTTCTCGAATCTGTGCTTCAATATCTGTAAGAAAGAAAACAAACAATTTCACATTCCAAAGAGCTCTTAATAAGATCTTATCAAAATAACCTTAAACATAGCAAAGTTTAAGCGACCTGACCATGAAAGAGGTTAAAAGAGTAGTCCACCTACACATCTATTTCATCCCTTACCTCAACAGATGACAGAAACCCAAAGATCTGATTTACTATGTCATCAACTACAACTTACCCTAACCATTAGAATGGGCTATCAAAATTAATTGAGAAATTCTAAACCTTCCCCTAACTGAAAAATTACAGCAATTAAAAAATTACGCTAAAATATGTATTTATTATTAGCATGTGCGGCACATGTACAAATGTGTAGAGACCAGATAACTTGAAAACTGGGTTCTCTCCTACCTTTACATGGTTCCAGGAATCAAACTGAAGTTACTAAGCTTGTGTGCAAGTGACTTGGTGAGCCATCTCTGGCAGCCAAAAAAATTAAAACTGTTGATGTTCACCAGGAATCAGAGCTATACTTACAATTATTTAAATTTACCACTACCAGAACTGAACTAGAGACATAATTCAGTGGTGCATAACTTGCTGAGCATTGTATAATCTGATACCCAGCCTCATGTATTATAGCACAAAATAAAACCCATTATTAGAGATATAAAACCAACAGTATGAATCACTTCCCTGCCTTTTGGCTATGATCAAGTATAAAAAAGCATTAGCCGGGCGTTGGTGGCGCACGCCTTTAATCCCAGCACTTGGGAGGCAGAGCCAGGAGAATCTCTGTGAGGCCAGCCTGGGCTACCAAGTGAGTTCCAGGAAAGGCGCAAAGCTACATAGAGAAACCCTGTCTTGAAAAACAAAAACAAAAACAAAAAAAAAAAAAAAAAAAAAAAAAAAAAAAAAAGCATTAAACTGAGCACAGTAGAGCCAGCAAAATGGCCCAGCAGGTAACAAACTTGTTGGTAAGCCACCTCCTTCTACTTGCTAGGTCAAGGCCTGTTTCACACTGTACAGTAGGCTCCAGGTTAGCTAGCCCCAAACCTTCTAACCAATTCTCCTGTCTTTGTTTGCCATCTTGCAGTAAGAGTACTGAGATTATACATCCACTTTTATGCATCTTTTTACACATCTAGCTTTTTTTTCTTTAATTTATTTATTTTTATTTTATGTGCATTGGTGTTTTGCCTGATGTATGTCTGTCTGAGGGTCCCCTGGAAATGGAGTTCAGACAGTTGTGAGCTATCATGTGGGTGCTGGGAATTGAACCCAGTTCCTCTGGAAGAGCAGTCAGTGGTCTTAACCGCTGAGCCATCTCTCCAGCCCCCTAGCTTTTGTTTTAAGGCTTATTTATTATGTATACAGTGTTCTGCCTGCACGCCAGAAGAGGGCACCAGATCTCATTAAAGATGGTTGTAAACCACCATGTGGATGCTGGGAATTGAACTCAGGACCTCTAGAAGATCAGCCAGTGCTCTTAACCTCTGAGCCATCTCTCCAGCTAGATGCATCTAGCTTTTTACATGAGTTCCTGGGATCTAACTGCTAAGATTACAGGTATAACTCAGCATGACCCGCACTCTTTGGTTTTCTCTTCAATACACTCTAATTGGATGTACTAGAATGAAATTTCCTAGCACTGCATAAACAAGTATAACAACTCCCAATTTGTAACTTCAGAAAGCCACAAGAAGAGAAGCACTGTCAGAATAACCTAATTTGAGCTACATTTTCCTGGTTTGTTTTTTGCTATTATCTTTTTTTTTCCCCCCTGGTTTTTTGAGACAGGGTTTCTCTGTAGTTTTGGAGCCTGTCCTGGAACTCGCTCTGTAGACCATGCTGGCCTCAAACTCACAGAGATCCGCCTGCCTCTGCCTTCCGGAGTGCTAGAATTAAAGGCATGCACCACCACTGGCCGACCACTATTATCTCTTTTGATTAATATTTATATTTTAAATTTTTTAAAAATTGACCATGTGTTGGTACATGCGTTTAATTACAGCACTTGGGAGGAGGGAGAGCAGAGGCAGGTAGGGCTCTGTGAGTGTGGGGCCAGCAGCCAGGTCTACATAGTGAGTTCCAGGACAGTTAGGGCTATGTAACAAGACCTTAAGAAAGACAGAAAGAAGCCGGGCGGTGGTGGCGCACGCCTTTAATCCCAGCACTCGGGAGGCAGAGGCAGGCGGATCTCTGTGAGTTCGAGGCCAGCCTGGGCTACCAAGTGAGTCCCAGGAAAGGCGCAAAGCTACACAGAGAAACCCTGTCTCGAAAAAACCAAGGGAAAAAAAAAAAAAAAAAAAAAAGAAAGACAGAAAGACGACGGGCGGTGGTGGCGCACGCCTTTAATCCCAGCACTCGGGAGGCAGAGGCAGGCGGATCTCTGTGAGTTCAAGGCCAGCCTGGGCTACAGAGTGAGTTCCAGGAAAAGGCACAAAGCTACACAGAGAAACCCTGTCTCGAAAAACCAAAAAAAAAAAAAAAAAAAAAAAAAAAGACAGAAAGACAAAGAGACAGGATGGGGGGGAGGAGGAAATAGGAAATGGAGAGGAAAGGAAAGGAAAGAGGAGGGAGGGGGAGGAAGGAAAAGAAGGGGAGGATAGTTGAAGTACATACAGAATGATAGAGAATGTGTTTAGGAAAAAATGTAAATCTCTTCCCACTCTGTTTATGTCTGGCACTGTTTTAGTGCCTCTAGAATGTCCAAGAGGAACACTAGCAGACCTCTTGGTAGTTAGGAGAACTGGCTAACACGTCAGTGCTCTTTTCTGAAATATTCAAGCCTTTTCTCCCTCACACTATGCACCTAACACTTTACTTGGGTGGTAGTTGGTGCTTTTGTGTGCATGTTTTGAGACAGGTCTCACATGTAACCCTTGGCTCACCTGGAATTTACAATGTACACAGGCTGGCCTCAACTTGTGTGAAATCCGTCTTACCTGGCCTCACGAATACTAGGGTTTCAAGCAGAACCACCACAGTTAAGTTTGGGGTTTGTTGTTGCTGTTGATTGGTTTTTCTGCCTGGCCCATAGTCAGGACAAATCTGTCTCACCTGCCAGTCCCACAGCCGCTCAGACCCAACCAAGTAAACACAGAGACTTATATTGCTTACAAATTGTATGGCCGTGGCAGGCTTCTTGCTAACTGTTCTTATATATTAAATTAACCCATTTCTATAAATCTATACCTTGCCACGTGCCATGTGGCTCATGGCTTACTGGCATCTTCACATGTGGCTTGTCATGGTGGCGGTTGGCAGTGTCTCTCACTCAGCCTTTCACTTCCCAGAATTCTTCTCCTCCTTGTCCCGCCTATACTTCCTCTTGACTACTAGCCAATCAGTGTTTTATTTACTAACCAATTAGAGCAACACATTTGCCATACAGAACATCCCACAGCATGCCTCTGCCTTCTGAGTACTAGAATCAAAGATGAGTGTGGCTCTGATGTAAGCTTTTGAAGGAATCACAACCACCACTTCTATCAGACTACCACTTCTACCAGACTCTGGAAGGAAATGGGTATGAGCAAATGAGACCGGCTACAGAGCCTGTGATCGCTCTTCTACATCATCAGTATAGTATGACAACCACCTCCATCAAATGACCTCATACACCCGTACAAGAGCGGCATCCTGACCCTCACACATCCAGGAACTCAAAAACAGAGAACCTCCTGAAGAGCTCAGGACCCGGTTAACTAAAGGACCAGAAAACTTTCACCTGGCCCCTTTACTTTTATAGTTCAAGTCCCTTGTGCTAACATGTGTGGCTTTTTTTATTTCCCAGTTCTTCTGCCCCACTACCACCACTTTACCCAGTTGACTGGTTTCTACTTGGTGGGAATGACATTTTTCTATATATCTAAAGACTACATCTGCTCCAATTAAGTACAACTGAAACCCCAACATGATTTTTTTTG
Organism: Peromyscus maniculatus bairdii; assembly: GCF_049852395.1. Classification (NCBI taxonomy): domain Eukaryota; kingdom Metazoa; phylum Chordata; class Mammalia; order Rodentia; family Cricetidae; genus Peromyscus; species Peromyscus maniculatus. The sequence continues at coordinate 59,161,696 of NC_134864.1, read as the reverse complement.
TTGTTGTTATTCTGGAGATGAATTGATACCTGACATACCTATTGGAAAAAAACATCCTTCCCCAGAAAGTACAGAAGACTGATATTAACAATGTCAATGAATATGTGAATTATCTGGGTGGCTGACATATTTGACATTGTTTTTAAATAGGGTTTTTCTGTGTTGCTCTGGCTGCCCTGGAACTCAGAGATCCTCCTGCCTCCACCTCCTGAGTGCTGAGATTAAAGATGTATGCCACCACCACCTGGCATATTTGACAATTTATTCAAAATAAACTTTGTGGACATGCCTCAGGTTTGTCTAGCACCCATGAAGCACTAGGTTTAATCCTCAGCACCAGAAAAACAAAAGATGGGAAACATCGGTGCTGGAGCGATTACTCATCAGTTAAGAGCACTTGCTGCTGTAGCAGAGGACCCGGGTTTAGTTCCCAGCACCAGTTCCAGGGAACTGATGCTCTCTTCCAAACTCTGTGGGCACTGCATACACATGTTGTGCATACAAGCAGGCAACTGTCCGTACTCACAAAATCAATCATGGGAAACATTTAACATACTGTTCTGTAGATGTAACCAACAGTCTTATTAAATAAGAAACAAAGAACCAATGTAAAAGAGAAAGCCGAGAGGTCAGAGCTCAGAGCTAAAATCTCACCCTTCCTCCTGCAGTGTCCCTGCTTCCTGAAAAAGAGCTATATCCTTTTGTCTGTCCATCTTTTTATAGTATTTTGTTCTGCCTTCTTATTGGTTGTAAACCCAAACACGTGACTGCCTCGTCACTGTATGTATGTACAGCCAGCCCCCCAGGTCTTAAAAGATGGGATTAAAGGCGTGTGCCACCACCGCCACACTCTTGCTATGGCTCTAATAGCTCTGACCCCCGGGTAACTTTCCTTCACTAGACTACCCTTCTATGCTGTTTTTCTGTGCCTGGGATACTGCAGACTCCAGCTTGCAGTGTTCCTTCCTTGATGCTTCCTCTTCATTTTTAGTTTGGATAGGGCCCTCAGATGGTAATTCCACTGACTTTTTTTTTTTAAGGTAGGATCTCTCCATGTAGTTCTGGCTGACCAAGTGCTGAGATTAAAGGTGTCCGCTACTATAACTGGTTCACTGACCTCAGCCGGAAGCAATTAGTAAGGCAAGAATTTCTCAAATTTTAAAAGGAATCCCAGAAAAAGTTCCTTTACTCTGCAAACAAACTCTTAACCTTTTTTTTTTTTTTAGCCAAGGTCCCAATAGATCAAGTGTACATTTTGGCTGACACAGTGTTCCATACCTTTATTAATCCCAGCATTCGGGAGGCAGAGGCAGGGCAAGAGGATCTCTGTGAGTTCCAGGTCAACCAGACATACATTGCGTCTAAAAAAAAGAAAGAAGGCAAGAAAAAAAGAAAGAAGAAAGAAGAGATGACTCAGTGGTTAAGAGCACTGGCTGCTCTGCCATCCTATGGAAGTATGATTCTAACACCCACAAGGCAGCTCACAACCATCTGTAACTCCAGTACCAGGGAATCTGAAAGCTCCTGGCCTCCTCAGGCTCTAGGCATGCAAGTTGTGCACAGACACACATGCAGGCAAACATTCACCTACGGGAGAAAAAATGGGTGGGGTAGGAGTAGACAGGTTTACTATGTGTGTAGCACTGGCTGTCCTGGAACCCACTATGTAGACCAGGCTGGCCTCAAATTCACAGAAGTTCACCTGCCTGCCTCCCTAGTAATGGGATTAAAGGTGTACACCAACTACAAGTGGCCAATTAAAAACTTTTAAAATATAGTGTATTTTTTCTGAATACCAAAAGACAACTTAATCAATACTCAAATAATTCTACAGAAAAAGAAATTCAAAAAGAAAGGAAGGAAGGAAGAAAGAAAGAAAAAGAAATTCAAAATCATTCCTTTTTTTTCTGGCAACCAAAGGAAAACATTACATCAAAGTTTCTCTTTTTTCAGCCACTCACTCAAACAAAACAAACCGGGAAATCTTTCTCAGGGGCTTTGTTTCAGCTCTAACATTCCAATGTAAGAACTCATCCACAGGAGCCTGGGATGGCTCAGCAGTTAAGAGTGTGTACTACTCTGCAGTACGCAGATACTCCCAGCGTTCACCGCAGGTCAATCACAATGCCTGTCTTCTAGTTCCAAGGTCTATGATGCCTCTTCTGGCCTCCAAAGGCACTGCATTCACATACATAAACTCATGCATATATCCATAAAGATAAATGCATAAAGTAAAAAAAAATTAGAAGCAAAACACATTTCTATATGAAATTTTTGTTTAAACCAACATCTCTTCCTTGTTTTGCCAAAGGCAGCAGTACCTCCAAATTGCTAGACAGTAAGACTGTGCTAACTTCTAACTATACATAATTTAATGCAAAAAATGCCTAAAAGATAATATTTGATATGACTAAGTCTAGTTCTTATTTTTCAAATCATGGAAAGCAAAGGCACACTGGTCAAGTAAGGAAATAATCAGTTTGAGAACTAGGGACGCCTCAGCAGTTAAGAGATCTTGCTGCTCAGCCGGGCGTTGGTGGCGCACGCCTTTAATCCCAGCACTCGGGAGGCAGAGCCAGAGAAACCCTGTCTCGAAAAACCAAAAAAAAAAAAAAGAGATCTTGCTGCTCTTCCAAAGGACCAGGGTCCAGTTCTTAGCACTCATGTCAACTTTAGGGGGTTAGACACCCTTCTTTACTTTATGGTCACCCAAACACATGTGTGTGTACACACACACAAACATAACACAAGCACATAAAGAATAAATATTTTTAAAATATTAATAAACAGGTGGTTAAAGAGGGTGTGAGAGATGATTCTAGCAGAAATGTTTGAAAAGCAGTATGGGGATATTGTTCAGTTGCCTAGCATGCATGAAATCCTAGATTTCCTCTCCAGCACTACATAAATCAGGCACTGTGGTTCATCCTATAATCCCACCATTAGGGAAGACCAAAAGTTCAAGGTCAGCCATTTGTTATGGTGACACATGCCTTTAATCCCAACCCTCAAGAGACAGGCAGATGGACCTCTATCAGTTCAAGACCAGCCTGGTCTTCATAATAAATTCCAGGCCACAAATCAAAAAAAAACATGTGACAAAAAGAAAACCACAAGAAAATTCAAGGTCACCTTGGCAATATATCTTACCTTCTCTCAAAGAGAGAGAAATACATTTGAAAAAAATATGACAACAAGAAAAATCTTCAGTTTGGTTCATTAATGGGTATCAATCACTAGCCTGAGATGAGAACCATGCAGTGAGGCACAAAAGTACCCATCTGAAAAGGCAGCACTTAGGAGGTAGAGGCAGGAGATCAGGAATCTAAGGACAACCTCAGCTACATAGCAGGTCTGAAGTCAACCAGGGCAATGACAGAGACCCTTCAAACAAAACAGAAAAAAGGCCAAAAAAAAAAGTACAGGAACACTTCCACAGAAGGAAGACACAACCATAACCTTTTTCTATACAAAAATAGTTATTTACCTTCTAAGATTCAAGTGGTAGCCATTACTTTAAAAATAAACAAGACACAATAAAGAACATGGAAACCACTATTGAGAAATGTTACTCCAGTAAATTCAAATCCAAGTCCCATTCTCAATTACTCCAATAACCTAAGAATGACTGACTGCCTCCAATGAAATTATTCAGTGACTTTCTTAAAACACAACCGTCATCTGTGGAATGGAGATGGCTCAGCCAGTACGAGTGCTTGCAGAGGACCTAAGTTCATTCAAATCCCCAAAAGCCACGTTAAGACTGGCATAGTCATGCGTATCTGCAACTCCAGTCCAGAGAAGGAGGGAGATGGTAGGGCGCTGACGACCAGCAAGCTCCAGGTTCAGTAAGATACCCTGTCTCAAGGGAATAAGGCCAACTGTCTCCCTTTGACTCCATGAGCATCTGTGATTGTGTGCACAAGTGGGGGTACCTACACACATACATATATAACACACATGCATGCTTGCACACACACAAAATAAATAAAAACTTGTTACTTGGGGGAAGGAAGATGGCACTTTATTCTATACTCACTGAGAAACCAAAATGAAATCTTGCAGTTTCTAAAGCCTTCCAAATCTGATGCTAAACCAAATTTTCCTCTCAATGCAGAAGGTTCTCAAAACTATAAACTATTTCCTACCTGTCTGACCAAATAGATGTACTAAAACTGAGTTTTAAAATGCCACTTTTCAAAGAAAGGGTATAATTCAATGGTAAATGCTTCTGTAACAAAAACTACAGAATCCTGAGGATTAATCCACAGCTGAAGGGGGAGGGGGTGTGAAAGGGGAGAGGGGAAGAGATGAAGAGAGGAAGAGATGGAGAGAGGGAGAGATCTTAAAGGTATAGTGATGTATGCCAAAAATCCCAGTGTTCAGAAGCCAAAGAATTCCTCCAAGTTTGAGGCCAGTTTAAGATACAAAGTGAGGCCAGTGGTGCCTTTATTAATGCCAGCACTCCAGAGGCAGAGATAAGCAAACCTCTGACTTCGAGGCCAGAGATCCAGTTCAACCAAGGGTTACATGGAGAAACCCTGTCTGGAAAAAACAAAACAAAAAACCAAACATACAAAGTTACTAGCCAGCCAGGGGTACACAAATATTTCATTTCAAAACAAAAGTCCTGCAAGATGGCTCAGCAGCTAAAGGCACTCGCAGCAAGCCTGAAGACCTGTTCAATCCCAAACTGTCTGACTTCCACATGGATAGATGCAAAAATACAGACACACAATAAGTAAATATAAGAAGAAAGTTAAAATAAAAAATAAATATGACCCTGTTTATGTGAAGCTTTTCCCATAAAACCTAAGTGGTTTAAAAAAAAAAAAAAAAAAAAAAAAAAAACACCCTGGGTGTGGATTCACATATGCCTACAATCCCAGTACTTAAAAGGCAGAAAATCGCCGGGTGGTGGCGCACGCCTTTAATCCCAGCACTAGGGAGGCAGAGCCAGGCGGATCTCTGTGAGTTCGAGGCCAGCCTGGGCTACCAAGTGAGTTCCAGGAAAGGCGCAAAGCTACACAGAGAAACCCTGTCTCGAAAAACCAAAAAAAAAAAAAAAAGGCAGAAAATCAGGAGTCAAGGCCAGTTTGAACTACAACAAACCTTTCCCCAAAAGTAATAAAATAAATCCAACATATGTTAATCTATCAAATAAATGTTGATTTAACACTTGAATACCTATTATTGACAAGATACTAGAGCTATCAAGGCATATATAATTCTTGCGTACAATATTAGAAGAAAAACTTTAATGAGGTTATTCTGATTAAGGGTGAATGGTGAATGTGCTTCCTGCCAAGCGGACAATCTAAGTTCCGATTCCCAGAACCTACATCATGGAAAGAGGAACAGACTCTTTTAAGTTATCCTCTGAACTCTGCAAAGCAAATGTTAAGTATGAAAAACTTTCAAAAAAAATATTTTAGCCAGGCGCATGATGATATACACCTTTGATCCCAGCACTTGGGAAGTAGAGGCAAGTCAATGTCTTACAAGACCAGCCTAGTCTATCAAGAGAATTCCTGGATAGACGGAACTACATAGTGGAGAGAAGTGATTCTGTCTCAGAAACAAAACAAACCAAACCAAACCAAAGCTCAAGACTAGCCCAATCTACAGAGTGAGTTCCACGGTAGCCAGGGCTAGAGAGAAACCTTGTCTTTAAAAAAAAAAAAGGAGGCGGGGGAGACAGTGGTGGTGCACACCTTTAGCCCCAGCACTGGGGAGACAGAGGCATGAGGATCTTTTATGAGTTGAGGCCAGCCTGGTCTACAGAGCAAGGTCCAGGACAGCCAAGTCTACACAGATAAACACCATCTCAACCCCCCCCCCCCCCCCCCCCCGCCAACAAAGACAACTATTCTAAGACAAAAAAAAATAAAAATAAAAATAAATATTTTTACAGCCAGACCTTGGTGGCACACACCTTTAATCCCAGCACTCAGGAGGCAGAGCCAGGAGAATCTCTGTGAGTTCAAAGCCAGCCTGGTCTACAGAGTGAGTTCCAGGAAAGGCACAAAGCTACACAGAGAAACCCTGTCTCGAAAAACCAAAAAAAAAAAAAAAAAATTTTTTTTTTTTACTGAGGGCCATAAGCCCTCAGGAAAAGCAACTAATTTTGTTCCATGTTATAGAAATGGCTTAAAGACAACTGTAAAAACCTATATTCTTGAAGGTGGTGATGGCACATGCCTTTAATCCCAGCACTTGGGAGGCAGCAGCAAGTGAACCTCTGAGTTCAAGGCCTGCTTCATAGGGAAACCCTGTCTCAAACAAAACAAAACTAAACTAAACTAAACAAACAAAAACTATATTCTCCAGGAAAATGTCATAAGGGAACAAGAACTGTATAGAGTTCTACTAAAAAGTTATCACCCTGCCAGGCAGTGGTGGTACACACCTTTAATCCCAGCACTTTGGAGGCAGAGGTGGGTGGATCTCTGTGAGTTCAAAGTCAGCCTGGTCTACAGAGGGAGTTCCAAAACAGCAAGGTCTACAGAGGAACCCTGTCTGGGTAGGAAGGAGGGACTATCACCTTCTGACTTGTACCTAGATGTGACATGCAGTACCCTGCTTGCAAACAGCATTTGTACATTTTTATAAAAATACCAATTTTTGCTAATGAACTACAATCAACCAACAAGTAAGTTTAGCTGGAGCTTCTACAATGAAAAGGCAAAACCAAAAACTTTACATTCATCTTAACAGGGGTATGCTACATAGAAGATATCAATAAGCCAACAATCAAAGCTACAAGACACCCATAAATAAATAACATATTAGAGGATGGGACTCCATCTATGCAGCTATGGAAAGGCCATCACGGGCTGTGAAACTTTGCAGTGGGGCTGGCTGCTTTGGCGTCAACAATGCTCCTGTCAGTAAACCCCTCGCCCCTCACTCCATGCTCTGCAAGCTTAATAAAGTCACTGGTTCCCCAGAATGAAAAAAATAAAATAAACAACCTACCTCGGATAGAACAAAAACAGAAACATTTTTAAATTCTCTAATTATTTTGCCAACAATGTCTGAGATAGTCTAAAAGCAAAAAGAGGAACACCCAAACATTTCTGGCTTTAAATGTGTCGGTACTTTCAGTTCCTCAAATATCCCAACTATCACCTTTTGGTCCTAATCACTCTCTAGATGCAGATCCGAATTCCTTCCTTACACCCTCTCTTCCTACCACAGCAATGGTTCATTCGCATCTTTCACGACTCACTGCCTTGTTACAAGATGTTCCCAAGGGCTCAGACGTCCTCCCCTAATTTAAAACTGATTGATCCTTTTAGACCAGCACCGCGTCACCACCTCTCAAAAATAACTAAAGCATAGATTAACGGTTGCGTTACCAAGCTTCTCAGAAAGTACTGGCTTTACTTCTCTGTACACGTTCCTTTGATTTCCTAAGAAAATTAAGATTCACACACGTTTCCCTATCAAACTGTCAAATTTCCGATATCCTTATTTTTGTTACCTCTAATACTGGACCATATACACTTAAAAGGGATGTGTTTAGTGGCTCTTAGAAGCCGTGTTGTCAGCGTAAATTTTGGTTTCTAAGCCAGGAACCAAGACACAGGGTTTCAACTTCTGACACTTCGATTCCTTCCTGTCTTCCCTGGTTATTTCCTTATGGAATTCCAGGACGATCCTAGCTGTGTTTCCTCTGTCTACCATAAAAGGATCAAGTACCCTGAAAGCTTGTGCAACTGAGAAAAACCTGCGCTTTTTTTTTTTGTTTTCCTTTTAATTCTTTCTCCCGTCCGCTCCTCCAACCATCAGTCCTCAAAGAAAAACACTACACGACCGTGATTCAAGGAGTGAGCGACCCGGTTTGATGCCAGAATCATTCCGTGCAAGAACCAACCACCCCATCACCTAGCGGCTTGGAGACGCCGCCTGCATGCATCGCCGCGGCTTGGAGTAACAGGCCGGCGTCGAAGCCGACTCCGTTAGGAGCCAGCAGCCGGAAAGCGGCTGCCGACCAGACAGGGCTTTTCCCGGTGCAAAAACAGCCAACGACAGCGCCCGGAGGGGGCGAGAGAGACTTCCCTCCCACGCCCGCCTCCCCGCTCCCGTCCCCGGGAGTCCTCCCGGGCCAGCCGCTCCAGGGAGGCCCTCGGGTCGCCACCAGAGCCCTCGGCAGCCCCGGCAGCCGGCGGGGAACAAAGCGCCGGTGCCCGAGCGCCAGAGGACGCCATTACGCGGGCGGCGGGGCCTGCGCCGAGCCGCCGGCCGAGCAAGGCCCCGCCGCGCGGGCCTCGGCCCAGACCGGAGGGGCGGCGCGAAGACGCCGAGAGCCGGCAGGGCGGACCGCGGCGGGCCGGCCGGCTGGCTGGCAGCCGGGGACGCGCGTGGGAGGGCGGCAGCCGCTTTACCTTCGTGAGTCTTGGCGATCTTCGCCATTTTGTCCACTCGAACACACAGACGGAACTGGCGCTCCCGAGGACTTCCGCTCGCCGCCGCTGCCGCCGCCGCCGCCGCCGCCGCCCGCCCACAGAGGCGCTGCGCTCTGAGCGTGCGCACTCGGGGACGCAGGCCGCACGCTGGCACGGAACTCGACGAACTGCCACCTAGATGGAACCGCGAGGTGCACCATGGGAGTGGGCGGGGCCAGGGCCCGCGACCGGCGGCTTCCTTTAAAAAGCAGGCGAATCCCCGCCCCCGGAAGGACTCCGTTCCCCGGGGAAGACCCCGTCTCAGTCCTCGGGCGGTGGTGGTGCACGCCTTAAATCCCAGCACTCGGGAGGCAGAGCCCCGCGGATCTCTGGGAGTTCGAGGCCAGCCTGGGCTACAGAGCGAGTTCCAGAACAGGTGCAAAGCTACATAGAGAAACCCTGTCTCGAAAAACCAAAAAAAAAAAGAAAAGAGTTCCATCATGGACTTGGAGGTAATAACTCAGTGGTAGAACATTGCCTCAAATGCAAGAAGCCAAAAAGAAAAAAAAAAATATGGATTCTACTGAGGCAATTAACAAATGCAGGGACTGGAGTGGGACACAGGAAGATCCAGAGTTCAAGGTCAGCCTCGTCTATGCAACCAGTTCGAAGACAGCCTGGGCTCCCAAAAACCTTCCTTAAAAAAAGAAAAAAGCAACCAGAAGAAAGCCGGTTTCCACTTGACTCTGGAAGGTTGAATATTGAGTTGAGTGTCCTGAGGGGTCAGATTGTTTTAAAACTTGGGCTAGGGCATGGACACAAACCCAGTAGCCCGGTGTGGTGGCTGGCGCACACCTTTAAATCCCAGCACTTGGTAGACAGAGACAGGCAGATCTCCAGAGTTTGAGGCCAGAGCGAGTTCCAGGACAGACAGGACTACACAGAAAGACCCTGTCTCGAGAGTGGGGGAGGGGGGGAAGCTTCCAGATTGCAAATAGTGGAAACTAGAAGAGACACCATTAGAAACTGTCTAGGAAGGGTTAGAGAGATGACCCAATGGTTAAGAGCTGGTTGCTCTTGTGGAGAACCCAGATTCAATTCCCAGCATCTGCATGGCCCCTCACAACTGTAGCTCCAGTTCAAGGGTATCTGATGCCCTTATCTGGCCTCTGTGTGCACTGCAAGAATGTGGTGAGCATACAAAAATGCAAGCAAAGACATTTATATACATGGCATAAAAATTATATATATACATATATATAAATAAAGAAAAAAGAAACTGTCTATGAAAACTTGCTGCATGGCCTCACAATGAGGCTTGTAGATATATGGGTAGGTTTTTAAGCAATGTTTCCTTCATGTTCCTACTAGTAAAAGGATTGATGTAGAAGAAACCCAAAATAATAGAATTGATGTTATTTATTTACCAATGGATTTGCTTAGGAGACTTTAAACCACACAAAGTAGAATTTAGCTAAGAAAATGCTGCCTCCAAAATACCCCAAAGATAAATAGAATGCTAACCAGGCCTGTTAGAGATAAAGTTTATGATGCTATGATATCAGTGTTTGTTCACCAGGATTGACCAGCCATTAGGCCCACCCCCATATCAAAGAACATGTCTCAAACAGGCAGCTCGAGGGGCCAGCCCAACACAGGGTCACGAGCAGCCTTGAGTCCTGGTCTGCAATAAAGCCCCCAATTCTTTTCATGAGAAAAGCATAATTCTGCCAGGTGGGCAAAATGACCCCAGGTAACACTATTTGGAAAAGTACAACACTGGTGTGTATAAACGTAAAATAATTCTGGCAATAGCTTTGCTGTTTAAATCCCCTATCTGCCTAAGTAGCCAGATTTGCAGGCTCCCGACTCTGTTTCAATTGTTCTAAGTGCAAGCTGGGCCTGAGATCTAAAAGAGATTTAAGGATGACCTCATATGCAGAGTACATAGCCTAACGTGGGTCTGAGGTATCAAGGTCTATTCAAGACTGGCTCTTCTTTGGGCATTAGCCAGAGCCAGGTGTGCAGCATTAAAGAGCCTGTTCCTTTATTATCCTCCAGGTATGCCGAACGTCTTTTTCACTGGGAAGGCTTATTATTCTAAAACAGATTCAAGCAGACATTTGTTGCTTTTTGTGGTAGCTGTAGGAACTAAATATTTCTTGAAGACCCAGAGTAATGATAAGCATCACTAAAGAGATCACCCAGAATTATCTTGTGAGTCCTCTGGTGTAAAAATAAGATTTCCTCACTGGAGCCTACTTGTCTGTATGTTTGTCCCTGAAAGAATGCTAAAATAATTAATGAAGTAAGGTAAAACATTTACAGAAATGAGCCGGGCGGTGGTGGCGCACGCCTTTAATCCCAGCACTTGGGAGGCAGAGGCAGGCCGATCTCTGTGAGTTCAAGGCCAGCCTAGGCTACAAAGCGAGTTCCAGGAAAGGCACAAAGCTACACAGAGAAACCCTGTCTCAAAAAACCAAAAAAAAAAAAAAAAAAATTTACAGAAATGAAAGAGAGCTGGCGCCCATAGGCCCAGCTGTTTGAACACTTGGTTCCTGGTCCGTGACATGGTTTGGGGAGGTGGTGCAGCCTTGCAGGAGGAGGAAGGCCATTGCGGGGGACAGGCTCTGAGAGTTCATAGCCTCACTCTACCTCCAGATTGCTCTCCATGTGTTGTGCTTGTGGTTAAATCTGTGACCTCTCAGCTTCTTGTTCCTGCTGGCATGCCTCCCCACCGAGGCAAATACCTTACTCCCTCCTCGATAATAGCGACCAATGAGAACGGAACAGGTTTGTTTTTTAAAGCAGTTTGTCATTGTTGTTTTGAGGCAGTCTCACTGTGTATTCGTGTCTGTCCTTGTGTCCCCGGGCCCCCCCCCCCCCCCCCCCCCGCCTCCTTCTGTGAGTCTGCTTCTCTATCAAGTAAAACATTGCAGCCAGTCCCACTGGGTCCTCTGGATGCCGAAGACAGTTGTTTGGCTTGAACTGTTTGGGGGGCACCCAGCCAGGGGGATCAGGATCTATCCCTGGTCTATGGGCAGGCTTCTGGAACCCGGCGCCTGTGGTGTGACACCTTGCACAGCCTTGGTGCAGTGAGAAGGGGCTTGGACCTGCCTAGGCTCAGTGTACTGGGCTCTGCTGACTCCCCCATGGGAGACCTTGATTTGGGGGATGTAGGGATGTGAGGTGGCTTGGGAAAGAGGGCTGGGGGGTGGGAGGGGGAAAGAGGTCTGTGGGTGGTATGTGGAGTGAGTAGAAAATTTCTTAATAAAGATAAATGAAAAAAATTGTAGCCAAGCAATTGTTAACACATACCTTTAAACCTAGCAGTCCGGAGGCAGAGCCAGGTGCATCTCTGAGTTTGAGGCCAGCCTGGTCTACAACAGAGAAACACTGTCTCAATATATACATATGTATATTATAAGTTTGGAGGCTTTAGAAATGACTCAGCAGTTAAGAACACCAACTGCTTTTTCAAGAAGACCCAGGTTCAATTCCCAGTCCAAAGGGAGCTGATGCCCTCTCTGTTTTTCATGGGTACTGGGTACACACATGGTGCACATATATGCATGCAGTCAAAACACTCATACACATCAAATTTAAAAAATAAAGAATTACAGGATGGAGACATTTGTGGTCCACCCCATATAAGATTTATTGCAGCAAAGGTAGTCCATGAGCAGAATAGCACACAGAGCCAAAGTAGCCTGTGTGGTGATACTTTATTTGTACTGAAATGCGATATTTTACTTGTATGTTAATAGTTTCCCTGAAAAAAAAATATAATTTTATATCAAAATTTATAAGATTAATATATATATTTTAAATTTTTAATATATTAATGGTCATATAGAGTAATAACTAATTCTAGAAAAAAGGCTTCAATTAGCTGCCTATACATGTTTTTGTGTTTGAGTATCTTATCAGTTTTCTGCAGGAAATCACAACCAGGCCTAACATCGAATTTGAAGTCTCCAGAAAGATGATGGGGCCCCACAACAATAATTCCACATGGACAATATATAATAATACACTAAGCTGACAAACATCACCCACAGATCAGCTTTGGACTACAAAGTGCTCAGAACAATTTTGAGATGGCTAGCTGAGATGATCCAGTTTCACAGACTACTTAAACAAGGACTTGAGATAAGCCTTGAACTTTGGCATCATGCAGAGATGGGACAACAAATGATATAGCTACCTTCCCTAGAACTTGACAATTAACCCAAAATTTTTCTTTTCAGAATCCCCTAAAGATGTCTTCGCCCACAACCAGCAGGAAGCAATTTTAAGCACTCGACACCCACATTCCCAAAGAGGTGGTGTGGGGCTGGTGGTTTTTGGTCTTTCAATCGGTTTTGGGTTTGGGATAATTTTTATTGTTTAGGAGGGTTGGTTACAAGTTGTTGTTGTTAATGGTTAGGAAAAGGGCTAAGCAAAGGAGATTAGATTTAAGATTAGATTTTAAAAAGATATATAGAAATGATAGAATAGAGGGTAGTTTATTGAGTCTACACTGAAAAGTAAAGAGAGGATATAGATACAATATAGATTTTTTAAAAAGGTAAATTATTGAATCTACTTTTAAAAGACAATTATTAGTTATAAATACTTTACATTGGATTGGATTTTTATATATTATATACAAATTATATATATTGAGATTGTTAGAAAATGCTGTACATATATTTTTAATCTTGTTCAAGATATTGTACTTATACAGTTCATTTAACAGTGTAATGCAATTTGCTAATCCTTGAATGCTGTTATTACCAACTATTAGGATATAAAGAAATGAAAGTAGTTAGACATTACAATTGAACTTGTAGTCATATTAGGTATGTTTTCAAGGCTAAGCAGAGATATATTTTAGATAGACAGGTCATCTTCAAACCCTTCAGAGATCTACAGAATATGGCATTTAAAAAGGTTTAATAACTTAGAATATTTTTTCTTTTTTTATGACTATGAGACATGTCGGCTCCTGGCAGCACCAATCTACTTCAGAGAAGATATGGGCATTGAAGAAACTGCATATGGAGTTAACTTTCATTATGGCAAAAGTTACCCACTGGGTAAGAAAGTGCCCTAACATCGACTGCTAACAGACAGGACACACAAAAAAAAGGACTACCGATCCTTGCCAAGACAAGTGTGGTTATTGCTTTAGCAACAGGCGTCTTCTGAGGCCAGGACAATATGGTGGCCTCTGCAATCCAGAAAAGGTACAGTGCCCCCCCCCCTTTCTTCAAAGGCAGCTGAACAGGCAATAGACCCCCATGGCTTCTGGTATGCAGTGGAACAGTAGCTGAAATAGTTATTCTTGAAAGACTAATTAGGCTGATGGAGTCTAACCTCTCAATAGTAGACTGGCATTTGATAAAAGGGATGAAGCCACCCACAAGCCAAGAAGAATGGACAGCCAAATTCTAAAAACACCAACAATTTCCAGAATTTAAAATCCTGAATCATGACAGGACACTGGTGGAATTCAGGTTTATCTGGTACATGGACTACTCTCACCAAATGTGAGGTCAAACTGTAGACCTTGTGTACATCCTACTTCACAAATGAGTCTGTCAGATACGCTAAGCCTATAGGCCGAAGATGATGCCCCAATGTTGCAGAGAAACCTCGGGTGACTGTCCAGGCAGCTGTTTCTGTCAACTCACATTTTTTTGGAAGCTGCTTGCTTGCACTTCCTGTTTTTTTAGGTAATATTATTTCCTTCTTGGGTCTCTGAGGGAGTTGAAGATTAGATAGTTATAGTTAGTTGAAGATTACATAGTTACAGTTTTCCTTGTTAAGAATTTCAGAAAAGAAACTCACTAAGGAGGTGTAAGTGTATAAATTTGAAAGACATTATAAGATAGTTCTCTGTTAGTAATACAAGTTAGGATAGAAAATGATTCAGGTATATTACTTACCAAAATAGGATAGATAATGGAATATTTTCTCTGAGTTTGTCAAATGCAAATGGACTATACATTATAGGCATTTATTGCTTGTATATATTGTATATAGTTATTGTACTTATTATATATAGTTTTTCTTATATTAGTTATAACTTTTTTTCTTTTTATTAGAATAAAAAAGGGAAATGCGGTAATACTTTATTTGTACTAAAATGTGATATTTTATTATATGTTAATAAATAAAGTTTGCCTGGAGATCAGAGGTCAAATAGCCATAAACAGAAGTCAGGCCAGGCGGTGGTAGCCCACACCCTTAATCTGATCACATGGCAGACAGAGTCTCTGTGTGGTCAAGGACACAGCCAAGCATGGTGACAGGAGCGTTTAATCCCAGTACCAACCACTGGAGGTCTGTACAGACAGGCAGTGATGAGGAAGTGCTGTGGCTTAGAGCCCATGAGAAGGCAGAACAGAAAGGCAATAACAACACAGGTTACACAGGAAGAAGCTCTCTCTGGGGAAGCTACTGCTGGTGGTAAACTAAAGCCAGTCTGGCTCTTGCTCTGATCTCTTCAGCTATTTCCTCTGTATTTGGCTCTGTGTTTCTTATTTATTAAGACTGTTTAAAAATTTGTCTACAACCCTGCATAACACAGGAAGGTGGACAGAGGGAGCACCATCTGCCTTCTGCGGAGTCTCAATTTATTTTAATAGGGTGTGCAGCTAAATTTGGCTCTGTCTGTTTGTTTCCAAGACAGGGTCTCACTGTGTAGTCCTGACTGTCCTGGAACTCACTCTGTAGACCAGGCTGGCCTCAAACTCAGAAGTCAGCCTGCCTTTCCCTCCCAAGTGCTGGGATTAAAAGTATGAGCTACGCCAGTCTGGCTGTTTCTCCTTCTTGAATTAGACTGGTAAGATGAATTTAGCTGGTTGGGTCATTGTTTTGTTTTGTTTTGTTTTGTTTTTCAGGACAGGGTTACTCGTGTAACTGTTCTGGCTGTCCTGGAACTTACTCTGAAGACCAGGCTGGCCTCGAACTCACAGAGGTCCACCTGCCTCTGCCTCCCAAGTGCTGGGATAAAAGGCATGTGCCACCAACCGCCCGGCTGATTGGGTCACTTTTTTTTCTTCCAGAGCTGAGGACCAAACCCAGGGCCTTGCGCTTGCTAAGCAAACACTGTACCACTGAGCTAAATCCCCGACCCTGATTGGGTCACTTTTAATGATAGCAAGGACTTGATTGAATGAAACACAGGTGGGGAGACCCTTTGAAAGTCCCCATGGAGAAAAAGCCCTCAGAGTGCAACCAGCCTTGTTATCAGAGGTCCACAATGAGGGGAGGGCATATATCAGAGATCTGCCTGACTCTGCCTCCCAATTGCTGGGGTTAAAGGTGTGCGCCACCACACCCACCCAGCAAAACAGTGGTTTAAAGTCCCTGGTGGTGCCGGGCGGTGCGCACGCCTTTAATCCCAGCACTCGGGAGGCAGAGCCAGGTGGATCTCTGGGAGTTCGAGGCCAGCCTGGGCTACCAAGTGAGCTCCAGGAAAGGCGCAAAGCTACACAGAGAAACCCTGTCTCGAAAAACCAAAAAAATAAAATAAAATAAAAAATAAAAGTCCCTGGTGGAGAGAGAAATCGCTGCTCTGGCTTTCCCATAGACTGGGACTTTAGAGAGTCATGCTAGCACAGCTCCCTCCCCCCCAACCTATGGTTCAGGAGGCTGGAGACTCACTCGCTGTTCTCATCCTGGGCTCAGTCCCGTGGCAGACCACCAGTAACTCCCTAAGAAAAGCAGGTGCCACCCCTCCAGCTAGGGGTCGAGTGTAAGAGCCTCCTGCTTATCTGGAACTCTTTGATGAACTGTGAATTCACTGAAAACGGACCTTAAGGGCTCTGTGTGTTTCTTGAAACGAAGTCTCGTTTATGTAGCATTGCCTAGACTGGAATTCTCTATGTAGACAAGCCTGGCCTCCAATCTGTCCTAGCCTCCTGAGTGTTGGGATTAAGGACTATGTCACCACTCCCAGGTAACAATTTATATTTAGATGGCTGTGATGAACTCTTAGGTCTCTAGAAAGGTAAGCCAAAATAAACTGTTTCACGAATTGCTTATATCTGAATCACAGAAAATGAACTAATACTGGACTCCTAGAATTTAGAAGTCAGCTGAGCTGGTTTGAACGAGAATGCCCTCCATAGCTCATAGACTTGAACGCCCCCGGTCACCAGGGGGCGGCACAATTTGAAAAGATTAGGAGGTGTGATCTTGGAGGAAGTATGCCACTGGGGGTGGGCTTTGGGGTGCCCCCGTGTGTCTGTCTTCCTGCTGCCTGTGGTTCCAGATGTAGAACTCCCAGCTACCTCTTCAGCTTCGCATCTGCCTGCATGCTGCCATGTCCCACCATGACGAGAATGGACTGAACCTCTGAAACTGTAAACCCTTTTATAAGAGTTGCTGTGATCATAGTGTCTCTTTTTAGCAATAGAACACTGACTAAGACACCAGGGATACTGCTCAACATCCTACATACGCTTCCTGTAACAAAGAATTATCTGGCCTACAGAGCCAAAAGTGCCACTGGAAAGGAACCCCTGTTCTAAAAGTATCGTGAATGTAATAGCACCTTAATTTTCACTAGGTGTATTTACCACTCCCTGGGGCATGTGACTTTTCCAAGGTTGTAAATGTATCTAATTATTCTTGGGTTGATTAACATGATTAAACATTGACTAGTAACATAATGACATTTGTCAGCTGATATGATTTGTTTCTTAAGAGAGAAATATACCAGCTCTCAAAGGCAGAGACAGATCTCTTCAAGTTCAGGCTAGCCTGGTCTACACAATAAGTTCCTGGACAGCCAGAACTATGTGGAGGGATCCTGTCTCACAAAAGAGAGAGAGAGAGAAGAGCTGGGTGTTGGTGGTGCACGCCTTTAATCTCAGCACTGGGGAGGCAGAGCCAGGAGGATCTCTGAGTTTGAGGCCAGCCTGGTCTGCAGAGCGCGAGATCCAGGACAGGCACCAAAACTACACAGAGAAACACTGTCTCCAAAAACCAAAAAGAAGAAGAAGAAGAAGAAGGAGGAGGAGGAGGAGGAGGAGGAGGAGGAGGAGGAGGAGAAGAAGAAGAAGGAGAAAAAGAGAGACAGAAGGAGGGTAACTGTAATAATGTTATGATAGGATATGTTAATAGGAGAGTTAACAGCTTTTTTTGTTTTTGTTTTTCAAGATAGGGTTTCTCTGTGTATTGCTCTGGCTGTCCTGGAAATCACTCTGTAGACCAGGCTGGCCTTGAACTCACAGAGATTTGCCTGCCTCTGCCTCCCAAGTGCTGGGCCCTGTGGTGATATTTTATTTGTGATCTAACAAATAAAGCCTGCCTGAAGATCAGAGTGCAGAGCTAAGCCACTAATTAGCCAAAGAGGCCAGGCAGTGGTGGCACACACCTTTAATTCTAACATTCCAGAGGCAGAGGCAGAGGGATTTCTGTGAGTCCAAGGCCACCCTAGGCTATACAAGATTGATCCAGTCTAAAAGAGAAACAGATCCAGGCAATAGTGGCACACACCTTTAATCCCAGTACCAGGGAGGTGGAGACAGGAAGTGATGTGGCTGGGCAGAGAGAGGAATGTAAGGGAGGAGGAGGCAGGAGCTCGGTCTCTTTCAGTCTGAAGATTCGGTAGAGGTAAGAACTTTGGTGGCTGGCTGCTCTGCTTCTCTGATCTTTCAGCATTAACCCTGACATCTGGCTCTGGGTTTTTATGAAGTCCAATTAGGATTCATGCAATACTGCCTAGCTTTTTTTTGGGGGGGGGGGGGGGAAGGCAGGCAAGTAACAGTTTTTAGAAATTAAAATATAGGGGCTGAAGAAATGACTCAGTGACTAAGAGCACTGGCTGCTCTCCTAGAGGATCTAGGTTCAATTCCTGGTAACCACATGGCAGCTCACAACCACCTGTAAGTCAGTTCCAGGAAACCTGGTGCACTCTTCTAGCCTACGAAGAAACCAGGCACATACATGTGGTGCACAGACATACATGCAGGAATAACACCTACTCACATACAATTTTAAAAAAGGAGGCTGGAAAGATGGCTCAGTAGTTAAGAGCACTTGGCTACTTTCCCAAAGGTCCTAAGTTTGATTCCCAGCACCCACATGGTGGTGCACAACTGTCTGCTACCCAAGTACCGGGAACCCAATACCCTCTTCTGGCTTCCTTAGGTACCAGGCATGCATGTGATACATAGGTATACATGAAGACAAAACACTCAT
This sequence comes from Peromyscus maniculatus bairdii, assembly GCF_049852395.1. Classification (NCBI taxonomy): domain Eukaryota; kingdom Metazoa; phylum Chordata; class Mammalia; order Rodentia; family Cricetidae; genus Peromyscus; species Peromyscus maniculatus. The sequence continues at coordinate 59,143,106 of NC_134864.1, read as the reverse complement.
ACAAACAAAATTAAAAGAAAAATCTAAAAGTCTTAAAAGCCAACCTAAGCTACATGAGAGTCTATCTCAAAAAAAAATAAATAAATAAATAAAATAAGGGGCTAGAGAGATGGCTCAGAGGTTAAGAGCACTGACTGCTCTTCCAAAGGTTCTGAGTTCAATTCCCAGCAACCACATGGTGGCTCACAACCATCTGTAATGAGATCTGGCACCCTCTTCTGCATACATAATAAATAAATAAATATTTTTTAAAAAAATAAGAAACTACAATAATAAAATGTATACTGTTATTCAGCCCCAGAGAATGTACACAACTAAACTTGAATCCTCACTATTGAGAATGGGAATGAACTCTTCGCTAGGCCTGGTAGCACCTGGGAGGTAGAGCCAGAAGGCAGCCTTGCTTACATATTTAGTCTGAGACCATCCTGGATCTCATGAAACCCTGTCTCAAAGCAAACAAAAACAACAAAAGGAGTCTTCACGGGTCAGCTTGATACCACACACTTGAGGTCATGTTAATCTGCTCTAGATATCACATCTGTCACAGGGTCACTACCAGAGTGAGTCTGGGATTGTTCACCATCCTGTGATGACTAAAGAAATTACATTTTATGATAGACGTCATTGGTACCCATTTGTAGTAGGACATTCTTGTCAGACTTTCTTTGGACCGTCAACCCCTAAATAATGACTGTTTATTTTTGTTCTTTTGGGGGGCCCACCACCCAGCTCCCAAATAAATCATATACAGAAGCTTATTCTTACTTATAAATGCCTGGCCTTAGCTTGGCTTGTTTCTTGCCAGCTTTCCTTAAATTATCCCATCTACCTTTTGCCTCTGGGCTTTTCCCATTCTCTTACTTCTGTAAATCTTACTCTTACTCCATGGCTTGCTGTGTAGCTGGGTGGCTGGCCCCTGGGGTCCTCCTCCTCCTCTGGCTACTTCTCTTTTTTCCTCCCAGATTTCTCCTCTACATAGTCTCTCTCCCTGCTAGCCCCTTCCTCCTGCCTCACCTTTGGCTGTTCAACTCTTTAGTAGGCCATCAGGTATTTAATAGGCCCAGTATCTGGTGCCTATCACCACCAACCACAGTGACACATCTTCACACAGTGTAAACAAATATCCTAAAATATTACCCCTTTTTTGTCTGAATAAAAAGGAAATGCTAACCCAGTAAAACTATATATAATAAAAACAATTATCAAGTAAGGATTACATTCACAATGTCCAGTCCATTTTCATTTGGCAAATTCAGAGAAATTATTATCTGTTCTATTTTGACGAGTCCAAAATTTTATATCTAAGCCACTTTCTATCATAATTTGAATTACCAGCCTAAAAATATCTTTTTAGACCTTAAAACATTTTCTTAGATAAACAACTTAAGCTTTTATGTCTCTCAACCTTATAAACGTTAAATCTCTTTTGTAAGTTTCTTTTTTGAATTTGGTAACAAAGAAAAATGTTAAAACTATCTAGTCTTTAGCACCACCAGAGAACCAAGAAGGATGAAACATTTCATAAGTAAACAGGAAGTGTTTACAACTTCCCAAACTATAGAAATGACAGAAGCAGCTGGTTGCCTGGACAATCACCCAAGGTTCCTCTGCAATGCTGAGGCATCCATCTTTGACGTACAAGCCTAGAATATCTGACAGACTTTACTGTGAAGCAAGAATTTTGAAGGACTGTCCTACCTTGTCTTGGCAAAGTTCAGCAGTCATTTATTTATTTATTTATTTATTTAGAGACAGAATTTCTCTGTGTAACAGTCCTAGCTGTCCTGGAACTCTCTTTATAGACCAGGCTGGCCTCAAACTCACAGAGATCCACCTGCCTCTGCTTCCCAAGTGCTGGGATTAAAGGTGTGCACCACCACCGCCCAGCTCAGTCACCTTCTTTTGTGTCCTGCTTATCCAATTTGGACAGCATACTGTCAGGAGTAAAGGCAAGGGCACTTTCTTACACAGTGGCTAGAAAGTGTTTACATTTGCCACAATGCAAGCAAACTCCATATGGAGGTTCTTCAATGCCCAACATCATTTTTTTTTTAAGTAGATTGGTGCTGCCAAGAGCAGACCTGTCTCACTGTTATGAAAAGCCTCTTCTTATTAAAGCATCATAAATGCCATATTCTGTGGATCTCTGAAGTGTTTGAAGACCACCTATCTATCTAAAAATATATCTGTTTAACCTTGAAAACATACCTAACATGACTACAAGTTTGATTGTCATAGATGATTAACTACTAAACTATATTTCTTAATTATACTAAACAATTTGTAATAATAGCTCAAAGACTAGAACTTTACATTTTTAAATGAGCTGTATAGGTACAATACCTCAAATAAGAGTAGAAGCATATATACAGCATATTCTAACAAAAATAATCTTACATTTATATCAATATACAAAAATCCACACCAAAGTAAAATATTTCAGATTAATAGTTGCTTTTTAATTTAAAAGTAGATTCAATAATCTGACCTTTTATCCTCTCATTCCTATATTACTCCCTTTTCTTTTTTTTTTTTCAGGATCAGATTCAGATCCCTGAATCTAACCTCCTTTGCTTAGTTTCCTCCCTGATCATGACCAATAACAACTTGCAACCAAGCCTTCTAAACAATGACAAACATCAATAACCCATTAATGGACCAAAAACCACCCACCCCACCTCTTGGGAATGTGGGCATCATGTTCTTAAAATTACTTTCTGTTGTCTGGGGACAACAGCATCTTTAGGGGACCCTGAGAAAATTGAGATAATGGTCAGGTCCTCAGAGAGCTAGCTGTTGTCCATCTCGGTGTGATGGGAACATACAGGGCTTATTTGAAGTTCTGGCTGGAGTAGTCTGTGAGGCTGTGCCATCTCAGCTAGAAACTTTGAAGTTATTCTGGATGCAGAGTTTTGAGGAAACGTAACAGAGGCATTCTATGAGGCTGGATCAGCTGGCTACTTGTATTCAGTGGGGTCTGATCCTTTTTTTTCTGAAAACACATGAACTTTTAAGGATGACATACATATCTGCATTAACACAAGTGTGGAATGTGCAGTGTGCACAAATCAGCTAAAGATGATCTCTGAACTAGGTAACAAGGAAGACCCTAAGAGGGACACATAGATGGCCCTGGGAAGGGGAAATAGATGAGATCTCCTAGGTAAACTGGGGGGAAGGGGAGGAGATAGAGGGGAGGGGATGGGGAATGGGAACACGAGGGATAGGGATGATCAACCTGGGGGAAAGATGGAGAGGGAGAGCAACAAAAGAGATCTTGATAGAGGGAACCTTTATGGGGTTAGGGAGAAACCTGGTGCCGGGGAAAATCCCAGGAATCCACAAGGACGACCCCAGCCATCCTTGACTCCTAGTAGTAGTGGCGAGGGTACCTGAACTGACCTTCTCCTATAATCATATTGGTGACTACCCTAATTATCATCATAGAACCTTCATCCAGTCAATGATGGAAACAGATGCAAAGACCCACAGCCAAGCACTGGGCTGAGCTCCAGGAGTCCTGTTGAAGAGATGGAGGAAGGATTGTAGGATGGGGGGAGGTGTTAAGACCATGTTGGGGAGACCCACAGAGACAGCTGACCCAAGCCCATGAGAACTCATGGACTCTAGACTGACAGCTAGGGAGCATACATGGGGCCAACCTATGCCCTCTGCATGCGGGTGATAGTTGTGTAGCTTGGTCTGTTTGCGGGGCCCCTAGCAATGGGACCAGGATCTGTCCCTGGCATGAGACTCAAAACTAAGGGTGGTGCCCAGTGAAGAACCCTTGCTGGTTCCCATCACAGAGTTTATAAAACAGCACAACATAACAAATGAATGGTTTTGTTCTCCTGCCCCGTCTCGCAGTCCTGGGTGAAACCGCCATCTGCTATCAGTTTTCCTCTCAGTTCATCCAGGACTTACAATGGGTAGTTCAGTCCTTCCTTACCCTCCAGGGCCAATAGACTCACCAGCTGCCATGGTGCTTCAAAACTGGAGAGGATTAGATTTACTAACAGCAGAGAGAGAGAGAGAGATGTAGATGTAACCAATCGTCTTATTAAAATAAGAAACACAGAGCCAATGTAAAAGAGAAAGCCGAGAGGTCAGAGCTCAGAGATAAAATCTTACCTCCTGCAGTGCTCCTAACTTCCCCGAGAGAGAGCTACTTCCTGTTTGTCTGTGTTTAAATAGTCTTTCTGTTCTGCCTTCTCATTGGTTGTAAACCCAACCACATGACTGCCTCGTCACTGCCTGTAAGTACCGCCCTCCAGGTCTTAAAGGCGTATGTCTCCAATACTGGCTGTATCCCTGAACACACAGAAATCTACCTAGCTCTTCTAACCACCACACTCTTGCTATGGCTCTAATAGCTCTGACCCCAGGGCAACTTTATTTATTAACATAAAATTAAAATTACATTTCAGTACAAATAAAATATTACCATATTTCCCCTTTTCTATTTTAATAAAAAGAAAAAAGGCAAAAGGTTATAACTAACAAAAGAAAAACTATACACAAAAGTACAATAACTATATACGATATATACAAATAACAAATACCTAAACAATGTCTAGTCCATTTGTATTTGACAAATCAGAGAAAATAATTCCCTTATCTATCCTATTTTAGTAAGTCCAAAATGTATCTAATTCACTTTCTATCCTAATTAATCTTCAACTATAACTAACTAATCTTCAACTCCCTCAGAGACCCAAGAAGGGAATAATATTAACTAACAAAAATAAAAACAGGAAGTGCACAAAAGCAACTTCCAAAAATTTTGTGACTTGACAGAAACAGCCAGCTGCCTGGACAGTCACCTGAGGTTTCTCCGCAATGTTGGGGCATCATCTTCAGCCTATAGGCTTATCGTATCTGACAGACTCATTTGTGAAGTAGGTTGTACACAAAGTCAACAGTTCAACCTCACATTGGGTGAGAGCAGTCCATTTACCAGAAACACCTGAATTCCACTAGTGTCATGTCATGATTCAGGATTTTAAATTCTGGAAATTGTTGACGGTTTTTGAATTCAGCTGTCCATTCTTCTTGACTGTGTATATATGGCTTCACCTCAGCAGAGAGAGGTGGTCTTGGCCTCTTGCTCAGGGAGGAAAGTTGCTTCTATGTCTACTAGTCAGGTATAGTAAAAGACAAGATCCCACAACTTCAGACTAGTCTCCAAAAATGTAAGAAACAGCTCAATGCATTGACAGTACAATGTGGAATTGGAAACTGCTTTTTTTCTTTTCTTTTTTAAGGTTTATTTATTTATTATGTATACAGAAGAGGGTGCCAAATATCATTACAGATGGTTGTAAGCCACCATGTGGTTGCTGGGAATTGAACTCAGGACCTCTGGAAGAGCAGTCAGTGCTCTTAACCTCTGAGTTATCTCTCCAGCCCCCATACTGCTTTTCTTAAACCCTTTCTTCTTCTTTTCCTAATCCTACTAATTGTACCACAGTCTTCTTTTCTAAATTTCTTTAAGAGATCCAAAAGATTTTAACCAAACTTTTAACCAGTTACTATTACGGGATTACCAGCCCCTAACTACAGAGATAGCGGCCTGCAATTCCCGATTATTTTCTGACTATGAAGACCAAGCTTGCCCCTTGGTTCTTGCTGTCCCCATACAACAGGAAGCAGTTTAATGATGACACTGCCCTCTTTCCAGACCCCTGGTTATTGATTAATAATAAACAAAAAGGGGATGTAGGGAAAAAAAAGTCAGAGCTCACTTCCAGGTTTTGAAAATCCACCAATCCATGAGCTGGAACACCGATCAATTCCTGGGCTGGCCCAAATCTCAGGACTTGAAATCTCAGCAATCCCCACCCTGGAAAACTCTTCACCAAGAAACCTATATAAAGCCTGCCTCTTCTCTGCTGAGCAGTTCCCTGCTGCTTCTCACCTGAGCAGAGGCAGCCACCCTCTTGTGTCTTTCCTAATAAATCTCTTGTGTGAAGTCTGTTGTGTGGTGTGACTTTGTGGTATTCTTTGGCTCCCAACTTCCAGGACACCTTTCCCCTCAGAGCTGCAACACTTCCTGCTGTCTTTGGGCAAAGGCACCCCAAGGGGTCCCTGAGAAAATTTTGAGATGATGACCAAGTGTCGGGAAGACCAGCTATGATCTTTGTTGATAGATATCACCTGTCAAGGTTCAGGAGGTCTCCCCTGATCAAACTTGATCCATCTCATTCCTGAAGGAATCTACAACCTCTTGTTTCCTGTGGGAACAAAACTCCAAAGCATTTTTTTTTAATTTTCATTTGACAAATACAATTTTGATTTCCATTTTAAAGTTAAGGTAGCCCTAATGTATCTAGGTTGGCTCAGTCCTACATTCCTGCTCACAATCCCATATCTCCCAGCAGCTGTCTCTTGCCCATCAGCCATCAAAAAATTCAAAATCAACACAATACTATACAGGATCCAGACTCCCTGTGTGTTTCCTATCTCTACCTGGCCTTTTTCTTTTACTGTCTCTTTAAAGACTTTGCTTATTATTTTTAATCTATTTCTTTTTATGACTGTCTATACCCATTTTCTTTCTTAAGCCTACACGCATTGTTCAACACACTGGAACCTGTTTAGAGGTTTTTCCATCAGGATCTCTTTTACTGTGTCTTTTACCCTTTCTTTGCAGAGCAAAAAACTGCTAAACGGTGAGGCTAGGACCTCTGCGGAGATCTGATGGCTGGCTCTGTCCTCTTCTCGGGTTGGGGGAAGCCAAGCCTAAAGCTCATGGCCTGGTTGAAGGTTTGTGACCTAGAACTGCATTAAACCTTCCTAGCTAAGGAAGCCGGTACCCGCATGGCCACAAGCAACTCTTCCTCAGCTTGCTGTTTTTATTTAGCACTGCTGGCTCAACAGCCATGCCCCTTAAGGGATCTGTGCCATTTTTCTTTTTTCTTTTTTTCCTCCTTTTCTTTTCAGCTTTCTTAGGCCCTACATGAAAATTCAGGCCAAGGTTGGTACGCCAAAATATTGTTAACTGTTATTATTATTATTATTATTATTATTATTATTATTATTGTTATTACCTACAGTGGTTGACCCTTAAGCAATCAATGGCTATCCTAAACAGAGATTGCACCTCCGTTGCTGCCAGGGCTGCAGGGCCGAGAACTCTGTTCCCTCAGGCACTGACTCTTTCAAAGACACTAAGGGAAACCTTATCTAAACCTAAAGGACTCACAACTCAATGCTTTAGGTGGAATTCTGCTCACTCAGAGAGGCTAAATAGTAAGTAGCTAACCTTCTCCCTTTGCTGGCATCTTTAAAAAAAAAAAAAACACACCCTTCTCTCAGCCCCCACTTAAAAAACCCTGGCTACATGTGGTTCCTCCCTACCACTTCCTGTCAGCTACTTGCTGACTCCCGACTCCTGCTCGCAGGCTAATTTTATTTAATCAAACACATCTTTGAATTGTTAACAAAAGTAGAAGGAAAAAATGCAACACAGTTTAAAATAATATTCTCCAACACCTTAGAAAGACTTACTAATGAAAAATAAGAAAAAAATTGACTGTTAAGACACAAGTCTTTGAAGAACTTATTATTAATAAGGCCTTAGAAAGACCTACTAATGAAAAAAAAAAATACTCAGACACAGACAGAAGAATTTAGAGCATAACCTACTACGCCATTGCATTATGAGACTGAAGAAGAGTGGCCTAAGGTTATTAGAAAACCAACTTTAATTTATCCAGTTACCATACAAGAATGACTACCAGATGACAGGCACCCCCAAGGCTATGTGGAAGTTAATTGGAATCCTGTAGAAATGTTAGATTGGATGAGATTTAAGAAAGCAGTGGTTTCATATGGTATACATTCACCCTTTGTGAAGCAGATGTTCAATTCATGGGCAACTAGGAACAGAATTATTCCACGAGACTGGACATATTTAGCCACAGCAGTATTGGAAGCTGGTCCTCAGTTACAATGTGAGAGGAAGCTAGGGTCATAGAACAATGAGGTAGGGGTAGAGGTGTGAAAATTCCCCAAGGTCAGCTTCCTGGTGAGGGCCAGTATGATGGTTTGCAAAGACAGTCTATATTTGATGACCAGACCTTGGTTCTATGCCATACAGCACCTTTGAATGCTTGGGGCAGGGTTGAAGAATCAGGAAAGAGGTCTGAGTCATTTACTAAAATTACACAACTCCCAAAAGAAGCCTTTACTCATTTTTTTTTTTTACAAAGATTGACTTTAGTGGTAAACAGAATAATATCAGATCCAGAAGTTTGTTGTTCGTTTTTGCTTTTTGCCCCCCCCCAGCTCCCAAATAAATCATGCACAGAGGCTTATTCTTTCTTATGGATGCCTGGTCTTAGCTTGGCTTCTTTCCTGCCAGCTCTTCTTTTTTTCCTCCCCTGGGGTGCCAAAGCCATTTATTTATATGTGTGTGTGTGTGTGTGTGTGTGTGTGTGTGTGTGTGTGTGTGTGTACACATACATACATATGTATATGAAACATAAATATTTATTTGTAACAAAGGAGTTTGTGTACAGTTTTTGAAAATCTACAACTTCTTGTTAAATTCACATTTGCACTTCGCCTTTTTTTTTTTTTTAAGATTTATTTATTTACTATGTATACAGTGTTCTGTCTGCATATACACCTGCAGGTCAGAAGAGGGCACCAGATCTCATTATGGATGGTTGTGAGCCACCATGTGGTTGCTGGGAATTGAACTCATGACCTCTGGAAGAACAGCCAGTGCTCTTAACCTCTGAGCCATCTCTCCAGCCCCCTGCACTTCACCTTTTTTAAACGAACATTTATAATCATTATTTTATACAGATAAAGATATGTGAATACAACATCGAGTTCAGTGGTCCTTCAGCATTTTCCACCAAAAAAAATTTTTTTTAGCATAAAAACAAGTTATATTTCCAAAGTCCAGAGTTATTTGAAACTGGAAAATATTTTTTCTGTAGAAAATAGTAACAACGATAACATTTCCCAATAAGTCCTTTTAAGCCAAATAATAGCTGAATTATACATATAAATATTGATTAGATTCTGGAATACAGAAGAAACCTATCTTCATCTGTTCAGAGTGCTATGCTTTACTTAAGTTGTGTAAGTGGGATTCCTATTCATCTTCCCCTTCACTGTTTGGTTAAGGGCAGACATTTTTCTATAGGCTAATCCATAATCTAAAAAGATTTTAGCCTCCCCTCCTGAAAGTATGGCCAGCATATTCTTTCATCAGCTTGAAACGGTACAAAGTCTTATCCTAATAGTGAAATGTTTCACTGAAGTATGCCCAGTGATTGGCATACTTAAAAGCCACAGTCATCCTAGGGTCCCCCCTGCTAGGTAGCCTTTTTTCAGAGATGGGGTTTCTCTGTGTAGCCCTGGCTATCCTGAAACTCACTCTGTAGACCAGGCTGTCCTTGAATTTAGAGAACTGTCTGCCTCTGCCTCCTGATGCTGGGATTAAAAGTGTGCCACCATTGCCTGGCCTAAGATTTAATTTTTGACTATGTGTTGGGGTATGTGCCACCACCGCCCAGCTGGCTCATACTTTTAATCCTAGAACTCAAGAGGCAGAGTCAGGGGCAGGTGGATCTCTGAGTTTGAGACCAGGCTAGTCTACAGAGTGAGTCTCAGGATAGCCAGGTCTACACAGAGAAACCCTGTCTGGAAAAACAACAACAAAGCAAGTGCTGGAGAGAGATGGTTCGGTGGTTAAGAGCGCTGGCTGCTCTTCCAGAGGACCTGAGTCCAATTCCCAGTACCCACAAGGTGGCTCACAACTACCTATAAAGAGATCTGGTGCCCTCTCCATGACTCCTGAGCCGTTTCTCAAGTCCTGTTTTGGCTTTTGAGACAGGCTCTCTTGTATCCCGACTGGCCATAAACTCCCTACATAGCCAAGGGCTCTTATATTTATTGCTACCGAGGCACTAGGCAGCTCCTGTGCAAGCCGTTAAAACACACTTATTATTGACAGCCACCGCTGTACAATGTTATTCCCCTCTGAGCTTCTAGCTCTAAATGTAAAATGATTGAAGTGGCATTTTAACCCCTTCCTGTCCCACCCCTCAGTCCTTCATGTCCGGCTTACTACAGCATAATAGTATGCATTGGCCAGATCTTTTATCTTCTTTGAATTATCCTTTTCCTCTTCACAAGTACACATAGGACTTTCTACTACTAACTACTGAATAGAAGTTTCTGACACTTGTCTTATGAGGCAGAGGTTTCTGCATCTTCACCCAAAGGAGGAAAACTCAAAATGTTCCACAAAGAAGATTAGCCCACTTCCATTGGTCCAGAGGATCTGGAGCCTTAGTTGTTCCTGTCCTTTTCCAGGATGACAATCCTTCCCAGTCAGGGCTTTTTTTTTTTTTTTTTTTTTTTGGTTTTTCGAGACAGGGTTTCTCTGTGTAGCTTTGCGCCTTTCCTGGGACTCACTTGGTAGCCCAGGCTGGCCTCGAACTCACAGAGATCCGCCTGGCTCTGCCTCCCGAGTGCTGGGATTGAAGGCGTGCACCACCACCGCCCGGCTCAGTCAGGGCAACATTGTGTAACAGGTAGGTGGAAGCTGAAATTTCCCCGTTCCAAGCCATGCTACCCAAGTCCTGGACCCGATCATCAACCTTTTCTGGTCTCCAGTGCAGGAAAAGACTCTATTCATATGCTGCCAAGAATGCCCTCCAGCTTTTCCACTTAACGCTTTAATTAGTGATTAGTCACATCCAACCTTTCGAGTCTTTCTTTGTCCAGGAGCTCAGTAGAGGCTGTTCGTGCTTCATCACCGCTGCCAGCTAGAGGGCGAATGGCCAGATCTAAACATCTCATTGTAAGCGGCTGTGGTGGTTCTGGCCTTGCAATCCCAGCACTTGGTAGATGGCGGCAGGAAGTCCAGGATAATGGACAGCTTCACTACCTAATGCAGTGGTTCTCAACCTTCCTACTGCTGCGACCCTTTGATACAGTTCCTCATGCTGTGGTGACCCCCAAACATAAAATTATTTCATTGCTACTTTATAACTGTAATTTTGTCGCTGTTATGAATAATAATGTAAATATCTGATATGCAGGATATCTGCTATATGACCCCTAAGGGGGTCATGACCCACAGGTTGAGAACCACTGATATAATGAGTTTGAGGCTAGCTTGTACTACATGAGACCCACCTCGACAAAACAGAACCAACCAAACAACCAAACAATTTTAGAGTCTGTTTCTTTGGGTCATTCCTGAAACTAAATAGTATCATGTTGGGTTTCCTGTGAACTAGTCTCTGAGGTCAAGATCGGAATGTAAGCTGTCTGTAGGAATGCCCTTCCTATCCATATTGGTGAACAGGGAAGCAGGATTGGGCAGAGATGTTGGACAGTCACCCAGCTGTAACCCAGACTTCCACCATGGTTAGGGATGTAGCTCAGGGGTAGAGCTCTTGTCTAGCCCAAGTAAAGCTCAAAGCCTGATCTCTGGAACTATAGAAACAAATGACCTTCAACCATTTTACTTTTTGAGATGAGGTCTCACTATGTAGCCTCATATAGTTTGGAACTTTCTGTCTAGACCAGGCTAGACTTAAACTCACAGAGATCTGAAGAAGTAAAGAAAAATTTGCCTTACTGGGGATTACAAATTGCTTCTGAAAAGATACAAAGAGGAGAGTCTATTAATTATTTAGGATATAAAATAGGTCTACAAAAAATTAGACCCCAAGAGGTGCAAATTAGGAGAGATTGATTATGGACTCTTAATGACTTTCAAACATTATTTGGAGATATTTCTCATCTACGAACTATTGTTGGGGTAAAAAATGATGAACTGAATAATTTGCTCAAAACCTTAGAAGGTGACAAGGACATAAATAGTCCAAGAGAATTATCGCCTGAAACTGAGAAAGAATTGGCCTTGGTAGAAAAGAAAGTGCAGGAAGGACACAGCCAAGTGGTGACCTGAATCTTTAATCCCAGTACCAACCATAGAGACCTGGAGGTCTGTATAGACAGGCAGTGATGAGGAAGTCATGTGGTTGGGTTTAGAACCAATGAGAAGGCAGAACAGAAAGGTAATAAAAGACAGGACACAGGAAGAAGGTCTCTCTCTCAGGGGAAGGATGGCAGCGAGTGGTAAGATAAGGTGGTCTCAGCTCTTGGCTACTGCTCGATCTCTGGGCTTTTAACTCTTCATTTGGCTCTGTGTTTATTTAATAAGACCATTTAGAATTACATCTACAGAGATCCACCTGCTTCTGCCTACTGAGTGCTGGGATTATAAGCCTGCAATCACCTCAGCATTATGTGTATATGTGTGCATGTGTCTGTACATGTGAGTTGATATGGAATTGATATGAGTGTAGAAACTGAATTCCAGTCCTCTGCAAGAGCAGGGAGTCCTTAAGGATCATCTCTCCAGCCCCACTTCAATCCAATTTTATTTTCATTTAAAAAGAGTTTTTTTTTAGATGTACTTACCTTATCATTTAAAGTGTGTATATATGCAGCATGTGTGTGACCGATACCATGGAAGTCAGAAGAGGGCTTCAGATCCCCCCATTCTTTAGATCCGCTGGTGCACCATGCAGGTGCTAGGAATCAAAACCAGATCCTCTTCAAACCCAACAAGTACTCTTGACTGCTGAACCAATTCTCCAGCATCCCCCTTAAACCCATTTTAAGGGATACTTTCAAAAAGAGATATCCCAGCCAGGTAGTGGTACTCACCTTTAACCCCAGCATGAAGGAGGCAGAGGCAGGCAGATCTCTGAGTCTGAGGACAGCCTGGTCTACAGAGTGAGCTCCAGGACAGCCAGGGCTACACAGAAATCCTTTCTCAAAAAACGTGAGAGGAGGGAGAGGGAGAGGAGAGGGAGAGGGAGGGGGAGGGGGAGGGGGAGGGAGAGGGGGAGGGGGAGGGGGAGAGAGGGGCAGGGGGAGGGGGAGGGAGAGGGGGAGGGGGAGGGGGAGGGGGAGGGGGAGAGGGAGAGAGAGAGAGAGATTTTGCATGCAGGCTTCCTCAGAGAATCCCACAGACTCTCAAGGGTTGTTTTGTTATAGGCATCTTCCCACATCATTCAGGCTGGCCTTAACCCTGCAGTCCTCCTCCCTCGGCCTCCTCCCTCAGCCTCCTTAGGGTTGTGACTGCAGGTCTGCCACCATTCCCAACCATTTCCATTTCCCCCAAGGACCAAACCAGGGCCTCACTCATGCTAGCCAAGTGTGCTTGTGTCCTCTCTTTGCAGTTAGGACTGAACCCTCATCCTAACTATTTTTACTTGTAGACAAGGTCTCACCATGTAGCTCTGGCTGTCCTGGAACTCTCTCTGTAGAACAGGCTGGCCTTGAACTCACAGAGATCTACCTGCCTCTTACCTCCTGAGTGCTGGGATTACAGGGGTGTGCCACCATGCCCAGCCCATGTTCAGACTTCGTGCAACATTGTCATAATCACTCCAGATAGGAACTGTGACTGCTGACATTTAAATGTTTTTTTATTTTTTGTTTGTGAGTGTGTACATATGTCTGTGTGCCACGGCAAGCCTTTAGAAGTCACATGACAACTTTCAGGAGTTGATTTTCTTCTCCCACCTGCTGTGGATATCGCTCTATATAAATAAAACACTGATGGCCAGTGACCAGGCAGGAAGTATAGGTGAGACAAGGAGAGAGAATTGGGGAAACAGGAAGCAGGAGGAGAGACACTGCAGCCACCACCAGGACAAGCAACATGTAAAGACGCTGGTAAGCCACCAGCCACGTGGCAAGGTATAGATTTATTTATAGAAATGGGTTAATTTAAGATATAAGAACAGTTAGCAAGAAGCCTGCCACGGTCATACAGTTTATAAGTAATATAAGCGTCTGCGTCATTATTTTATATGTAGAATGTGGGACTGCGGAGCTTGGTGGAACCTGGAGAGAAGCCCTCCAGCAACACCCACCATGTAGGTAAAGGGGGTTGAACTCAAGTTTTCAGGGTTGGCAGCAAGCACCCTTACCTGCTCAGCCACCTCACTGGCTTACCTAAAAAATAACCAACCAAACAACCAGAGTCCTGAACACCTAATCCATCTGCCTCCACCTCCCAAAACACTGGAGATTTAGAGTAGGTTATACCTCACACAATCCAACCTATCCTTTCAAGAGTGGGCTCCTGGGCTAGGAAGGTTGGCTCAGCTGTTTAGAGTGCTTGACGAGTGAGTATGCAAGACATCCTGAGCTCAATCCAGCACAATCCAAACTGGGTGTGTGGTGGTTCATGCCTGAAATCCCAGCACTTAGAGACAGTGGTGGGAGAATCGAGAGTTCCAGGTCATCCCTAGCCACACATGTTCAAAGGGGAGACAGGCCCATTAATAAAAGTGTTTGGGGCACAAGCGTGAGGAACTGAGTTACATTCCCAGAGTTCACATTTTTGTTTGTTTTTAAAGCCAGGCATGGTAGCTTTTATAATCCCTGTGCTGAGGAAGTAGGCACAGGTGAATTCCTGGGGTTCACTGGCCAGCCTAGGCTCCTTGAAAAACTCCAGGTCAGTGAGAGAACTTATTTAAAAACAAAAAAACAGACAAAAAAAAAAAAAACGAAAACAAAGGCTGGAGAGATGGCTCAGAGGTTATAGGCACTGGCTGCTCTTCCAAAGGACCCAGGTTCAATTCTCAGAACCCACATGGCAGCTCACAATTGTCTGTAACTCCAGTTCCAGCGGATCCAAAGCCTTCTTTTGGCCTCTAAAGGCATTGCACATAGGCGGTGCACAGACAAAGCATCCACACATAAAATAAAATAATTAAAAACAAAAAACAGAACTGCTGTGGGATAATCCTCTTGTACACTGTAAAGATTTGTCATTTGAATTGGTTTAATAAAACATTGATTGGCCAGTAGCCAGGCAGGAAGTATAGGCAGGGCAACCAAACTACGAATTCTGGCAAGAAGAAGGGTGGAGTCAGGAGTCACCAGCCAGATGTAGAGGAAGCAAGATGAGAATGTTTTACTGAGAAAAGGCACCAAGCCACATGGCTAAACATAAATAAGAAGTATGGGTTAATTTAAGTGTAAAAGTTAGTATTAAGCCTGAGCTACTGATTGAGCACTTACAATTAATGTAAGCCCCTGTGTGGTAATTTGGGAAGTGGCTGCTGGGTATTTGGGAGTTGCTGGCAGGACAAAAACTTCCGCTTACATAGAACCAAAATAGGGTATATGGCTTCAGAGGAATGACATCTGAGATTGTCCTTTGGCCTGTACAGGCAACATTCATATATACATGAGCACGCCTATAAAACAAAACCATTAAAATAAAAAGATAACAAGCCTGACCTAACCCTGGTAT
Organism: Peromyscus maniculatus bairdii; assembly: GCF_049852395.1. NCBI lineage: Eukaryota > Metazoa > Chordata > Mammalia > Rodentia > Cricetidae > Peromyscus > Peromyscus maniculatus. Next base: position 59,127,787 of record NC_134864.1, on the reverse strand, counting down.
CTTAGTTACTGTTCTATTGCTATGAGGAGACACCATGACCAAACATTTCATTGTTTACAGTTTCAGAAGGTCAGTCCATATCCGTCATAGCAGTAAACATGGCAGCAGTAGCTAAGAGTTTACATCCTGGCATTCTGATCCAAAAGTTAAAGGCAGAGAGACAGAGACAGAGAACTAAGTAGAATGATGTGGGCTTTTGAAACCTCAAAGCCCAGATCCAATGACAACAAGGCCACACCTCTTAACCCTTACCCAATAGTTCCACCAACTATGGACCAAGTATTCAACCATCTTAGCCCATGGGGGTCATTCTCATTCAAACCACACCTGGCTTCTTGCTTCCCCCCACCACGTGACATCCCTCTCTGTATGCGCCAGCTTTTCCACCTAGATGCCAGCCATCACGCAGACGCAAATAAACCTCTTGCCTTCAGAAATTACCCAGTCTCAGATGTCATTTTTGGGAAAGGGAGAGGATGCACCCTAGACAAGGACTCTACCACTGGTGTCAAGCCCTCAGTCCAGGTATTGTCATGACAACACAAACAGATGAACACAGTACTGTAACCCTGGGTCAGTCTTCCAAGACAAAGGGGGGTTAGGTGGAAGCAACAGAGATGGGAGAGAACAGAAACCAAGGAATCCAGTAAATGCTATTATATTTTTTACATCTATTTTGTGTATATTTGTGTATACACACACACACACACACACACACACACACACACACGTGTGGTTGTACATCAGTATGTATTCAGTATCGCTTTCTCAGAGGCCCACCTGGTTGGCTAGTCACACCAACCGGGCAGCAGGCAGGCTTTCCCTCCGTGTAAGTCCACTCCCTGTGTCATACTGCATAACTCAGCCTAGCCTGGAGCACCTCTTCCTCCAGTCTCCCCCGTGCAGGACTGCGGGCAGGTGCCATTATGCCCTACTCCCTGTTTTATCTTTTTATCCCACATGATATGACATTATCTGATACTGTACTATATACCAATTCCCTCTTCTACTTTGGAATACACGCTCTCCGAGGAGACAGACTCACTCACTCCTCCAGCAGCTAGCAAGTTCTTCAAAAAATTATTTGTTGCCTGTGTTTCACTGACAGTCTCGTTTATTCCTCAAAACTCTATTAACCAAGTTAATAGATCCCCGGAAGCCACACCAAGATGGAAGGAGAGAAGGGACTTCACAATCTGTCCTCTGACCTCCGTGTGCCAGACACATATCTCACACCAGTCACACACACACACACACACAGAGTAATAAAACACAATTTAACATTTTAAAAATTGTATTAGAACCAGCAAGAGGCTAAGTGGTTAAAACTACTTGCTATGCAAGCGCAAGCCTGTTAAGGACGGAAAGAGAACGGACTCTGACCTTCACACATGCGCTTGGGAAGTGTGCCCCCTCATAAATAAATACACATTTTTTTTTCTCCAGGTGTGTTCAAATAGTAAGCACTACTCTACCTTTACGAGAAGCTAGGGGCTACAGAAGTTAAACAAGGGCTTGGGAACAAAGAGTCAGGACCTCAGGCTATCCCGAAAACGGCGATGCCTTTTGTTGCTTTGTATGGAACGAGGGGGAAACCTAGTCCATAAAACCAACACCACACCAAATGTTGGCCACGTAGGAAAAAGGGAGCTAGAACTGCCTGGTCCCTGTTCCCGGACAGCATGACCCGGCGTTGCCCTCACTGACCCGGAACCACCCCTCGGGGTCGGGACAGCAGGTACTGTTACACCCCGTCCTTACACACGGAAAGGTCTGCCAGGCTGAGCAGCAGGCGCGACAACGTGCGGGGCTCGGCACGGGGCCGGACGGAGTGGGGGGGTGGGAGGAACGGACAGACGCACGGACGGGGACAGTTACATAATTAACCAGCTCCTGAGCTTTCCTCCCCCTGCAGCCTCGAGACAGCCCCGAGCCCGGGAAGCCGCGGACCAGCACGGCGGGGCTGGGCGATGGGCGGGCGAACCCCGGGGGAGTGCGTCACGACGATTACATAAGTGCGCAGGCGCGCGGCCCAAGCGGCGCACGTCCTGGAGACCCGCGGCTCTCTGATTGGCCGGCGGGAGGCCGGCGCTGGGCGTGTGCGTCAGTCTGACGTCAGCCTGGCGTCACGGGGAGGAGGAGGGGTGGGGAAGAAAACGAGTCCAAGGGGCGTGTCCTGTTGCCCACGGGGCCTGCGGATTGGCTGGGGAGGTGCAGGAGCCCTCCCACCGGGCGGGCCTGAAGGCGGGGCCTCGGGCCTGGGGCCGGCGGCGGCTACCGGCTTCGGGAAGACGATCATGGCAGCTCGGACCGGTCCCAGGGCGCTGGCCAGGGTGGTGTCGGGGTGCCGTTCGAAGTCGACCACCGTAGCGGAAGCCCCGGCGCGGGGGCCTGCGCGCAACGTCAGGTAGCGAGCGGAGGGTTTTTTTCCGGGCGGCCGGCGCGGGGCGGGCTTGTGGCCGGGGCGCTGACTCCTGAACGAGGCGCGGGGCTCCGGCCCGGCCGGGAGATCTGGGGCGCGGCGCTCGGCAGAGAGGCCGGCCCGCCCTCCCGCCCGCGTGCCCCTCGTGTTTTCGGGGTGAGTCAGCGACGGGGCGGCCGTGGGAGCAGCTGAGTGGCAGCCGGGCCGCCGCCTCCCCCTCCCCGCCCGCCCTTCCGGTCTCCTGGCGCCGACGGCTGCGGGCTCCCGGGGCCGTGGGAGTGCGTGTCCTGGCGGTGAACCGCCTGGCAGACGCTGCCTCACTGGCCGCGGAGTTCACTGACCCCGGCCGCTCGGCCCTCGCAGCAGGGAAACGCAGCCAACAAAGAGGACCGACCTGTTGTTTTCCACGCCACTGGAACTTAGAGGTCCTGTAACCTTGAAGATGGGTGGCCCTGCCTCCCGTTTTCCGGGTTGGTCCATTTAAGGGGGTTGAGGGTGGAGATGGATGTAGAAGAGGCCTGAACGGTGCTCTTAAGTTTACTACGCAGTTTTCTGTTAGGGGAGTAATACTGTGATCAGTGAGTCTCAAAAATTAAAATCGGCTGGGCGTAGTGGCTCACATCTGTAGCCTTGTCAGTGAGGCTCAGGTAGGAGGATTGCTGTGAGTTCGAGGCCAGCCTAAGCTACAAAGTGAGACACACACACACACACACACACACACACACACACACACACGGACGTCTCAAGATCCAAAAGCAAAATTAGCATTTGAAATGGATCATGTGTGTATACAGGGGAGAAAGCACAAATCTTGCTGAGCTCCAGGACATTTCATTTGACTGAAGACTTTAAAATAGCAACAAAGGGGCGGGGCCTGGTGCTTGAGGCCACCCTGCTCTGCCTAGCTAGCTAGTTCCAGACCGGCCAGAGCTGTAAGATAAGATCCTGCCTCAAAAACAAACAGAAAGTATCAGCAATGCTTCACCTCCGAACCCCACAGGAACACTTGTTGAAACTAAGTGAACTTAAGGTGAACTCAGATAGTTTATCCTCAACAGATAGCTTTCCAAGCAGGACATAATCTCCTCATACCTCACAACTGCTTATATTCTTCATTAAATGCCAGTTTGCTACCTGTGGAGTGAGGCTTGTGCTCAAGAAGTCCAGCCCAGCCTGGGATGTATTTAGCTACTGGATCCCAAAAAGGAAAAACAACAACAAAAATGGTTTGTGAATACATAAAAGTGTTACATCAGCTAGTGTTCTGGCCCTTATTGTAATAGGTTATTTGGATGGAGAGTTTTGGAGTATTAGTGATTAAAAAGTGTGTTTGCAGTATGTTTCAGTATTTATTTGTTGGTTTAACTGCTGTGCAAGCAGCTAATTGGATGGTTCTCCACGTTGCAATCCTAGCCCCTTGGGGCAGGTGCATGGCAGGTGCTGGAGCCACCCTGGGGCTGTGAACATGTTAAGCAGCTCTGTCACTTAGCTCTACACCCTAGCCCTTATTCACGCGTGAACATAGACGTGTGTCCGGGACACTGTAACTAAAGCAGGCATACTGATCAGGAAATCTCTTATTGTTTTACTCACACACAGTTTCTTAGGAGTATGATCAGATTGTGTAAGGGTGTCTTGAGGGGCTTAGAGAACCAATGTGTGAGTTTCTTGCTCAGCTTGACACCAGTACTTCTCTTTGGGAGCAGGCATCTTGTAGTTTTTTGTATGTGTCCTCCAGCAGGAGCTCAGGGTCTTGTGCATGCTGGGCGTGTTCTACCTGTAAGCTGCTTTTTTTTTTTTTTTTTTTTGAGACATGTTCTCATGGTGTAGCTTTGGCTGGGCTGGCCTGAAGCTGTCTGAGATCCACCTGCTTCACCTCTTGAGAGTGAAGTCTTGGGAGTAAAGGCAGGTATACCTTCATACCTGGCCCCTCTATTATCTTCAAAACAAAAGTCTTACAGCACCCAGCATCTACATTGGGAATCTCACATGCACCTTCAACTCCAGCTCCAGGAGATCCAAGGCCTCTGGCCTCAGTCACCAGTCTTCACATGCATGTTATTCAAAAAGGCTTGTTAGCAAGATTTGTGATGCATGCCTACAATTCCAGCACCAGAGGAGACTGATTGAAACATATGATTTTGAGCTCAATCCTAACCTGGTCTACACAGAGTGAGACTCTGTCTCTAAAACAAAAGCAAACAAGAAAAGAGACAGGAGGCAGAGGCAGGTGGATCTCTGCTAGTTCAGGGCCAGCCTGGTCTACCTAGCAAGTCCCAGGCTAGCCAGGACTGCATAGAGAACATAAATAACTAGGCATTTTGCATACTAGGTTTTTGTTGTTGTTCTTATTTGGGGAGCATACATTAGTTTGGTACATATTTAAGTCATTTTTGTAAATTCTCATTGTTAAAATTTTATTTATTTTTTGAGACAGGGTCTCACTATGTAGCCCTGGCTGTCCTAGAACTCACTCTGTAGACCAGGCTGGCCTTGAACTCACAAAGATGCAACTGCCTCTGCCTCCAGAGTGCTGGGACTAAAGGTGTGTGCTGTGCCTTTATCAGCTTTTTGTTAATTACTGTGTGCGTTAGTGTAGGTGCAGAGTATGATGAGTGTACATGGGGAAGTCAGGACAACTTTAGGGAGCCGGTTTTCCCACCGTGGGTCCTTGGAATTGAACTCAGGTCATCAGGCTTGGTGACAAGTCCCTTTACTTGCTGAGACATTTCTGTGACCCCATATAAAAGAAGCCGGGTGTGGTGTTGCATGCCTTTAATCTCGGCACTCGGGAGGTGGTGGCAGGCAACCATAGCTACGGGGCGTTTGTGAGTGTGACAGCCGTCTCCTGTCCAGAAGACATTGTTTTGCAGCGTCCCTCTTTGTCCTTCAGTTTTTAGATTGTATACTACCCATTTTATTGCTATGTTCCTTGAGCCTTGGAGCAAGTGATGTAGAGGGCCCATTTAGGGCTTAATGCTCAGTAGTTACTTGTTCTTAGTACTTGAACTGGTTGTGAGTTTCTGTATGCACTTTCTGTATGTCTCACAGGCTGAATGTAGCAGTGAGTTATAGGTATAACTGGAAGTATTTAGAAAACAGTTTGACAATATGTCCATTTAGCAAAACAAGAGTGATAGGTTCCATGCTCAGGCCTGTGACCTCCCAGATTCACAATACTAGGCATGAATTTCTTCTGTAGCGTGGGCCTCAAATCCAGCCACAAGAACGGTCCATCACTTACATAGTAGTCATGCCATTGTTGTACCACTGAGCACATCCTGCCTGGTAAGCTGATAGTGTAGCTCACAGTGCTCTTAGCTGGGCAGTACTACTAATGACTTGATCCATAGCAGCCTGCCACAGCACCTTCCTGCACTGTGAAAGTTTGCCATCAGTAAAGAGGAGGCTCCCAGCTCAGGTCTGGCTTGATTTCTCTATGTCCTGCAACCATATAGTTAGCTTCCTTCTTCTTCATTTGTTGTCTGTGTTCGTTCTATGTGTGTGAGCTCCCAGGGCTTCTAAGTGTGCATCTGACTTCTATGTGCATTCTTGAGAACTGAGGTCCTCATGTTTGCATGGCAGGAGCTTTACCCACTGGGCCATCTCTTCAGTCTGCAGTATTTTTTAATACTGTCCTCCTGGCCTGTTATACTGCTACATCTCTGGTTTTTTTTTTTTTTTTTTTTTTTTTTTTTTTTTTTTTGAGTTCTGTTTTGTTTGAGACAGACTCTCATGTAGTCCCAGCTGACCTCAAACTCTATGTGGCATTGGATGGCCTTAAGTCCCTGATCCTCCCTAGGACTGAAATTACAAGTGTCTGTCCCTGTGCCTGGGTGCTGGTTAGTTTGTTAGCCAGAGTCTCCCTATCTGGTTCTGGCGTCCTGGAATTCACTGTGTGATAGAATACCTATCAAGTAGGCTGTACTTGAGCTCTTGCTGGTCTTCCATTTCTGCTTCCCAAAAGTGCTGGTGTTGCAAGCGTGTACTGCTGAGCCAGGCTGTTAGTCTCTTAGTTTCTGAATATTGCTAAGCTCTTTCCCTACCACCAGGAATGCCTCCCCCCCCCCCCATTTATCTACATATGAGTATTTTTCTGTATTCATATGTATATACATTTTATCATTGAGCTATAGCCCCAACCTAATGGGTCCTGATATTGCTTGTAATCCATAGAGTCTGATTATAAAGCAAAGGAATCTATTAGAGAAAGAAAACTCACTATACAGAACAGAGAAATTATTGCAGGGTCCTGGAAGGCTGAGGCCCAGCCCCACGCTGTTCTTTCGCCTGGTCTGTCTCCAGCATCCAAAACCACGAGGGGAGCGAAGAGAGAGGTGCATCCTTGCATCCCAGGTCTTAAGGGTCCCCAGCAGCCACGCCCCAGGGGCATGTACTTCAAGGTCATAGGCAGGTGTAACAGTTACCTGCTACCTCACTAAGGGGTGATGCTTCAAGATCATAGCTAGAATAGCTACCCACTACATCTACCCCTTTTTGTCTAAATAAGAAAGTTCTAACCTAACACAAAATTATATACAATAGAAATGATTATCAAGTATTGTCCAGGAGAAAGAAAGGGTAATGACCTAAACAAAATGGAACAACAACCAACAAGAACAATATCAAGCAAGAGACACATACTAAAATCCAGAGAAGTCCAGAACACAGGTAAATGGCATGTTAGAGAGATTATTCCAAAAGCTGTCTTATCCTGAAGAATCTGAATCCAGTACTTAATATGTTCTAGCTAAGATACGAGAAGATTGTAACTGTAACTGTTAGTATTCAACCCCATCAAAGACCTGAGAAGGGGTATAATAATACCTGAGGAAATGGCAGAAGCATGCAAGCAATTTTCAGAAAACTTACGGGAATAAAGAGAGGCAGCTGGCAGACTAGGCATTTCTCAGCACCATTGGTACATCCAGTTTAGCTATAAGCCTAGAATATCTGACAGAGCATTTTCAGAAGCAGGAATTTTGAAAGTACATCTTACCCTGTCTTGGCAGAGTTCAGTAGTCGCTTTTCCTTGTGTCCCATGCATCCAGAAAGAACAGCATTTGTACTGTCAGCAGTTGAGGCAAGAACAGTTCTTTGCCCAGCAGGCCATTTTGCACCAAGAAGAAGACAAACTTCCAAACAGAATGTCTTAGAAGCCCAGCATTATCTCAGGATCAGATTGGTGCTGCCAGGAGCAATTGTGTCTCATGTCAACAGAATTCTAAGTTATCAAAACATTTAAATGCCATGTTCTCTAGGTCTATGAAGTGTTTGAAGATTACCTATCCATCTGTCCTATGTTTCTGTAAATCTGGACAACCTAACTAACATAACTATAGAAATGACAAGCATGAGTGACTATAAATCTGTAAGTCTTCTCTACCTAAGTAATCTTAGGATTAAGGCTTCATATTAACAAGATAAACTGTCTATAAGCAGATGTTCTATATAAGAACAATGATCTCAAAATTGTGACAATACACAAAATACCTTAGAGGTAGAAATGTATACTGCAGTATGCAGTATGACAACAATCCTAAATACGTATCAATATACAAAATATCCTAAACAGAGGAAGAACATACATACAGTATGACAAATACAATTTTACATTTGTGTCAATATACAAGAATCCATAACAGTGCAAATTATCTAAGGCTGATATTTTACTAAATTAGTTTATATATACAATAATCTATCCTATACCTACCTAGTCCCCATCTTTCTTTTTTCTTTTTTGTTTTTTTTGAGACAGGGTTTCTCTGTGTAGCTTTGCGCCTTTCCTGGATCTCACTCTGTAGACCAGGCTGGCCTCGAACTCACAGAGATCCGCCTGGCTCTGCCTCCCGAGTGCTGGGATTAAAGGCGTGCGTCACCACCGCCCCCCCCGCCCCATTTTTCTTTTCTTAAGGAGAATACTGAGGCTTAATTTTTATTGTTCCACCCCCAACCCTATAACCATTATCCATAGCCCAGAGTATAATGAAACCTCTGGGAGATGGGGCATCAGGGTATCTTTTTCTTAGAATTGCTTCCTGCTGTTTGGGGGCAATAGTATCTCTGTGGGGTCCTGTAAGAAAGCTCAAATAGGTCGGGCGGTGGTGGCGCACGCCTTTAATCCCAGCACCCGGGAGGCAGAGGCAGGCGGATCTCTGTGAGTTCGAGGCCAGCCTGGGCTACCAAGTGAGCTCCAGGAAAGGCGCAAAGCTACACAGAGAAACCCTGTCTCGGAAAACCAAAAAAAAAAAAAAAAAAAAAAAAGAAAGCTCAAATAGTTAAGTGTCAATAGGAATAGCTGTAGATTCTGCAGCCAGTCTCAGCAATGGATAAGGTTGTCTGAGATTCTGGCTAGAAGTGTAGTATGATGGACCGTCTCATCGTGGAACTGTCCTGAAGAGTTTTCAGTCCAAAGTTGATCATTTATTAATGTTCATGGGTACCATGGCATCATTCTGGACTGGGTAGAGTCGTTGTGGGGCCCCATCTTCTGGAAGCTGCAGAGATTGCTATTGGAAAGACTTATTTTTTTATTGTGGAAAACTTGAACACTATTAATATCAAAATGGAAAGTTTGGATTTATTCTGGATAGAGAAGGGATTCTCCAAAAGCAAGGACAAGCATGGAAAGAAATAGAATCTTGACAAGGGTACCTTTTTATTGGTTTTTTTCTGTCCCACACCAGGCAGCTCTTCTGATATGAGACAGAATCTCTTAATTTTTTCTTTTAGCAGCATGCTTGGGTTTAGAGAAGGAGAGAGCCACATTCTAACTCCAAAGCCAGCTTGATTTATAATTGAACTGGGACCACAACTTTTCTAGAGTTAAAGAGATAGATGCTAGGCAGTGAGATATTACTCTGTGTATATTGGTACCAATAGGTTCATCCCTTCTGCTGCAGATGTCGGGTATCTAAGGCCTTATGAGTTCTGGAAGACGGGTATTTCTATTATCCCGTAAAGACAAAACAGAAACCTGTCCCCACCCTTGTTTGTTGGGTTTTTCTCACAACTTGTAGAGTTGACACATGGGTGGATGTACTGCTACTTCTCCTCATCGAGGTTTCTCCTGTTCAAATCGAATTTTTATTAATTTTGTTGTTATCCACAGCTTTTCTTCTCCTGCAGAAACAAAAGCAAAACCCCTTCCCCAGCATAGGATGTATCCTGGTTTCCTTTCTGGGGTCAACACATCTTTGAAGTAAAGCATTTGGTTTAGCTCAGGAGTTTTTTCAGTTGTCCAATGTCTCTCCGCAGCTGTTGTCCCTTTCTCATCAGCATTGAGAAAATTCAGGCTTAATAAAGCACTATGCAATCTATTTCTAGGGGTCATTGTTACCTCTTTCTGTTTATTTATCATATCCTTTAAAGTTCAGTTAGATCTTTCTATGACTGCTCAGCCTGTGGGATTGTGTGGTATACCTGTAATATGCTTTATATTTTATCCAAGTACCTTAGGTGTGTATGCCCAAGGAATGATCAAATCCATACTGTTAGAAATTCATAGCAGAAAACAGCTGATATATTAAAAGCAGAATAACACCAAATACTCCTTGAAATTTGGGTTCCTCTGGAAGAATTCCTTGATTTCTTCCAGGTATACTTTACCATATATAGCTGAGTTCCTACTTTGTATCCCCGTGGCCTTTAGCAGTTAGGAGCATTGGCTACTCTTCTAGGGGTCCTGAGTTTAGTTCCCAGCAACCACACAGTGAATGGTGGCTCACAACCATCTATAATGGGATCTGATGCCCTCCTCTGGCCTGCAGACAGAGCACTTGTGCATAAATAAATGTTTTAAAAAGGGGAACAGGAGCATAGCTGACATCTGTACATGGGCTCACTTTGTAACAGGACATACCATAACACATGCGTGTTGAAATAAATGATGAGGAAGTCAGAGGAGCAGCAGTTCTGACATGTCAGAGTCCAGATCTGACACAGACCTGCTTTTAGGTCTCATTGGTGTGGGCAGGAGTCCAGCCAACTCCGGGAAACCCACTGGGAAACCACTTTGTTGAATAAGGTGAACTGAGTAATAGATGAAGAGTGCACAGGCAAGCCTATGGCATGATGTCATACATAGCTGCCAGTTGAAAGCCAGCTCCTGAGGACATAGTGTTTGTGCCAGAAGCTTCTGACCACTCTGTTGGCTGTTGTTTTAGTTTTTTTATTTATATTTCAGGTACACTGGTGTTTTGTTTGCATGTAAGTCTGTGTGTGTTGGATCCCCTAGAACTGGAGTTACAGACAGCTGTGAGCTGCCATGTGGGTTCTGGGAATTAAACCTGGATCCTCTGGAAGAGCAGCCAGTGCTTTTCCATTGAGCTATCTCTACAGCCTGTTTTAGTTTTTTTTTTTTATGCTACCTAGAAGTTTATCTTGGGACTGGAGAGATGGCTCAAAGGTTACGAGCACTGGCTGCTCTTCCAGAAGTCCTGAGTTCAATTCCCAGCAACCACATGGTGGCTCACAACCATCTATAATTTGATCTGATGCCCTCTTCTGGCATGTAGAGAGAACACTGTATACATAATAAATAAATAAACCTCTTTTAAAAAGTTTATCTTTCTGAATCTGCTGTGGAATAATCCTCTTGTACACAGTAAAGATTTTTCACTCAGATTGGTTTAGTAGAATGCTGGTTGGCCATAGCCAGGCAGGAAGTATAGGCAAGGTGACCAAACTAAGGGTGATGGGAAGGAGAAGGGTGGAGTCAGGAGTCACCAGCCAGATGCAGAGGGAGCAGGGGATGAATATGCTATGCTAATAAAGGTACCACCACGTGACGAAGCACAGATAGAAATATGGGCTAATTTAAGTGTAAGAGTTAGCTAGGAACAAGCCTGAGCTATCAGCCAAGCATTTATAATTGATATTCAGCCTCTAAGTCAGGTATTTGGGACTGGGCAGTTAGGACAGGAAACGTCCATTTACAATATCCATGCCTGTTTTCAGCATTACACTAAAATTGCAAACTCTTCTAAAATATGGTTGCTTTTTATAATGCTGTATAATTTGGGTTTAATTTTTATCCTAAATGTTACAAATTGTTTTTTAGATACTTAGCTTCCTGTGGTATATTGATGAACAGAACTCTTCCACCACATTCCTCAGTTTTGCCTAAAGAGATCTATGCAAGAACATTCTTCAAAATCACTGCGCCATTAGTAAATAAACGAAAAGAATATTCGGAGAGAAGAATTATAGGGTTTGTATATAATAGTAATTTTATTAAAAGCACGCTTATACTTTTCTATGGAGTGCCATGCTGCTTTCTCTCTGAATTATCTTCCTGAAGATCAAACTTTTTTCTAGGTTAATCTATCTATAACTCTTGCTGATTTATATATATTGTTGAAGGACTGTAATATTACATTAACTGTATAGGATAGAAATAACCTTGACATTCAAAGGAAATAATTTATTGCATCTTTGTTATTCTTTCATGATTATAAAAATTAATTAAAACATATATGGAGGTTCAAATTTTGTTGTAACTAAAAATGCCTCCCCGCTTTTGTGGTGAATTTGAAGATAAGAATTTCTCTGTGTAGCCCTAGCTGGCCTTGAACTGAGAGATCTGCCTGCCTCTACCTTCTGAGTGCTGAGATTAATAAAGGTATGAGCCACCCCAACCCTGCCCAGAATATCTTTTTGTGATTTATGATTAATGATAATTTTATGGTGGGTTATATTTTAGCTGTGTCCAGGATCTGTTTATTTATTTGGGTTTTGAGACAAGGTTTCGTTGGCTAGCCTGGTACTTACTATATAGCTCAGGCTGGACTTGAACTCTTGTCAGTCCTCCTACCAGAGCCTCTGGGGTGTTGGGTGGTAGGCATGTGCCCCCATCCTTCCCTTGCCTTTTTTCTTTTTCTTTTTTCTTCTTTTTCTATTTGGTTTTTCAAGACAGGGTTTCTCTGTGTAGTTTTGATGCCTGTCCTGGAACTCACTCTGTGGCCCAGGCTGGCCTTGAACTCACAGAGATCCGCAGGGCTCTGCCTCCCGAGTGCTGGGATTAAAGGCGTGCGCCACCACCGCCTGGCTTCCCTTGCCTTTATGAGTAAGAATAGTAAATACCTGGTTCTCAGTCAGGTTGCCTCTTACATATATTCATAGAGTTTTATTTTTGTTGTTTGGTGATTTTCTTAGTGTTTTATTGCTGTCAAGAGAACCATGACCAAGGCAATCTTAAAGAGAAAGCATTTATTTGGGGGCTTGCTTACAGTTTCAGAGGTTTATAGTCCATTATCATCATGGCAGCAGGTGCTGGAGAAGTGATTGAGAGCTACATCCTAATTTGCAGGTAGAGAGAGAACCTGGGCTTAGCATGGGTTTTTGAAACCTCAGAGCCTACCCCCAGTGACGCACTTTCTCCAATAAGGCCACACCTACTCAAACAAGGCACCTTACCTCCTAATTGTTTTAATCCTTCTCAGATAATGCCACTCCTTGATGACTAAGCATTCAGATATATGAGTTTATGGGGACCATTCGTATTCAAGTCACTATGGTCATTGTGACCTCTGCCATATGTATTTAGAGTCCTTCACTTTCTGTATTGTTTGAACTCCTCCATTCCATCATGTGGTTCAATGTGTGCCATATGACTTACGATAGTTTATTACATTCTATTTAAAACTCATAGAATCAGTTGCTAATATTCTTTATCTCTCTTTTTAAGATATTCAATGCAAGAAATGTATGATGTGGTATCAGGAATGGAAGATTATAAGCATTTTGTTCCTTGGTGTAAAAAATCAGACATACTATCTAGGAGATCTGGGTATTGTAAAACCCAATTAGAAGTTGGATTTCCACCTGTTGTGGAGCGATATACATCAATTGTAACCTTGGTCAAACCACATTTGGTAAAGGTAAGTTTGGTGTTTTTGTTTTGAACATTCCCTAGATGTTTATTATACTAAATGAGTTAAATAACGTGTAACAGCTTAAAAAATACATCTAGTGAGAGGAGAGGGGAAAAGCCACTCACTGTATTTCCTAATTGTGTTCATTGATACAGCATTAGCATTATTCTTTCCAAATAGAAGTTTGAGTAAAATTTGGAAATGAGAAGTTTTTTTTTTCTGTTTTTCTTCTGCTAAAGACTACTGAATTGCAAGATAGATCATTTGGGCCACAGAAGTGAGAAATGTTTTCATCTTTGTACTATTAAAATAGGGTATGATTTGAAAAAAATAGGGTATGATAGTACATGCCTGCAATCCTAACAGTAAAGAGGTGCCTCAGGCAAGTGGACTGTGCATTTGAGGCTAGCCTGGGCTATAAAGTGAGCCTATCTTAACAAAAAAAAGGAAAAGAAAAATTAATATATTTAATATTTTTAGTATATTACTTTACCACTGAGAAAAAGATCAGTTTGTTTAATGCTCACACACACTTTTTTTTTTTTTCCCTCCCAAGGCAGGGTTTCTCTGTAACAGCCCTGGCTGTCCTGGAACTCAGACCAGGCTAGCCTCGAACTCACAGAGATCCACCTGCCTCTGCCTCCCGAGTGCTGGGATTAAAGGTGTACACTACTGCCACCACCACTCCCAGGCACACTTTTTTTTTAAGTTCCAGGAGACATGGTAAGACAGTGAAAGGTTAAAGAAAATAACCTAAATGGCTAAATGTGGAACAGAGAGATGGCTCAGTGGTTAAGCTGCTTTCCGAGGACCTGATTCAGTTCCCAGCACCCACATGGTGGCTTGCAGCTGGCTGTACCCACAGTTCCAAGGGATCTGATGCCCTCTTCTGACTTCTGTGGTAAACAGACATGCAGGCAGACAAAACAGTTTTTCGCGGAAATATGTACCAGATACCTTATGAATATATCAGTCATTTCAGAGTGATGGTATAAAGTCTATGTTATTTTACACCTGAAGAAATGTGTGCTATTTAACTTGTTCTGGAGTACCTGTAAGTAGCAGAATTGGAAATGAGTTTCTTTTGTTGTTGTTGTTTTGTTTTTTAAATCACTCCCTGGGGTTGGGAGATTGCCCAGTTGGTAAAGTACTTACTGTGCAAGCATAAGGACCCGAGTTTGGATCCCCAGCACCGGGAGTGGTGTGGGCTGTGACCCCAGTGCTGGAGGGCAGACAGCTGGGTCTCTGAAGCTCATTGGTCAGCCAGCCTAGCCAGAGTGATGGATGTTTCACTGACTTGTTGCTGTGGCTAAACACCTGACGGGAAGCCATTCAAGGGAGGAGGAGTTGATTCTGGCTCACGGTTGACGTGAGCCTTTGGTCATGGTAGAAAACCATGGCAGCAGGTGAAGTTGTAGCGGCAGAAGCTTGAGGTCCACGGGCCACACGGCATCGACAGTGAAGATGAGAGCAATGCATGGGGGTGCTTCCTTTCTCCTTTTTATGCAGTTCTGGGAACCATGCTGCCCACGGTGAGGGTGGGTCTTCATGTGGACCTAATCCCATAATATTATAGACGTGCCAGAGATTGTCTCCAAAGTGATTCTACATCACAGAGACCCTGTCTCAGAAAGATGGCTAGGGATGGAGGAAGACACCTGTAGTCAGCACACATGAGCAGTTGCATCCCCTACAGACTAGAGGAGTGAGGTCTAATAGAGCTATGTAGCACAGTAGGTGAGCACATGAAAGAGAAGAGCTGACAGTCTGGATCCTAGAGGAAGAGAAAAGGACTGACTGTGGTAAGAAGTCACTTCCTTGTTCCCAGCTACTAGACCTCTTCACCTCTTGTACTCTGAGCTGATAAAGAGAATTACTTTTCAAGGAAGTAAGCCCCAGTCATGGTTGAGTTTGCTCGTATGGAAGGTATTTATTTTTTCTCTTTCCTTTTTGTTCTAGGCATCTTGTACAGATGGGAAACTTTTCAATCATCTGGAGACTATTTGGCGTTTTAGCCCAGGTCTTCCTGGCTACCCAAGAACTTGTACCTTGGATTTCTCAGTAAGTCTGTTATAAGCTCTGGTTTGTTCGTGTACACCACAGCACGTAGGTGGAGGTCAGAGAACAGTTTCCGAAGGTCTCTCCTGCCCTCCTGTCAGTCACACTCAGATCCTCAGGCTTGGTGGGAGGTGCCATGGGGCCATCTTCCCAGCCCAGTTTATGCAGTTTTTGAGGCAGTGTTTTACCTTGTAGCCTGGGCTGGACTGCAGTCTACTGCACAACTTGGGCTGGCCTCCGCTTCACTATCCTCCCTCAACCTCCTGAGTGCTAGGATTACAGCAGATTCTGCCACACATAACACCCTTGTTTGGTTGTTTTGTTTTTCGAGACAGAGTCTCACTATATGCTCTGGCTGTCCTGGATCTCGCTTTGTAGCCCAGGCTGGCCTCAAACTCACAGAGATCCACTTGCCTTTGCCCTCCTGAGGGCTGGGATCAACAGCGTGCACCACCACTGCCCAGTCCCAATAGTTGTTTGAATGCAGGAATTGATAATCATGGCTTTAGGATAGCTCAGTTAGCGAACCAGTGTGTTTTTAACACTAGGGCAGTGTGGATTCAGAAGTGGAAAAACCATTCACCACACAGTCTGTTCCTACGTCTTTGAGTGTTTCAGATCCTCTTATGCATTGAGCTTTCTGCCAACAGCAAAAGCTCACAGATTTAACTATAAAATGAAGACGAGGTGGGTAATCGTCAAGCACTAGAGAACAAATCAGCCAAACCCAACATTTATCATTTCACTGTCTGTTCAGTACTAAAGACATTTAAGCCCATTAGAGGTTTAAAATTAGTACCAAGTTAAGTCTGTACATTACATAATAGATGCAGAAATGAAATTCCAAAGAGAATCTAGAAACTCCTGCCAGGTATGGTAGCACATACCTTTAATTCCAACACTGAGGACGTAGAGGCACTGATCTCTGTGAGGTTGGGGCCAGCCAAGACTGCATAGTGAGACCCTATATCATAAAAATACATAAATAAATAACATAGAGACTCCTAATTGTCTTGTTCATATCACTTTTGCTGTAGGAAACTTAACATGTTTCTAACTGCCTTCCCAATAGGAAATGGGTTCTTTCTGTGCTTGTGATTCAGGCATTAAATCATAAGAAATGGCGGTAATTTAGGTAAATGATATTCTTTTTTTCAGCTCTTGAATACTTTCATTAAAAAAATGAGAGCCAGGGCATGCCTGTAATTCTAGCACTGTTGAGGCTGAGGCAGAAGAATAACAAATTGAAGGCCAACTAAAGCTGTACAGTTAAACCCTGTCTCAAAAACAAAATTACTAATTATCACATGTATAAAGCCCTGGATTCAATATAAAATTTGATGTTTATAGGACAATTGGCAATTTGAACAGCCTACAGTTTAGATCTTAGCATTTATTACCTAGCAACTGGTAGTTTTCTGATTTTGACAACTGTACTGTGGCTAGATTGTTATAAGACAAATAGGAAACGTTGGGGTGATGAGCATGTGAAACTCCTTTATGTTGTTTCTGCTACTTTTTTTTTTTTTTAACAAATAGGTTATTTTATTTTATTACTACATTTTCATTTATTGTGTGTGTGACAACTTCAGGGAGTTAGTTGTCTCCTTCCACCATGTAGGTCCTTGTAGGTGGACCTTTCTGTCTCACCAGCCAGTTCCGAAATAACTACACTGAGACTTATTAGTAATTATAAATATGCAGCCAGTAGCTCAGGCTTGTTACTAACTCTTACAGTTTAAATTAACCCATGTTTCTTATCTACGCTCTGCCATGTGTCTTGGTACCTTTTCTCAGTACGACAAGTTCATCATCCTCTCCATGGCTCCTCTCGATTCTCAAGACTCCTCCACTACTTCTTCATGCTCTTTTTGTCTGCAAGTCCCACCTGTCCAGCTGTTGGCCAGTCAGCTTCTTTATTAAGCCAATCACAGTGACATTATTCACACAGTGTAAAGGAATGTTCCACAGGTCCTAAGGATGAAACTGAGGTCATCTGGCTTGGTAGCAGGTGCTTTTAACCACTGAGCCATCTCAGCAAATATAATTATATGTTTTTAATTATAAGGAAGTTATTTAGCCTGGTGTGGTGGCGCATGCCTTTAATTCCAGCACTGGGGAGGCTGAGGCAGGCGGATCTCTGTGAGTTTGAGGCAAGTCTGGAATACATAGCTAGCTCCAGGACAGGCAAGGATACATAGAGAGACCTTGTTTTTAAAAAGTTATTTAAGGATAAAAAGCTAGGAGTCAGACATGGTATAGGCTTGTAATCTCAGCTCCTGAGGAGGCTAAGATAAGAAGGTCATGAGTTAGATGCCTGCACTTGGTGTGTTTGAACTTAGCCTAGATAAGTTAATGAGACCCTATCTCAAAATAGAAAATTGGAGACCTTGTCCAGTATGTGAGAGGTTCGAGTATCGAGTCCTAGGATAAGGGAAAAAAGGTTAGGACTTAGGACGTGGCTCATGGAAGCTCTAGGTTTCATCCCCAGCACCAGTCAGCTGATAGAGGCAAGTAAAGTATGTCATAACTCAGAGGATACCGGGTCCTTACAGTACTGTTGTTTACAGTAACTGCCTTGAGTTCTGTCCCAAACAACAGAGGGCGTTACTAAAGCTCTAACTCTTTGGCCGCCTGGTTTGTGGGAGACGTGCATGTGCATACACAGGAAGTATCAACTTCCTGCCGTTACTTCCTATAGGAGTGGTCGCTCTCAGAGCAGGCACTTCCTACCTCCTCTTGTGAAGAAGGCTTCGTGTAAAGCCAAGTGTGCTAATAAGACGTCAGAAGAGTTTTGGCAAGATGCTGAGACCTGAGTTCACTCGCCAGCCAGGACCTACATGGTGGAGAGAGAACTTCCTCTAGCAGATTGTCCTCTGACCTCTCCGTATGCCCTCCTAAAGTAGACTGACAGTGCAGCTGGCAGGGTGACTCGAGGGTAAAGGCACATGCAGTGACAACTGGCAGCCTGAGTTCAGTCCCTGGGGGTGGAGGAAGGAGAACCTCAACTCTGAAGGTGACCTCTGACCTCCATTTGTGTGCCATGCATAATTTCCCTACAGTAAATGTGAAAGAGTTAAAATTTTCACTGGGCAGTGGTGGCACACACCTTTAATCCCAGCACTCAGGAGGCAGAGCCAGGTGATCTCTGTGAGTTTGAGGCCAGCCTGGTCTACAGAGTGAGTTCCAGGACAGGCGCAAAGCAACACAGAGAAACCCTGTCTCGAAAAACCAAAAAAAGCAAAAAGTTAAAATTTTTCTCTCCTGTAGAAGCCAGTGAAACTCTCTCCCCTAAAGAAGGTTCCTTGGCCTTATTGACTAAGGCTCGTTGTGAGGCACTACTATAAAATGATCCCATCTTCCAGCGGGTGCCAGATCTCCCCTACAGGTAACCCACACGGCACCTTAGAAACTTGCAGTGTGTAGTAGGCAAGTTTTAAGTTCCAGTACTCCTGCCTCAGCCTCCTGAATGCTCGGATTGTAGACGTGTGTCACTCTGCCCAGCATCCGGATCTGTGTAGATCATTGTGAACATTGTCTTGCAGATTTCTTTTGAATTCCGCTCACTTCTGCACTCTCAGCTTGCTACGTTGTTCTTCGATGAAGTAGTGAAACAGATGGTGGCTGCCTTTGAAAGAAGAGCGTGTAAACTCTACGGTCCAGAAACAAATATACCTCGGGAATTAATGCTTCACGAAATTCACCATACCTGAGAGGGAAATAAGAACCCGCACCACCTATCTTGACTAGTGTGTTCACTTTAGGAAGCCCTCTACCGCTATTCAGAAGTCAGAGCATTCGTTAAGTCTGCCGTGATTCTAAGCCCGCGCCGTTGAAAATTTGTAGATTGAATGTGGACCCACTTGTACATAGAATTATTTCTTCAATCAAGTGTAACTCAAAGTAATGTGTACATTTGCAGGTTCTGCCTTTGTAATAATGGTGTCATCACTGTTGCTAGGATACTGCACCCCTCGTTTGAGTGCAGAGTGAAGGTAACACGTCTTTTAGTTATCACCTTACACGAAAGGTTAGCTGAGATACAATGTGTGCTATATTAACTGTATCATGTTTAAGTTATTAGGTGCAGAGTATTTGTAACTTATTGTTATTGGGCCTGCCATATGGCTTAGGATATTTGAGTAATCATATATTTAATGTTCAAACTTTGATTTAAAGTACTGCTAATGAAGTCTTAGCACTTATGGTATTTTAAGTTGTTCGTATGGGTAACAGTAGATAATTCAGTGTTGTTGGGAAGTTGCTTCCCGGGTACACTGAGTAGGTTTTCGTTTGGTTTTTTGTTTTGGTGAGAGGTCCAGAGCTCCAAGCTACTTTTCTAGACATTTGAAACCTCCTTCGGGTGCTTCAGCTGTACTTTCAAAATGCTGGTCGCCTGTCAGAGTCTGGTCTGCCACTGTAGGCAACAGATAAGTTAGTTAATATGCCTCCAGCACTGTACACCCATTTTCTATTTATTGTGCATATTCACTTTCAATACTATTCTAAACCGATATTTTTTTAAACAAATCAATGTAAGCGCTGAAGTCGTGACTTAATAAAGTTAATTTGTTTATTTTTGTATAGTGACTTTGATTATTAATCTTTTCTGTATTGTTTCCGTATGTGTTCTGACAGTGGCCTGGTTTGCGTCCCTATTGCTATTGCAAGCACTGTGAGCAAAAGCACTTGAGGAATGTGTTTATCTAGCTTGCAGGTCACAGTGTGTATCACAGAGGGAATCGAGGGCAGGAGCGAGAGGCAGGAACTGAAGCAGGGGTGAGAAGGTCTGCTGCTCCTCCCTGGTCTGCTGCTCGCTCATCCCGGCTCCTATTCAGCTAGCTTTCTTAGAGATGAAGACCCGCCCGCCCTAGGGTGACACCTCCTACATTAAGTAGCAGTCAGGAAAGTATCTCACAGGTGAACCAGGAGGCCAGTCAGATGGCAGTGGTTCTCCAGCTGGTACTCAGGGGGCCAGTCAGATGGCAGCGGTCCTTCAGCTGGTGCTCAGGAGGCCAGTCAGATGGCAGCGGTTCTCCAGCTGATACTCCCTCTTCCTGGGTGTGTGTCAGATTGACAGCTGTAGTAACAGAAATACAGTACTATAGAATTTCATGTCTTAAAAATACTTGCATGGGCCTGGAGAGATGGCTCAGACGTTAAGAGCACTGGCTGCTCTTCCAGAGATCGTGAGTCAATTCCCAGCATCTACATGGTGGCTCACAACTATCTGTAATGTCTGGTGCCCTCTTCTGGCCTGCAGGCCTACATGCAGCCCAAACACTATATATAATAGATCTTTTTAAGAAAATTACTGTGGATGCATTATTCTCAATTTGATCCTCAGCACTGCCAAAACAACAAAAATCCTTCCATAGAGCCTGACAAATGTGAATTAAACTCATTCTGTCTTTTATCAACTCCCCCTTCACTCTACCCCAGTCACCTCTTCCTCCTAAACCTCTAGTCGCGGTGCTTTCAACTTTAGTGAGTGCTGTGGCAGTTTGCTAGGTAGTCTGGAGTCCCGACCTCTCAGGCCCTGGCTGTGTGGCTGTGAGGAGCTCATGCTTTCTACTCACATGACTGTAGCTGTGCCTTTAACAAGGAAAACAGGATCTTCCCACTGGCACATGTCCAGAGCAAAGTGGTCTGCATATAATCGTGTGCCTTGCATTTGATTTAGGTTTTGGTATTTGGTTTAGTTTTGATGGGGTGTCATTAGCCCAGGCTGGCCTGGAACTCACTATGTGGCACAGGAGATGTTGTTATGACTGAGGTTCCTGCCCATCTTGCCAAATGCTGAAGGTATAGATGTGAGCCTCTGTACTTGTTTGGGTTCTTTTTGTTGTTACTACTTTTATGGTTTTGTGTGTGTGTGTGTCTGTGTGTCTGTGTGTGTGTTGGGTGCATGTGTGCATATGGTGGTCTGCAGTTGACATTGTCTCTCCTAAGGGCTCTTCAGGCTATTGTAAAAGTCTTGCTGAATCTGGAGCTCACTGATTCTGGCTAGTCGAGCTAGACGGGATGCTTGGGAAACCTGTCTCTGCCTCTCAAGTGCTGGGATTACAGGTGCTGCCCTCCTGCCTGACTTTTTACGTGGATGCTGGAGATCCGAATGCTGGTCCTCACTTATGCATTGCCCACACTTTATCCTTCGAGCCATCACCCAGCCCTGGGGAGCATCCTGCTGATACCACAGCCTACTGCTATTTTGCTAAATAGACATGTCATCAAATTGTCTTCTACATAGTTGTTTTTACCTGTTTTTTGCCACTTTTTATCAGAGCAGCTTTTTGCCATGGGTGGTAGTTAATGCAGAGACTTATAACTTCAGAGTGCTGTGAATAAGTGACTCATGCCCTACCCTGAATGGGACATATATATTACCTTCTCCAAGGCTTGAGGGAGTATCTTGCAAGAAAGAGTGGAAAGATTGATGAGGGGAGATGGGGAGTGCTGAAGGAATGTCTGGACAAGACATGGCCTCAGCTCTCAGGAACCCACAGCTACACAAGGTGGAGGACATCCACTTTCCATCATCCACAGGACAGTCCTTCAAAAGTCCTGCTCTATAAAAGAGTCTGTCAGATACTCTAGGCCTGTAGGCTAAAGATGGATGCCCCATTGTTGCAGATGAACTTTGGGTAACTGTCCAGGCAGCCAAATGTCTCTGTTCTTAGATAATGTTACATCCTTCTGGGCCTTTGATGTAGTTGAAGACTAGATAGTTATAGTTGCAGGGTTTTTTGTTTGTTTGTTTGTTTGTTTGTTTGTTTGTTTGTTTGTTTTTTAATGCCAAATGCTGCTTATTGAAGGAGGGAAAAGGTCTTAAATACAGGCTTACAGCACAATAGGAGAACCCCGGAGGGCAGAAGTTCGCTACCAATGTTTTACAATCTTGCATCTAAGCTGTTAACACCCATTATGCAGGATACACAGACAAGGAACTTCCCTTAAGCATTCAGGAGGGTGGAACCCGGCAGGGAATTAGCATAGGAAGGATATCAAGGTCAGCAAGCAAGGCAACAGTTACCCAAAACAGGGACCAGGGCCCTACAGGTCCCCCTTTTACTAAAAAGCTTCTGACTTAGGTTGCGTGGGACGTCAGCAGGTCACCTTACCCGTCATGGAGAAGCCTGCCCAGGCCACACGGGTACTCTGTCTTAGGTTGGTGAGCGCCCCCCAGGCATTACCCATCTCTGAATACTCATTATCATACAGACTCAATCGTGTGTGAGCTGCAGAATTAACTGCTGCCAAAGATCTCAAAGTGGCACTGGGCTTGCAATCTGTGTATTTGACACAGAAAAGACCAACAGAGGTCCTATCCCACCCATAGCCAGTAGGCTAAAGGCAACTGAGCCATTCTCTTCCTTAACGAGCTTTACTGCAAATGGGAGTCCTTGTAAGATGGTATCCCAAAAGCAAATGGAACTTGAGTTTATAAATTTATAATTTTCAAAGCCAATTGAAATGTATATAACTATTGAATTAAATTTGTCATGCCCAATAGAATGGAAGATTAACTAACTGTGGTAGCTACTTTTGCTGCCAGGGTCTCCACTGTGCTACCTGTAGTAAACAATTATGAAATGGTAATCCCAGAAACAGTAGCAGCGGTGGCCGCCATTGCTATAACAGCAACAACGGCAGCAGCAATGTCAAATTCTCTTCTGGAGCGTGTGGACATCCACTGGCATGGATACAACTCCAGTAATACAAACCGCCAAGGCCCATTTTTCTTGATCCCAGCACGACTTAAGCTGGCAGCTCTTCTGGAGAATCCAACCTCATGGCTACAGTTCCTAGGCTTGCATTAATGCTTGCCAAAGCTGGCCATATTGGGCTCTCAATCCCCATTGGCATCAGAAAGGTAGAGTTTTTCGTGAAGACCCAATAGATCTCTGTCATGTTGGGCTTCAGCAGCAGTCACAGGGCGCGTTCAGTGCTCAGGAATCCAAAGAGGAACCTCATTGTCCTGAGGAAAGACATAAACAGAACTCCAGGCCTACACCAACACCAGATCGGATCTCCTTCAAGTGCTAGTAGAAAGATCCTTCCATCTTTCCAGAGGGTGATTTGCAACAGGAGACCTCCAGTGCTTATCTGCAGTGGATACTCCCGCAGAAACCACCGATAAAAAATTTAAAATATATAAAACAAGGGAAAGAATAGAATGTGGAGAGGAAAGATGAGTCCCCAGTTCCCTTTTTTTTACTCCAGCAAAATAATGTTTGACTCCTTTTTAAACAGTTCAAAATTTTCTTTTTTTTTTTCATTTTTCACTTTTTCAAATTAATCAATTTATCCACCTTTTGATTATCAGCTTGATACAGTATGTATTCCCATCTTAATTGTGAAATGTTTTATTGAGGCTTCCCAGTAATTGAGTAAAACCAAAACTTATTATAAGTCACAGTCGTCCTAGGGTCCCCCATGCTACATATATATAGTCTCCATGGCTCTGTGGGTTGTAGTCTGATTGTTCTTTATTTTATATCTAGAATCCACTTATGAATGAGTACATACCATGTTTGTCCTTCTGGATTACCTCACTCAGGATGATTTTTTCTAGTTCCATCCATTTGCCTGCAAATTTCATGCTTTCATTGTTTTTCTCTGCTGAGTAGTACTCCATTGTATATATGTACCACATTTTCTTCATCCATTCTTCAGTTGACGGACATCTAGGTTGTTCCCAGGTTCTGACTATTACAAATAGTGCTGCTATGAACATAGTTGAGCATGTATCTTTGTGGTATGAATCAGCGTTCCTTGGGTATATGCCCAAGAGTGGTATGGATGGGTCTTGAGGTAGTTCGATTCCTGATTTTCTGGGAAACCGCCATACTGATTTCCACAGGGGTTGTACAAGCTTGCATTCCCACCAACAGTGGAGGAGTGTTCCCTATGTTCCACATCCTCTCCAACATTGGCTGTCATTGGTGTTTTTTATTATAGCCATTCTGACAGGTGTAAGGTGGTATCTCAGAGTCGTTTTGATTTGCATTTCTCTGATAATTAAGGATGTTGAGCATTTCTTTAAATGTCTTTCAGCCATTTGTGACTCTTGTGAATTCTGTTTAACTCTTTAGCCCATTTTTCAATTGGATTGTTCAGTATTTTGATGTCTAGTTTCTTGAATTCTTTATATACTGTAGAGATCAATCCTCTGTCAGATGTGGGATTGGTGAAGATCTTTTCCCATTCTGTTGGCTGTCTTTTCATCTTATTGACCGTGTCTTTTGCCCTGCAAAAGCTTCTCAGTTTCAAGAGGTCCCATTTATTAATTGTTGTGCTCAGGGTCTGTGCTGTTGGTGTTATATTTAGGAAGTGGTCTCCGGTGCCAATGCATTCAAGAGTACTTCCTACTTTCTCTTCTATTAAGTTTAGTGTAACTGGATTTATGTTTAGGTCTTTTATTCTTTTGAACTTGAGTTTTGTGCATGGTGATAGATATGGATCTATTTGTAAAACTGGTGTATAGTTTTGGCTTCTTTGTCAAAAATCAGGTGTTCATATGTGCATGAATTAATGTCAGGGTCTTCAATTCGATTCCATTGGTCAGTATGTCTGTTTTTATACCAGTACCAAGCTGTTTTTGTTACTATAGCTCTATAGTAGAGCTTGAGGTCAGGGATGGTGATGCCTCCAGAGGTTGCTTTATCATACAGGATTCTTTTAGCTATCCTGGGTCTTTTGTTTTTCCATATGAAGTTGAGTATTTTTCTTTCCAAGTCTGTGAAGAATTGTGTTGGGATTTTAATGGGGATTGCATTGAATCTGTAGATTGCTTTTGGTAAGATTGCCATTTTTACTATGTTAATCCTACCTATCCATGAGCATGGGAGATCCTTCCATTTTCTGATATCTTCTTCAATTTCTTTCTTTAGAGATTTAAAGTTCTTATCAAAAAGGTCCTTCACTTGTTTAGTTAGTGTTATCCCAAGGTATTTTATATTATTTGTGGCTATTGTAAAGGGTGATGTTTCTCTGACTTCTTTCTCAGCCCTTTTATTATTTGTGTATAGGAGGGCTACTGATTTTTTTGAGTTGATCTTGTATCCTGCCACTTTACTGAAGGAGTTTATCAGCTGTAGTAGTTCCCTGGTAGAATTTTTGGGGTCACTTATGTATACTATCATATCATCTGCAAATAGTGAAAGTTTGACTTCTTCTTGTCCAATTTGTATCCCTTTGATCTCCTTTTGTTGTCTTATTGCTCTAGCTAGAACTTCTAGTACTATATTGAATAAATATGGGGAGAGTGGGTAGCCTTGTCTTGTTCCTGAATTTAGTGGTATCGCTTTGAGTTTTTCTCCATTTAATTTGATGTTGGCTGTTGGCTTGCTGTAAATTGCCTTTATTATGTTTAGAAATGTTCCTTGTATTCCTGATCTTTAAGACCTTTATCATGAAGGGGTGTTGGATTTTGTCAAAGGCTTTTTCAGCATCTAATGAGATGATCATGTGGTTTTTTCTTTCAGTTTGTTTATATGGTGTATGACATTGACTGATTTTCGTATGTTGAACCATCCTTGCATCCCTGGGGTGAATCCTACTTGGTCGTGATGGATAACTGTTTTGATGTATTCTTGGATTCGGTTTGCCAATATTTTGTTGAGTATTTTTGCATCAATGTTCATGAGGGAGATTGGTCTGTAATTCTCTTTCTTTGTTGCATCTTTGTGTGGTTTGGTTATCAGGGTAATTAATTATAGCCTCATAAAAAGAGTTTGGTAGTGTTCCTTCTGTTTCTATTGTGTGAAACAATTTGAAGAGTATTGGTATTAGTTCTTCTTTGAAAGTCTGGTAGAATTCTGCACTGAAACCATCTGGTCCTGGGCTTTTTTTGGTTGGGAGACTTTTGATGACTGTTTCTATTTCTTTATGGGTTATTGATCTATTTAAATGGTTTATCTGGTCTTGATTTAATTTTGGTATGTGGAATCTATCCAGAAAATTGTCCATTTCTTCCAGATTTTCCATTTTTGTGGAGTACAGGTTTTTGAAGTATGATCTGATGATTCTCTGGATTTCCTCATTGTCTGTTGTTATGTCTCCCTTTTCATTTCTGATTTTGTTAATTTGGGTGCTCTCTCTTTGCCTTTTGGTTAATTTGGCTAGGGGTTTGTCTATCTTGTTGATTTTTTTCAAAGAACCAACTCTTTCGTTTCATTGATTTTTTTTTTTTTTTTGTATTATTCTCTTGTTTTCTATTTCGTTGATTTCAGCCCTCAATTTGATTATTTCCTGGCATCTATTTTTCCTGGGTAAGTTTGTTTCTTTTTGTTCTAGAGCTTTCAGTTGTGCTGTTAATTCATTGGTATGGGATTGCTCCATCTTCTTTATGTGTGCATTTAGAGCTATGAATTTTCCTCTTAGCACTGCTTTCATAGTGTCCCATAAGTTTGGGTATGTTGTACTTTCATTTTCATTGAATTCTAGGAAATCTTTAATTTCTTTCTTTATTTTTTCCTTGACCCATTGATGTTTCAGGTGGGCATTATTCAGTTTCCATGAAATTGTAGGCTTTCTATAATTTTTGTTGTTGTTGAATTCTAACTTTAAGGCATGGTGGTCCGATAAGATACAGGAGGTTATTCCAATTTTTTTGTATCTGTTGAGATTTGTTTTGTGGCCAAGCATGTGGTCAATTTTGAGAAGGTTCCATGGGGTGCTCAGAGGAAGGCATATTCTTTTGTGTTCGGATGGAATGTTCTGTAGGTATCTATTAAGTCCTTTTGGGTCATAACATCTGTTAGGTCCTTTATTTCTTTGTTAAGTTTCAGTCTGGTAGATCTATTTTTTGGTGAGAGTGGTGTGTTAAAATCTCCCACTACTAATGTGTGGGGTTTGATGTGCGTTTTAAGCTTTAGTAGTGTTTCTTTTATGAATGTAGGTGCTTTTGTATTTGGAGCATAAATGTTTAGAATCGAGACTTCATCTTGGTGGATTTTTCCTGTGATAAATATGTAATGTCCATCCTGATCTCTTTTGATTGATTTTAGTTTGAAGTCTATTTTATTAGATATTAGGATAGCTACACCAGCTTGTTTCTTAGGTCCATTTGCATGGAAAGCCTTTTCCCAGCCCTTTACTCGGAGGTAGTGTCTGTCTTTGAAGTTAAGGTGTGTTTCTTGTATGCAGCAGATGGATGGGTCCTGTTTTCTTAT
This sequence comes from Peromyscus maniculatus bairdii, assembly GCF_049852395.1. Lineage (NCBI taxonomy): Eukaryota > Metazoa > Chordata > Mammalia > Rodentia > Cricetidae > Peromyscus > Peromyscus maniculatus. Next base: position 59,100,257 of record NC_134864.1, on the reverse strand, counting down.
CCATTCTGTTAGCCTGTGTCTTTTTATAGGTGAGTTGAGACCATTGATATTGATGGATATTAATGACCAGTGGTTGCTAATTCCTGTTATTTTTTTGTGTTTGTGTTGTGTTGTCCTTCTTTGGTGTATGTTGGTGTGGGATTATCTATTGCCTGAGTCTTCATGGATGTGTTTAGCTTCTTTGGGTTAGATTTTCCCTTCTAGTGTTTTCTGTAGGGCTGGGTTTGTGGACAGGTATTGATTAAATCTGGTTTTATCATGGAATATTTTGTTTACTCCGCCTATGGTGATTGAGAGTTTTGCTGGGTATAATAGTCTGGGTTGGCATCTGTGGTCTCTTAGTGTCTGCATAACATTTGTCTATGACCTTCTACCTTTCATAGTCTCTTTAGAGAAATCTGGTGTTATCCTAATGGGTTTGCCTTTATATGTTACTTGGTCTTTTTCCTTTGCAGCTCTTAATATTTTTTCTTTGTTCTGTGTGTTTAGTGTTTTGATTATTATGTGGTGAGGGGACTTTTTTTTTGGGATCCAGCCTATTTGGTGTTCTGTAAGCTTCTTGTATCTTCATAGGTATTTCTTTCTTTAGGTTAGGAAAGTTTTCTTCTATGATTTTGTTGAATATATTTTTTGTGCCATTGAGTTGGTATTCTTATCCTTCTATCCCTATTATTCTTAGGTTTGGTCTTTTCATGGTGTCCCAAATTTCTTGGACATTTTGTGTTACGACTTTTTTGTCTTTAGTGTTTTCTTTGACTGACAAATCTATTTTCTCTATTGTGTCTTCAGTGTCAGAGATTCTCTGTTCCATCTCTTGCATTCTGTTGGTTATGCTTGTTTCTGTAGTTCCTGTTAGTTTAGTCAGGATTTCTGTTTCCAGCATTCCCTTAGCTTGTGTTTTCTTTATGGTCTCAAATTCATTTTTCAGATCTTGGAATGTTTCTTTCTTCTGTTTAATTACTTTTTCTTGGCTTTCTTTGATTTCTTCCATTTTTTTGTTTTTTTCTTCCATTTCTTTAAGGGAATTTTTTATTTCCTCTTTAAGGGAATTTTTTATTTCTTCTTTAAGGGCCTCTATCATCTTCTTAAAGTCATTTTTAGGGTTGATTTCTTCTGTTTCTTCTGTCTTGGTATATTCAGGTCTTGCGGGTGTAGAATCACTAGGTTCTGATGTTGTCATATACGTCTTTATGTTGTTGCCTGAATTTTTGCACTGGCGTCTACTCATCTCTTCCTCTGCTCGGTACAGGCAGTGTCTGTGTCTGAAGGTGCCTGTCTTGTTCTAATTTTTAGTCTTGGTTCACTAGGAGTTCTTGGTTTAATTCATGCTGTTGGGCTGTTTCTTCGGGAGCAGCTTAGTGAAATCAATGTTAGTAGGTTCTGTCTCTGGGAACCGTTGTTCCCAGTTGGTGCAGGGTGTGCTTATGGCTTCAGTGGTTGTTAGGCTGGTAGGGTTAGTTTTTTGTTTTGTTTTGTTTTTTTGTGGTGGGGGAGCAGGGAAAGGTAGCTGTCTGGTCCTTGGGACTCTGATGGGTAGGGCCTAGGGGCTAGAGACCTGATCTGTCGGTCAGGAGATGGGAGCTTACCTGTTCTGTCAGTGAAGTATATACTTACGATTCTGGTGATCTGGTTCAGTGGCTGGGCAGGGCCTTCTTCTGTGTTCTCAGGTCATGTTTTGCTCATTCGTCAACTCCTCAGCTCAACTTGTTTCCTCAGACTTCAAACTGTAGGGTCCTGAATTCTCTCCCGGATGGATTTCAGCTGAGCAGGGTAGTCTCACCAATACCTCCAAGTTGTTGGTTTTTGCAGGATCAGCAGCTGGGCCCTGGGTTGGCCTCAGACAGAGTGTTCAGATCCGTTCGGGTTCCGTCCCACGGAGATAGCTCCTTCCCTGGGTTGGGATTAGAGGCATCCCTGTTCCAAGCTCTTGATTAAGAGCTTGTTTTCATTAACTCTTCCGCAGTTTTCCTTAGTTATGGTAGTTAGTAAATTAGATATAAAACTTTAGATTCACTAAGATAGGATAGATAATGCATTATTTTCTCTGAATATGCTAACTACAAATAGACAGAATATTGTGAATGCAATGCTTACTTGATAATTGTTATTGTATATAGTCTTACTATTTTTAAGTTAAAACCCTTTAATTTATATTTAGACAAAAAGGGGGAAATGTAGTAGAATATTATTTTAAGGTGTGTTACTTTTGTTTATGTTGCATTTGTTTAACTCTGTGAAGCTGTGTTACTGTGTCTGTCTAAAACACCTGATGGTTTAATAAAGAACTGGCCAATAGCAAGGCAGGAGAAAGGATAGGCAGGGCTGGCAGGCAGGGAGAATAAATAGAAGGAGAATTGAAGAGAAGGAGCCAGAGGAGGACTCCAGGGCCAGCCACCCAGCTACACAGCCAGCATGCCACAGAGTAAGAATAAGATTTACGGGAGAGAATGGGAAAAGCCCAGAGGCAAAAAGTAAATGGGATAAGTTAAGTTAAGGAAAGCTGGCCAGAAACTAAGCCAAGCTAAGGCCGGGCATTCATAAGTAAAATAGTAAGCTTCCATGTGTGTTTACTTGGGAGCTGGGTGGCAGCCCCCCAAAAGAGCCAAAACAACACTCAGGCAGACAGAACTCTTGAGTTTGAGGCCTGCCTGGTCTCCTAGCAAGTTCCAGGCCAGCCAAGCTACATAGCGAGGTCTGTCTCAAATGAACAAAACAACAACAAAAACAATAAAAATGTAAAAATTCAAATCTAATATACCGATTTCTTTGGATGCTTTAATTTTTGTTTGTTTGTTTGTTTTGATTTTTGAAATAGTATAGCAGGAATCTTAGAAGGTCTTATAAATTAATCCCGATCACATAACAGGCAGATCTCCGTGTGTTCAAGGACACAGCCAGCATGGAGATACAGACCTTTAATCTCAATACCAACCATAGAGACCTGGAGGTCTGTACAGACAGGCTGTGACGAGGAGGTCATGTGGTTGGGTTTACATCCAATGAGAAAGCAGAACAAAAAGTCAATAAAAAGGACAAACACACAGGAAGTAGGTCTCTTGCAGAGAGGTAGGACAGCAGCGGAAGTGAAGGGTAAGGTTTTTAATCTCAGCTCTTAGCTATCGCTCTGACCTCTTGGCTTTTAACTCTGTATTTGGCTCTGTGTTTCTTATTTAACAAGATGGTTACATCTACAAAATAGGGTTTCCTATGTAGCCCTGGCTGTCCTGGAACTCACTGTGTAGACCAGGCTGGTCTCAAACCTGGAGATTTGCCTCTCTCTGCCTCCCAAGTGCTGGGATTAAGGGCTTGTGCCACCACCACTGAGGCTTTAAATATTTGGGGGACAGAACCCTGATTATGAAAATAGCCAACATGTTTATGTGTAGATAGAATATGAGTTACTGATTTAGTTACTTTTCTGTTGTGATAAAACGCCATGACCAAGGCAGTTTGCAAAAGAAAGCTCACAACTGCAGAGAGTTAGTGTCTAATGACAGAGTGACCGCACGCCAGCAGGCAAAGAGCACAATGGGGATTGCATATGACTTTGGAAACCTCAAAGCATACTCCCAGTTGCATACCTCAGCAAGACCACACCTCCTAATCCTTCCAAAACAGTTCCACCCACCAGGGGCCAAGTATTCCAACATGAGTCTATGGGGCCATTCTTTTACTCAATCCACCATAGTTCCTATTTCACCTTGTGCTTAGCCTACAAAAGTTGCCTTTCTAGGGCAGTTTTTATGCCTTTCTGGGTATTACAGGTGCTTGGTTACTTCTCTACTGACTCAGATAAAAGCAACTCAAGGGAGAAAGGATCGTTATGGCTCACCGTTTGTGGGTAAAGGCTATGGTGAAGTCATGAGCACGGGTTTCAGGCAGCTGGTCACATTATCTCCACAGTCAGCAAAGGATGATAAATACTTATGCTCAAGTAGCTTTCTCCTTTTTATGCAGTCCAGGACCCAAGCTTAGGGATGGTGCTGTATAGCAGAGGATGGGTGGTCCTCTCTTTACCTAACCAAGATAACCCCTCACAGTCATGTGAGAGGTTTGTCTCTTAGTTGATCGTATACCCTGTCAAGTTGTTAATGTTTCATTTGGTTTTTGAGACAGGGTTTTTCTGAGTAGCCTTGGCTGTCCTGGAACTCACTCTGTCGACCAGGTTGGCCTCAGACTCAAGAGATCTGCCTGCTCCTGCCATGTGTGTGCTGGGATTAAAGGCATGTACTGCTACTGAGCATCGTTTTTTGTTTTTTTGTTTTTGTTTTTTTTGTTTTTTTTTATCAAGTTGTTAATATTAACCATCACAGTGGGAGGGAATTGACTCAAGACTGTTAATCCCACTGATCAAGAATAAGGTCACTACCACAGTTTAAAGGCAAATTTGAAGCAAGCTTTAATTAATACTGGCCAGGTGGATGGGCTCTGGCCAGGTCCATGCCCAGGTTCCTGGGAAATGGCCCAGAATCAAGTATGGCAAGGGCTGAAGAAGGAAAACCCATAATTCACAAGGTTTCCCATCAGGTCCAATCAGAGGCAAGCATACATCCTGGTTTGCCTCCAGCCTCTATCTAATCAGGGGCTAGCTTATACCCTGATATATTTCCTGCCTGTGAACCTCCCGCACGCACATCCGGGGCAGATGGGTCAAACAAACTTGTGTAGGGGAGTGAAAACATGTAGCTTGTTATCTCCCATAAACAGTAGCCTCCAGCATTTCAGGAACTCTCTGCCCTGGAGCAAGGGACTTGGGGGTCAGAGGCATGTTTTTTTTTTTTTTTTTTTTTTTAAATATTTTTTTAAGGTTTATTTATTATGCATACAGAAGAGGGTGCCAGATCTCATTACAGATGGTTGTGAGCCACCATGTGGGTGCTGGGAATTGAACTCAGGACCTCTGGAAGAACAGTCGGTGCTCTTAACCTCTAAGCCCCCAGAGGCATGTTTTGTTCTATGGATCTCTAAGACCTAGACATTCAAACTTAAAATGTAACTTTGGTTCTCACAAAGACTTCAACCTTAGTCCTGTAGAAGATGAAGGGGCTGGGTTAGGAACTTTGTCTCCTTCCTGGAAGTGCAATGTTCCTTTTACACATTGTGGTGGTTTGAAACAAAATGGCCACTAAAGGAAGTGGCACTGTCAGGAGGTGTGGCTTTGTTGGAGCAGAGGTATGGCTTCCTTGGAGGCAGTATATCATCTTGGGGCTTTGAGGTCTCATTTATATGCTCAAGATACCAACCAGTGAGACAGTGAGACTGTTGTCTGCAAGATGCAGGGTTTTTCAGCTCCTTCTCCAGCACCATGTCTGCCTGCACACAGCCATGTCCCACCAGGATGATAATGGACTGAACCTCTGAACTGTAAGTGAGCCCCAATTAAATGTTTTCCTTTGTAAGACTTACCATGGTCATGTTGTCTCTTCACAGCAATAGAAACTAAGACATACATTTATAAATTACATTAATTTATAATCACATTTAATCATTTAATCACATTTTTAGTGCGTGCGTGTGTGCGTGCATGCGTGTGTGTATAAGGGCATTGTGCCCATGTGCCACAGTTCATATTCTAGTCTGAAGACAAGTTGCAGGACAGCTTCTACCATATGGGTCCAGGGGATCCTATCGAGGCACATTTTTTGTTTTTGTTTCAAGGCAGGATTTCTCTGTGTAGCCTTGGTTGTCCTGAACTCACTTGTAGACCAGGCTGGTCTTGAACTCAGAGATCTGCTTGCCTCTTCCTCTTGAGCGCTGGAATTAAGGGCATGTGCCACCACCACCAGGCTTTTAGCAGTCACTTTACCTGCAGACAGTCATCTCTTGGGGCTGAAATTCAGTGTTCACTGAAGTATGTGGTTCTCAGTGCCTAACTCTGTTATTTTATGTTAATTTAATTTAATATACTTAATCTCATACTCAAAAGCTTAACTCTATTGAAAGATAGCCTTCTTTCAGAATTTGGATAATCTACCATCTTGGAACCCACTATTGGACTTCTAAAATAATTTGCTTTAAGACTAGAGAACGTGGCACATGCCTTTAATCCTAGCACTCAGGAGGCAGGGCCAGGCAGATCTCTGTGAGTTTGAGGCCAGCCTGGTCTACAGAGTGAGTTCTAGGATAGACAGGGCTACACAGAGAAACCTTGTCTTTTTTTTTTAATAATTTATTAATTTTATTTGATGTGCATTGGTGTTTTGCCTGCATGCATGTCTGTGTGAGGGTGTCAGGTCCCCTGGAACTGGAATTACAGACAGTTGTTAGCTGCTATGTGGGTGCCGGGAATTGAACCCTTATCCTCAGGAAGAGCAGTCAGTGCTCTTAACTGCTGAGCCATCTCTCCAAGAAACTTTGTCTTGAAACACCAAAATGATGATGATGATGATGATGATTTATTTTAACTTATGCATATGTGCATAGGTTTGTGGGTGTGTGTGCAGGTACCCACAGACAGCCAGGATCTGGAGTTAGAGGCAGTTGTGGGATGCCTACGGCCACTGGGAACTCAACTTGGGCCATCCAGAAAAGCAGAAAGTGCGCTTAGCTGGTGAACGTCTCTTCAGCGCTCTGGACTGTTTTCAGTTGATTACTCACGGCAATGGCAGGCAGTTCCTGAACTCCCCTTCTGCCGGTTAGTATTTGGGAGTATTAGTTGTGTTTTTATATTTTCTGAGACAGTGTTTTATTGTTTAACCATAGCTGGCCTCACACTTTTGATTCTCCTGCCTCAGCCTCCTGAAGCTGCTCAGTTCATGTTGGTAGAGTTCTGCTTTTTCCCCCCGTTTTAAGAGTGGAAGGAGTTCTCCTCCAATTGGTGCTCCATTCCATGTACACACTAGGAGTACTGAGAGCGGACATGCCGTAGCCTGCTTATTCCTATCAGTAAAGACACTAACACAGAGGATTTACCAGTTGTTTCCCGGGGACGGGCCTGGGCAGCCCTGGGCTGACCTCTTTTTTTTTTTTTTTTTTAAATATTTATTTATTTATTTATTTATTATGTATACAACATTCTGCCTGCATGTATTCCTGCAGGCCAGGAGAGGGCACCAGATCTCATTATAGATGGCAGTGAGCCATCATGTGGTTGCTGGGAATTGAACTCAGGACCTCTGGAAGAGCAGTCAGTGTTCTTCACTTCTAAGCCATCTCTCCACCGGGCTGACCTCTTACTGAGCAATGCTGCCTCCCCTTCCGGAGTCCTGGGTTACATGGGTGCTCCATCAGCAGGACCTTCCTCTTGACACTCATTCTTCCGAGTGCCACTAGGACCCTTGGCTTTGCCACTGATGCTCAGCTGTCCTCAGTGGGAATCCCCTGCCCTGGCTTCTTGCCGTGAGGCAGCAACTGGGTGTTCAGGATCCATCCTGATTTCCTAACGCTTTTTCACGTCCCAAGGCACAGACAACAAGTAAGGAGTCCTGTCTCCTTTTCATGTGGCATCAGGACAGTTTCTGTGGTGTGTGCGTGCCCTTGTGTGTTACCTTGTCAAACTGACCAGCTTGTGCTGTCTTTAAAAATCTTACATTTGTAGCCGGACAGTGGCCGAGCATGCCTTTAATCCCAGCACTTGGGAGGCAGAGCCAGGCGGATCTGTGAGTTCAAGGCCAGCCTGGTCTACAGAGCCAGTTCCAGGATGACCAGAGCTAACACAAAGAAACCCTGTCTTGGGAAACAGCAAAAACAACCACCAAAATAAAAGTCTTCCGTTTATTTATTGGGGCGGGGGTGGAGGTGAGAGCATCCCAAGTGCCTGTGACGGTGAAGTTCTCTCCTTCCACTTTGTGGGTCCCAGGGATTCAGCTGAGATGCTAAGGCCTGCTGGCGAGCACCCACCTTTACCCACTGAGCCGTCTTGTTGGTTCTTGTGGGGTTTTGAGATGGGTGTCTCCTGTATCCCAGCCCAGTTTCCAGCTCTCCAGCCTCCCACTCACTGTGTAGACCTTGCATGTCTGATCCTCCTAACCTCTACCTCCCCAGTACTGGGATCACAGGTGTGCGCCCTGCCTCCTGTGTGTGGTGCTGGAGATCAAATCCCAGGTCTCGTGCATGCCAGGCAAGCGCTCAGCCAGCTAAGCCACATGCCCAGCCCTTACGGAATTTAGAATCAAACTGTAAACACATCTCCAGGTGTGCCTATTGTGGGAGCCCACAGAGGTGTCCTAGTGAGACCCGAGCTTGCTTTACCCAGCAGGGCTGCAGAAGGGCATGGACTGACCACGTGCCTGGTTACCAGGTGTCTGGAAGGGTCTGCACTTGGCTGAACTAGGGGGAGGTCTTTGCCCCACCCCTTGGCAGTCCTTTAAAAAGCCCTTTAGAAGAGACGGAAGGGGCTGGTGAATAAGGATTCAGCCCCTCCTGGGGCTATCCTGTGTTTTCTGTCTCTCTCTCCCCTCTATATTTCTATCTAAATCTCCAATCCCTCACTCCTCAAGCAAGCGTACCCTGGGGGAAAAGGTGGGGACAGGTCTCTCACAGCCTATAAAACAGTTTAGTAGAGACTCACTCTGAATGTGGAAGGTGCTATCCCTTGGGGTCCCAGACTGAGACTTTTTGAGTTTCTCTGTGTAGCCCTGCTGGGCTGTCCTGGAACTCACTCTGTAGAGCAGAGATCCGCCTGCCTCTGCCTCCCGAGTGCTGGGATTAAAGGCGTGCGCCACCGCCTGACCTACATATTCAACAAGGTGATGGTCGTGTGAGGTTAGTGGTTTTCGTTGAATATTTGAAAAAGGAAAACAAAACTTAACCACCACCACTAACACTTCTAGCACCATCGTTACACCCCAACAAGACATGTTTATGGATTCACATGAGTTGGCTTCATTATAAAAAACACGGGGCAGTGATGGTTTCAGGGAGTTTTAATATAGAAGACCCCAACTGTCTGACCAAAGTATCTGAGGTCCTCATTTATGACCAACAAGATGCAGAGTGCATCACCTTTTCAAGACTTTTTTGTCTGTGCACCATCACTATTACTGATCACATAGGAAAGACGGGGACACCTGACACTCTTATAGTAAAAAACCCCAGATTTATTGGTGAACTGTAACCAAGAGTTAATTTTAAAAGGCTGGGCTCAGTCAGTAGTAGCTCCTTGTGCTTTGAAGAGTAAAGCTATCTGCCAGTAAAACATGAAGTGTAACAGTACTTGGGAATTTGACCCCAAACTGAGAGGTGGCACACCTTTAATCCCAGCAACCGGAGGGTGAGACACACAGATGCGTTCAAGGCCAGCCTGGTCTACAGAGTTCCAGGACAGCTAGGGCTACACAGAGAAACCCTGTCTCTAAACACACACACACACACAAACCCACAAGGCTTTTCTTAAGCATTTCCTGTTATTTCAACATTGACACTGACACTTGCCAGACTGGGCCACAGCTGTTTGAGGGTCAGGCCTGTTATTTGCTTTGCAGGGGTCTTGGACCTGCCCACATCTAACTACTTGGAGCTCTCTGCCAGTGTAAACACCATTGATTTTCCCTTTTGATGGCAGGGTGACTGTACAGCAGGGTTCCTTTCTCTAGGTTACTCATTTTCCAAGTAGATCTAAGTACATTTCCACAGCAAACTAGATACTGGACCAGTGTTGGCTCCCCGTTTCCATTTCTGATTCATTCTGATTCTGGAAATTTCCATCCTTTGTTCAAATAAACCGTTTGTGAAAACTACCAGTTTTTGTTCTCACAGAATGGCCAGAGTTGGAAACTGAGGTACTATCCCGCTTCATCTGCATCCTGGCATCTTTTAACTCTAGCCATCTTTTTTTTTTTTTTCACACTAAAGAATGTAGCTTTCACCGTTTGGGATATTTGTAAAGTTGGGGTTGGGGATTCAATCCAGGGCCTCACATTACCTATTCATTTGGGTAGATCCCTGCTAATTCTGGACTCAATTAAGTTAATAGGTGCTTGCTTAGCCAGGTGGTGACCTAGAATCAACCATTACAGAGAAACCCTGTCTCAGGAAAAATTAAAAAATGATATGGGCATGCAAGCACCAAAGCCAAAGGACAATTTGGAGTCTGGGTCCCAGGGCCTGAATCCAGCTCAATTGTGTAGACTGGCTGGCTACCCAGCTGCAGGAATCTCTCTACCTCAGCACTGGGGATCAAATTCTGGTACCCTTGCCAGCATAGCAAACACCCGAACAGGTCAGTTCCCAGATTCAAGTACCATGTTCCCCTCTGAGGGCAGGTAGGTCTTAATACTCCCCAAACTGGTTAGACCAATCAATCAGGGATACAGACTATATGTGGTGATTCAACTGTCCTCTTCAACTGGCTTTCACTTCTTCCATCGTTAAGACAACGACACAACCAGGAACTTTAAACAAAATTTTATTACACAAAAGTTGTCACATAATTGGATACTTCTCTACTTTGTACACAATTATTCTTACTCTCCACAGAAAGGCTGCTTCTGAACTTCTCATCTGGTGACACAGAGCTACAATCCTGACTGTAACAGAATAGTAGAAATGCCTCAGTGATTTAAGTTGAAAGCAGGACACTGGTATATGGCTCTTGCACCCAGTATCGGGAATGTACAAATGTCTTTATTCAAAAATACAAAATAAATTATCTGTAGGCATGGACAATGACAGCAGTAAACCATTATAGATCATCAATGGAAACCAGTAACCGATGGTCAGAGTGATCAGCCAGCCTTCTCTCTCTTCAGTCACTTTCTTCAGGTGACTTCTCCGAAGTTAGCGGTGAGGAACCTGCCTTGAGCTTCCTGTCACAGTTCATTGATTAGGGCAAAGCACTATTCTAGCAGTTAGAACATACCACCTCCCATACCCCCTCCCATTCCACCCATGGCGCCCATTCCAGGGTCCTTCTCTTCCTTAGGAATTTCGGTCACTACAGCTTCTGCTGTAGTTAGCAAGGAGGCCACCCCAGCAGCATCCAGTAAAGCAGTTCTCACAACCTAGAAAAAATTTTTGTAAAGTGATTAGCTAATGAAAATTACACACCACAGGGCAAGTCATCTGTTTAAGAAATGCTGAATGATTTACCTTTGTTGGATCAATGATTCCCTTTTCCACCATGTTAACAAAATCCCCGAGCATAGCATCATAACCAACTTCTGAGGAACTCTGCATAATTTTCTCAACTATCAAAGATCCTTCAACACCTGCATTCTTGGCAATAGTCATCGCAGGAATTTTGAGTGCTCTTTTAATAATTTCTATACCTACAAAGCAAACACATTTTCACAAATTTATTTTGGTTTTTCCTTTTTGGGGTGTCCCAGATCACTCAATGGTGAAGAGCACTGGCTGCCCTTTCTAAGGACCTGATTTGATCCTTAGCACCCAATGTAGTGGCTCACCACAGTCTTAATTATTTAAGTCCAGTTCCAGGGGATCTGATGCCCTCTTCTGGCTTCTGAGAGTACTACACACATAGCACACAAGACATGCAGGCAAAATACCCACACACACAAATTAAAATAGGAACACAAAAAAGCCCAGTCTGTGTGAGGACTCATCCAATCCTACCACAGATAAGAGAATTACCCCTAAAAAATGTGGTCCATTATTATCTCTCTGGGCACCAACAATACTACTTTTCAACAGAAAGAAATCATGCCACAACTCATCGGAAGATAACTTTTACCTATTTTCTGATCGTCATTAGAAGGCTTCAAGGAATCCAAGGCCGGGATGCACCGAAGCAGAGCGCAGCCCCCTCCTAGAACGATGCCTTCTTCAACAGCTGCTCGTGTGGCATTGAGAGCATCTGTAACTCTGTCTTTCTTCTCATTCACTTCAACATCACTCGTTCCTCCAACCTAAAGAGGGAAAGAACTCTGTTAGCAAGATCTTTCCCACTATGACCCCCGGAAGTCACTTAGAAGGCAAGCCTGAGCTGGGTATGGTGGCAGTTAGGACCCCAGCAGGCTAAGGCAGGTGGGTTACCCTAACTAAGGCCAGCCTGGGCTAAAGAGCTCAAAACAAAAACAACAAAATAGGCAATTCTAGAATAAGAGGTTATGTGTTCAGTGACTAGCCCTCTGTGATAAAGTGTCACAGTAAGGCTGCCTCTTCTGATGAACGTATCCCACTACAAAACATCCTTTCCACAATTTCCCACAGCACAAGCTGAACTGTAGTTTAAGAAAAGGATGCTGGCCAGGGGGGATGGCGCACGCCTTTAATCCCAGCACTTAGGAGGCAGAGGCAGGCGGATCTCACAGAGTGAGTTCCAGGGCAGCCAGGGCAACACAGAGAAGCAGCATCCAAGGCTGGGAAATGTGGTGGTGGCACTAACTACACAGGACAAGGAACAGTCTCCATCTCAAGCTTCATACTGGTCAGGGACAGACATCTATTTTAGACTCAGGCTCTGGGATATAGCCCCAGTGGGTCAAAGGGCTCACAAGACGACCTGAGTTTAATCCTTGAAAATTATAGCCAACCGCTGATAGCTGCTCCTGACGGCTACATGTGCCCGACGGAAAGTGTGCTGGCCCAAGCACACACGCACAGCTGCAGATTTCAGGAATGAAGGTACTTGCTTGTTACTATTGGTAAATACCCCAGAATCAAAATCACTAGGCTCAGAGCCTGGATGGTCACTAGCCGCCAAGATCACAGCTTTACCTTCAACACAGCTACTCCATCGGAGAGCTTAGCCAGCCGCTCGTTCAGCTTCTCCTTTTCATATTCACTGGTCGTGATGTCCAGCTGCTCCGTGATTTCTTGAATGCGTTTCTCAATTTGAGCCTTGTCACCTTTTCCTTTCAAAAGCATGGCGTCATCTTTGGTGACAATGACCTCTCCAACTTTTCCTAAGTCATGAGCTTGGACATCTTCAAGGTTTAGATTCAGCCCCTCTTCTCCAAATACCTGTAAGAGCAGTGTGCTATCAGCGCCTTCTGTCATAGCAAGCTTATTACTGTATTGAACACAGGGACTTTGTGAGGAGAAATAGCTTGAAATACTGCCTTTCAGGACGGGAGATGGCACACTGGCTGGCTGCTCTGCTCTTCCCGGTGCCCCCCCCCCCCCCCCCCCGCACCCACGTGGCAGCTCACAACTGTCTCTAACTACGTCCTATGGGACCAGATGCCGCCTTTTGGTGTGCATACAAAATACTCCTATACAAAAAGTAAAAAAATCCAGAAAAAAACAACACTGTTTTTCTTGATGTATCCCAGAACAAGGTCTGGTTAAAATCACTGTTATACAAGTTGGAACTAGTTTATTTGAATTTTGAGACAAACTTTAATCGTGTCCAGACTCAGCAAATTAGCAATGCGACCTACTCTAATGTCTAGTGTCCCAGATACCCAACTGAAAGAAGCCGCCTCATCCACCTGTGAAGTGCACATCCTGCTGTGCATCACTGAGCACCGCGGCACCACAGCGAGGGACTTACCGCGCCACCAGTGGCGATAGCCATGTCCTTCAGCTGGTTCTTCCTGTTGTCCCCAAACCCTGGGGCTTTGACTGCCACAACCTGGAGACCAACTTTGAGCCTGCGAAGAACATGTAACTGTGAGATTTAAACTGAAGGGGCAGGTGGGATATAGTGAGCAGTAAATGTCTAGCTTGGCTCCCGGTAAGTTCTGGCGCCCCTGAACTACTCAGGAGCCCTACTCCTTCCCCAGCAACTTCTGGTCTGAAGAACGATGATATGGGGCCCTCATCTAATAAATTTGTTCCAAGCCAACCACCTACGTCCTTAAGTTGCAGACAGACAGCTGTAGTGTTAAAGGACACATGGATAGTTCCCTCTGGGAAGCTGTGGGAGGCAGAGGCTGAAGGGGTACGTGCATCTGACTCCTAATGCGCAGAGCACTGCTATGTACTACCCTAAGATACACAAGTAGATCAAGCATGGAACTAACTTCAAACAGCAACACAAATCATCTCCCACCTCAAAACATGAACCACCCAACCCACCTGTTCAAAACCAGTGTGCTTAGGGCTTCTCCATCCACATCTTCAGCAATTATGACCAAGGGCTTCCGATGAGCATTAGCAATTTCCAGAGCAGGTACAATGGACTGGACACTAGAAATCTTCTTTTCACTCAGCAGGACATAGGCATCTTGGAATTCACATTTTTGACCTGTAAAACAGTGAGCAGTAAAATAAAACCAAATCCTACCAGTACTGAGAAAACTGTCAATTTACTTTCACAAATAAACTAGTAACTCATGTTTTTCTCATTTACTGAACCATTCACCTTAAAAAAAAAAATTTGTTCATATTTCACCAACCCACTGCCTACAGGTGACAGACACCTTTAAAGTGTATTTTAAGATTCATTTACTGACTTGCTCTTACCTTTTGATGTGTTAATAAAATATGGGGAAATATATCCTCTGTCAAACTTCATGCCTTCAATAATCTCCAATTCATCATTCAGTGTTTTCCCATCCTATGAAGTCCAAGAATTAGATGAATGGATTTAGTGAAGAAACAATACTTGACAGCTAAGTCTAGAGATGGCTGGGGGTTAAGAACACTTGATGCCATTGCTGGTTAGGTTCTAGGCACCCACACGGTGCTTCACAACTGCAGTTCCAGAGATTTTCTTTTGGACTCTGAGGCACCTCTGAGGCACATGGTACATACACGCACGCACGCACGCCTTTAGTCCCCACAACATGGCGAAGGCAGAGGAATGCCATCTCCTGAAGGTCGAGGCCCACTGTTCCAGGCCAGCCAGGGCTACAAAGCCAGGCCCTGCTTCATCCTCCCTCCTGAGCGGACGATTATTTAATTGGACGGATTCATCCTGGGAGGCAAGGCTCCCAATTCAGACAATAGTAAGCACCACACTCAGCACAGAATGAATTGCTGGTCAAGCTTTTTGTTTGGACAACAGTTGACAAACACTTCACTGAAGGTATTAACAAAACACATCAAATCCCACACTTGCCTTCACTGTGATGACGCCCTTTCTTCCAACTTTTTTCATTGCATCAGAAATGATGTTTCCAATGTCTTTGTCTCCATTTGCAGAAATTGTAGCAACCTGAAATAACCAAAATTATTAAATGGTAAGATTGGTATTTTCAATCCTCTTCCCCTTTGACCTTCTAAACTGATATGATACTTCCACCCAGGGGAGAGGGACATTTTACAGCTAACAGTTTTAAGAGAAGTACTGGTTAAATGGAGCGGCATCCTCTGTCCTTCCATTCTTTGGCACAGTAAGAACATACTCAAGGGGCTAGAGAGATGGCTCAGTGTTAAGGTGACTTACTGTTCAGGTCAGTACCCAGCATCACAGTGCCTGGTAACTGTCTTAACATTTACTTCTCTGGGTTCATAATACACGGGCACACACATAAACCCAGGCACGTACATAAAAAACACTTTACTTGCCTACCATGCTTCAAACACTAGGACTGATCCCATACAGGACAAGGAACATTGACCACACCTAAGAACATCTTCACAAATAACACAATCTTTATTTTACAATCATGTTTTTTTTTTTTAAAAGGATCTACTAAGATCCAAATCAGTTGGCTGGGCAGTGGTGGCACACACCTTTGACCCCAGCACTTGGGAGGCAGAGGCAGATAGATCTCTGTGAGTCTGAGGCCAGCCTGGGCTACAGAGTGAGTTCTGGGACAGCCAAAAGGCTACACAAAGAAACTCTGTCTTGAAAAGCCAAAAAAAGATCCAAATTAAATTAGTCACTCAATTCTTTTCAAACAGGCAATCACATCCTTACCTGAGCAATTTCTTCAGGGGTTGTCACGGGTTTAGACTGCTTTTTTAGTTCAGCAATCACAGCATCAACAGCCAACATGACACCTAGTTCAAGAACATGTGTTACTATAATGCCGAGTGCAAACTCAAACGCATTCCCACATTTACATGCAAGCTCTCCTTCAGCACTCTCCCAGTCCCAAGTGACATGGCATGCACTCAACCACCTGCAGTTTCACAATGAAGTTGAAAACCAGAAGCATGTGAAAAGGTGATCAAGATGTGGAGTGGGGGTTCACACCTGAATCCCAATACCCAGGAAGCTTAGGCAGGATTGTTTTTAAGGCCAGCACGGACCATAGGGGGCCAAGCCAGGGAGGGCTACGAGGGACCGCCACTCATTCCTAACAGAAGTGAATGAAGATAATGCAGATAACAGTTTCAAAAACCTTACTGCCTGTGGGCTGGAGAGATGGCTCAGTGGTTAAAGAGTACAGGATGCTCCTCAAAGGGACCGGAGTTCAATTCCTAGCACCCACATGGTAGCTCAAAAAGGTCTGTAATTCCAGTCTCAGGGGATCTGGCATCCTTGCACAGACATACATGCAGGCAAAATATCAATGCCCATAAAAATAATGAAATCTTAGAAATAAAACAAAAAAACCCACTATTCAATTCATTCTCTGTAAGTTAATGCTAATCCAAGCATGTTTCTTGTTTCCAGTATGGCACCCCAGTATATTCACTTTGATGAAATGATGCAAAGGCAGGAGAGGTCACCTCCAGTAAATCTGTGCACACACACCAGCAAATGCAATAAAAAAGGACAAAGATGAGAATTTGCAATTTCTCCCTTCTGTAGGGTCAGTGACCCGGCACTCTCACCTCTCCGGATTTCTACCGGATTGGCCCCTTTGCTGATCTTCTCGAAGCCCTCCTTGGCAATAGACCGCGCCAGAACAGTAGCAGTGGTGGTGCCGTCCCCGGCCTCCTCGTTTGTGTTATTGGCCACATCTTGGACAAGTTTAGCTCCGATATTTTTGTATTTGTCCTTCAAGTCAATTGACTTTGCGACAGTGACCCCATCCTTTGTTACTTTGGGACTTCCCCAACTCTGTTCAATAATCACTGTTCTTCCCTGCAATGACAGAACATAGCACCCCTCAGGGATAAGCCCAAAGTTGTCACAGTCCTGCAACATGAAATCTCAAAAACAGGAGATAAAAACCCTGGCACTAACCGATGCCACCTATAAAACAAGAAAGCACAGGTAACAATCACCAAATCCTGGAACATTCTTCACATCAACTCTACTTGAATTTTGGTATGAACTGTTATTTTTAAAGTATGACTTACTTTAACATTCATTCACTAAACATCAGCCAGTAAGTTAAGAATAGTTTCCTGTTCACTCAATACAGAACTTCAAAAATGGCCCCAACAGTACTGGCCACTTGGATTTGAACCAAGCCATTCTGTCTTGAGCTATATAAACAGCACCGTGTGCAGCTCTTTAGGTAGCTTTAGCATCAACTTAAAATGACCGTGCCCCATAGCCAATGATGTCCACACAGATAGTGTGACCCCAGCCTTTGACCCCGGCACTGTTCAAGCTGGCTTGGTCTACAGGAGTTCCAGGTCAGCTATGGCTAAAGACCCGGTCTCAACAAATAAATACCAGGTGAGCAGTATGCTCAACTCCTACACTCAGGAGGTAGGAGTAGGATCAGGAGTTCAAGGATAGTCTTGGTACATACAATGGGAGTTAAGCTATTGAGACTCTCTCAAAACCCCAAAACCACAGCAGCTCACAACTGTAATCCCAGTTCTGGCACCTTCATACATGCAGGCAAAACACCAATGCATATAAAAATAAATAAATCTAAACTCTATGCTAGTGCATTTACTTTATGCATACAGGAACATTTCAGTACAATGAGCAAAACCTCACACCTACAACATACTTTGAGGTGTTACTGGACTTTGAGCTGTACTTCCCCTCTATACCCTCTCATTACTGGGAGAGGATCCAAAATTTAATGCCGGTATGCACAGAATATTAGTTACTCCTCAAGTCTGAAAACCCTCCTTGAGCTATTATTCTCTATTGCATCATACTGCATGAAAGTCCTCCAAATCAGCTGCAGGTACGGCCACCAACTAACAAAACTCCTAAATAACACCCCCAAACACTAACATGTACCATATCCAAATCAGATTTTCACAGAACTTGACAACAAAATCCTAATCTGCAGCTACAGAACACTCTTCTTTAATTAGCACGGTTGTAAGTATACTGACCTTTGGCCCCATGGTAACAGCTACAGCATCGGCTAGAAGGTCTACACCTTGAAGCATTAAGGCTCGAGCATCCGCACCGAATTTTACATCTTTGGCATAGGCCCGAGTGAGATGAGGAGCCAGTGCCCGGGACACTGGTCTCATCTGGCGAAGGACTGTGGGTAGTCGAAGCATTTCTGGGGGAGGGGAAAAAAAGAAAAAGAAAAAGCAAAGGATCATTACTAGCTAAGGACAAACTTGTCCACCTGTGCTTCAGAACATGGAGACTAGCTCCGCCGTCCTCTGCTAACCGCCACGCCTGGGCCACCCACGGCGCTGTGGCTCCAGGACATCACTTGCTCGTAAAGGATTGAAGAGGCCGCCCCCAGGCCTGACCTACAGCACGGGCACAAAGCACTTCCCCATGGCCACCGGCTCCTATGCCATCGCGGGTTAATCTTTCACTGCCAAAGCGGCCTTGGGAGCAGATCCACTCCGAAAGTGTCCGGGAGAGGGAAAGAGAGGAAAAAAAAAAAAATCAAGCTGGCGTAAGCGAGGCAGGTTCCAAATGCAAGTGCATAGGGAACTGTGTAAGTATTCGTGACGGTGCAAAACCCCGCTGGAGAAAAAAGTGTCGCCAGGTGTCCACCCCGATCTACAGGGGCACAGCAGCTAGCAAGGCCGCAAAATAGTAATAATAATGATAATAATAATAGTAATAATAATACAGGAGCGCAGCTCAGCCCAGCCGCGCGGCCCCACGTGTCTTCCCGACCAAGGTCAAAGTGGAGGCGCCGGATCCCCGCAGCCGGAGGGGGGCGAGAAGGGACCGCGACCCCCCATTCCTCCAGCAGAGTCCTGCGGTGCGCCGGGCGCAGGCGGCCCGCCCCAGGGCCCCCACCCTAGCCCGTCCGTCCTCGCTCCCGCGCTTGGCCTGGGCCGCGTGGTCCCCGCCGCACGTGATGGGAGCCCGCGTGGCCCCGCCGGGGCCGGGGCCGGGGCCTGGACGGGCGAGCCGAGCCGAGCCGAAGGCGGGCCGAGCCTGCCAGGCTTGCCGCAACCCTTGGCCCGCCGTGCTCGGCCCGTGCTGGAAGCAGCAGGCCGGGGCGACCATGCACGGCCGAGGCTCGCGTACCTGCGGGGCGGCGGCGGCGGCGGCGGCGACGGCGGCGGGAGCGCACGAGGCAAAGCAGGCCGTCGGCGGCGAGTGAGGGACCGAGCGCAGGGCGCGCACCGCAATGAGCCCCGAGTCCCCTCCCTCCGCCCCGCCGCGGCCCCGCCCCGCCCCGCGGGCCCGCGCGCGTGCGTGTGTGCGGTGCGCGTGTGTGCGCGCGCGCAGAGGGGCGGGGACGGACGGGGACGGACAGGGAGGGAGGAGCCCCGCCCCCTTGCCCCGCCCGGGCCCGGCAATCGGCATACGGCGCGCGGCCGCGGCCCCGCCCCCTACCCCTTCCAGCGGCCTCGGCCCGGCGCTGGGCTCGGCCTCTTTCGCGCCGCCGTCGTAAAAGCTCGTTCCCGGGCCGGGCTCCCCTTCTAGAACCTTCCGGAAGGGCGCCGCGCTCCCCGGCGGGCGGGCCAAGGGTCAGGTGGCGTCACTTCCTGGAGGGAGAGGAGGAAGGGCTCGGATCTCTCACCTCGGCCGGCCGCCTGGAAAAGCCTAGAAAGTGCGCCCCTGGGCCTCCCGCCTCCCGCGGCCTGCGCGGGGCCGCCGCCACCAATCGGCGCGCGCGCTGCCGTCGCCGCCCCCTCGCACGCTCCGGCGCTGAGTGCGCCTGCGCGCTGCCCGGCCCTTTTTTTTTTTTTTTTTTCTTCTTCTTCTTTCACGTGTCCCCCAGCCGGGCCCGCAGGACTCCTCTCCTGGCAGCGGCGGCCGCGGGTGCAGAGTCCGAGCTGCGGCGGCGCGAGTCATGGTGAGTGGGGTCCCCCCGGGGCTGGTCGGGGTAGACCCACGGCGGGCCCCGGGGAACCGCTTGAGGACTGGCAGGACGAGAAGTGGGGGGGCTCTGCAGTGTCCGGCGCCCGCAGCAGCGAGGCCCGTCCGCGTGTCTGTCTCCACCATGGCCTCGTTGCACGCGCACGTGTGTGCAAGGCCTGTGCGTCCCGGGCAGGGGGCGGGGACCCCGAGGCACCCCCAGGAGCCCACCTGCCCTGGCAAGGGCTAGAGTGGATGGGTGCTCCGGTGGAGAACGTGGCACCCAGGCTCAAAAAATGGACAACACCCCCTCCACCCCGCGTTAGTGGGATTAAAAAAAAAAAGTCCTAAGGAAGGAAAACGGGTGACCTTGGAGCAGACCAAGGTTGTGGCTAAAGGTAGTGTGGTTGCTGATGAGCAATGAAGACCACACACACACAATAATAAGGGAGTGGAAATTCAACTTGGCTTATATAGAGTGGAAAATGCAGTAATATTTCCTAGCCTGGGTTTTCCTGTCGGTTTGGGACGCTTTGACCTGTTCAGTGTTTGAAGGCGTTTAAGTGTGTTACGTGGTGCTCCCTGTTTGAACACACGTTTCTCTCCGCAGGCTGGACAGGCTTTCAGAAAGTTTCTCCCGCTCTTTGACAGAGTACTGGTTGAAAGGAGTGCCGCCGAAACCGTGACCAAAGGTGGCATCATGCTTCCGGAAAAGTCTCAAGGAAAAGTATTGCAAGCCACAGTGGTGGCTGTGGGATCAGGCGCCAAAGGCAAGGTAACTTGGAGCTGCGACAGGGGTACCGAGTATTATTAATGTGTGATGCGGAAGGAAAGGAGAAGCCAGTCCTAGGTTATCCGAAGGGGCTTTTTAAATAGCGGGTGTCGTCTTTGAAATAATTTCAGTTCACGGAGAACCTCGCATTAAAGGAAAACGATTGTAGAATTTTTTATTTTTATAAGAAATGGAGAGGGACTCTTAAAAAAGGCAAAAAGTACACACGGGTATTTTCCGTGTGTGTGTGTGTGTGTGTGTGTGTGTGTGTGTGTGTGTGTGTGTGTGTGTGGTCTGCTAGCTTGCAGAGTCATCACCTTACCCCTTGGGGACAAGGTCTCTGATTTGAACGAGCCTGGTTTCCAGCCCTGGGTATGTCGGGGTGACAGCCATTTTACTAGTTAGTGTTGGGATTCCCGCACTAACTCAGCAAGTCCGTTTACTCGTGGGCTTTCTCTGCGGTGCCATGCACTCCAGAGAGCAAAACGTGCCTGCCATGATGGTGGCTCATGCCCTGTGGCCCTGGTGCTTTGGAGGCCGAGGCAGGATTGTAGAGCCTTCTAGGCTAGCAGAAAGATCAGGGTGAGACTGTATCATAAAAAAGGAAAAACCAAACCTCACAAAATGAGTTCTTCGGTAGCTGTGTTGTAACCTGACCAAGTCTGTGCCTTCAGGACAAAGGACAGTAAATCAATAAAGGTATATTGAAACGAATACCAAGTTTTCGTTCATTGATAGAAGTTATACATGACCATTTACTGTTTGGTATGAAAAGCTGCTTTACCTCACATGGTCTAGAGGGTGTGTTAATATCTAACAATTAAAAAGTTAGCCAGCCTTCGCTGTTCCCTGAAGTGTGGTTTTAGTGTAAGCCACGGTGTTTATTTCACCTTGTAACTAGTAATGCTTATATTGCGATGACCTACATCTAATGTAAATTACATTACTTAACCACGAATGTGGTACCTAATAACATACTGGATCTGAGTGAGCACATTTCATTTGGTGACTTAGAAGTTGTCTGTAGAGTGGAGTGTGGTTGATGCATGCCTATAATTATCAACACTTGAAAAGCTGAGGCGGGAGGCTCCTGGTGTACATACTGAGACAAAGAGTCCACTGTGTATCTAGTGAACGAGATGCCCTGGCTAACCGGCTACTGTTTTCCTAAGGGTGGAGAGATTCAGCCAGTCAGTGTGAAGGTCGGAGACAAAGTTCTTCTCCCAGAATATGGAGGCACCAAAGTAGTTCTAGACGACAAGGTGAGTAAGGCTGTGATTTTAAATAAATTAGCTGGGCGGTGGTGGTACACGCCTCTAATCGCAGAACTCGGGAGGCAGAGCCAGGCAGATCTCTGAGTTCGAGGCCAACCTGGTCTACAGGGCAAGATCCAGGACAGGTACCAAAGCTACATAGAGAAACTGTCTTGAAAAACAAAAAAATAAATAAATAAATAGAAAAATTGATTTATTTGCTTTTACTGTCTTAACCAGTGGTTTCTTTATTCACAGGATTACTTCTTATTTAGAGATGGTGACATTCTTGGAAAGTATGTGGAATGAAATCACTGTTGAAATGGTGTCACATGAAGCTGCCCATTCCGCTGACAGTCTGAACTATTCATCATGTAAATTATTTCCATGCCTCCCTTTTATAATAAACTGATGATGCCCAAACTAATGACAGACACTGTCTCTGGAGTTTAGTTTCACTGTACTGTTATAAACATTTCCAAATAAAATATGTAAATGAATGGGCATTCTTTAGTAATTTAGAGTCCTGAGAAATAAGGTATTTCTAGGTAACTGAGTTTTCTGGATGAATTTGGCATTATTACATATGTGAGTGATGTTACTGGCTTGCTCCCCTTCTCAGGCTGCTTTCTTACACAGCTTGGGGCCACCTGCCCAGGGGTGGGAGGACCGCAGTGGGCTGACCCTCCCACATCAATCATAAAGATAATGCACGGTAGACTTTCCTAATGAAGGCAACTTCTCAGTTGCGGTTCCTCTTCGAAGGGGACACTAGCTGGTGTGAGGTTGACAAAAGTTAGCAACATTGTAAAGTATAACCTGGTGCCGGTCCTCTGTTACAAAGGTGTGTGGTTCTCACCCTCTTCGTTTTTTATTTCCTCAGCGTGTCTTAATTTCCAAATCTCACACCAAAATAGTTAGGTTTGTTTTGGCAAAACAACACAGGAAGCCAGATAGATGGCTCAGCGGTTAAAAGCACGGGCTGTTTTACCAGATTTGGTTGAACCTGGGTGGTAGCGCACTCCAGGGGTTCATTTCTTTGTGGTTCCCAAGGGATCTAACATGGTCTCTTGTGTGCTAGGGAAGCTTTCTGCCACTACAGTAGACTCCATAAACTTTCCATAATTTGAGTGCAGTTGATTTCAGAACAAGGGTGAAAAATGGTCACCACCTCCATCATAAGGTCGTGTGTGCTTTCCATGTGTATGTGTATGGATGCTTACATGTTTATTGCCTTTGATATGTCAAGGCCTAATTATCAAATTTAGATACAAAAAATAGGAAGTTTTGGGGGCTGGAGAGATGGCTCTGTGATTAAGAGCACTGGCTGCTCTTCCAGGGGCCCCTGGGTTCATTTCCCAGCACCCATGGGGCAGCTCACAATTGACTATAATTCCAGTTCAGAGGATCTGGCACCCTTAAACATACACACAGGCAAAACACCAATGCAGACAAAATAAAACTCTTAGAAGAAAGAAAAAAGACTTTAGTTCTTAGAGTATCCAGTTGGGTCATCAGTATTTATATTCTACTTGAGATGTAGCTAACAATGTACTTGCAAATTAATTTTGTTAGCACAATCCTAGCTGGCCTGGAATTTGCTGTGTAGACCAGGTGGGACCCAAGTCAGCTGTGTGTGTTTTGAGTGCTAGAATTAAAGCTGTGTACTTATGTTTAGCTGTTTTTGTTTTAGTTCTGTTTTTATTTTCCTCTTGGACAAAGATAAACAGCAACATTCCGTCTGCAATGCTGGCCCATGTTCTCAATGCCCTGTTTTTTCGGTGGTTCACTCTGCAGATACACACAGGGCCTGCTGCTTTGGTCTCCTTGAGTGCTTGGGTTATAGGTGTTATACACTGGGCTCAACCTACACTCATGACAGTTCTTTCTCTACTACCAATATAACCTCCTAAAATGGCTTTTTTAGCAGTTATTCTAGGCAAGTATCACAAGGGGCCCAACACTTCTAGTAGGCGTGGTTGGGGTCTTGAAGTATACCGAGTCATTCTGGGAATGAAATCAAAGCTTTAGAACGGAACCTTGGATCTCAAAACGTTTACTAATAGCAGTAGTAGGAAAGCTTCGATGTGGGCAAATCACACCTAAGTCAGTTTTTGCTTTGTGATCCACTTTCCTTCGGTTTGTGTATATGCACACTCAGGCCAGAGGAGGACGATGGGGTCTAGGCTGTGAGCACTGCCTTGTGCTCTGAGCAGGGGCTCACTGAACCTGGAGCTACACGCTGGCTAGCACTCCTATCTCGGTCCCACAGCGAAAGGCCTGCTGGGAATTTCAATTTTATACTGTGGCCCAGGCTTGCTCACACTCAGCAGCCTTGCCTCTGCCTCCCGAGTGCTGGAATTACATGTAGGCTTGCGCCACCACCACGTCTGGCTCCAGACCCTTGAAATTTTTTATTTTCAAATTCTCTTGCAACATTGCCCAGTTTGGCCTTCAGCTTCCCTCTGCCTCATTCTCTGAGTGACTGAGATAGATTACAGGCACGTGCTATGGTGCTTGACTCTTGTTGGGTTTTTTTATTTTTTTATTTCCATGTTTGTGTCTGTGTTGGTGTCATAGTGCTCATGTGGAGGTCAGAGGACAACTTGGGAGAGTTGATTCTCCTACCAGCTGGGTCCTTCAGCTTGAACTCTGGTCATCTGGCTTGGCAGCAAGAGATTTACCTGCTGAGTCATCTCACCAGTCTTGAAGCCGTCGTGTTTGGGTAGAATTGTATGCATTAGTAGATAATACTTTCTGAGAGGAAGGATGTGATCAGAAGAGACACGTCAACAATACAGTGACAGCATTTCTCTTTTCAATGGGGCACCTAATACTATGGTATGTTCTGGGGTTTTTGGTTTGTTTTTCGAGGCAGGGTGTCTCTGTAACAGCACTGGCTGTCCTGGAACTTGCATTGTAGACCAGGCTGGCCTCAAACTCAGATGCCACCACCACCCAGCTCTTACAGTTTTTGTTGTTTGGTTGGTTGATTTGGTTGGTTTGTTTGTTTTGAGACAGAGTCTCTATTAAGTAGCCCTGGGTGTCCTGGAACTTGCTATGTACACCAGGCTGACCTCAAACCTCACAGTATGAAATCCACATGCCTCTGCCTCCCAAGTTGTGGAATCAGGCTTACGCTAGCACACCAGGCCTTTTTTATGGTAGTTTCATAATATTGTTTCTGTGTTTTCTCATTTTATCAACTTTATGTTACCACTTCTTTTTTTTTTTTTTTTTTTTTTTTTTTTTTTTGGTTTTTCGAGACAGGGTTTCTCTGTGTAGCTTTGCGCCTTTCCTGGAGCTCACTTGGTAGCCCAGGCTGGCCTCGAACTCAGAGAGATCCGCCTGACTCTGCCTCCCGAGTGCTGGGATTAAAGGCGTGCGCCACCAACGCCCGGCATTACCACTTCTTAAAATAGTGATTGGCATGTGTTTTAAAGCTTAATGGTTAAGAGTACTTGCTGTTTTTATAGATGACCTAGGATCAGTTCCTAGCACCAGCATGCTAGCTTATTATTATTAACTACAGTTCCAGGGGATCTGATAATTTATGTTGGCTTCCTCTGTAGTTTTTGTTTGTTTGTTTGTTTTTCGAGACAGGGTTTCTCTGTGTAGCTTTGGAGCCTTTCCTGGATCTCACTCTGTAGCCCAGGCTGGCCTCGAACTCAGAGATCTGCCTACCTCTGCCTCCCGAGTGCTGAGATTAAAGGCGTGCACCACCACTGCCCGGCATGTGTATATGTGTTCTGCCAGGCTGTATGTCTGTACACATGTATGCCTAGTGCCTTACGAGGTCAGAAGACAGCATCAGATCTTTTGAGACAAGTTACAGACAGTTACGAGCTGCCATGTGGGTGCTGGGAATAGAATATGGGTCCTTAGGAAGAGCAGCCAGTGCTCTTAACTACTGAGCCATTTTTCCAGCTCTCCAAGTAATACCTATTGATATTTTTCCAGGGCTTTTAAAAAAGTGATTCTTAAAGCTTATGTGTATGAGTGTTTTGCCTTCATGCCTGGTGCCCTCAGAGGTCAGAACAGAGCTTCAGATACCTAGACATGGAGTTACAGATGGTTGTTAGCCATGCGTGGGGGGGGGACGGGGACGATGATGACGACGACACACGACAGACTGAACCTTAGTCGTCTATGAGAATAACAAGTGCTCTTAACCACTCAACCAACTCTCCAGCCCTTCTCCCTCCCTTCTTTTTTGTTTGAGAAATATGGTTTCTGCTAGACTTGAATGTGAGTGATCTTCCTGCCTCTACCTCCAGAGTGCTGGCTTTACAGGCATGGGCCTCTGTACCCGGCTTCCAAATTATATCTTAAAGTTAAATAAAACTGAAAAGTATTTCGTAACACTCAAAGCCTCTTTTCATTTGTTCTTTTCTTCCTTCCTTCCTTCCTTCCTTCCTTCCTTCCTTCCTTCCTTCCTTTCTTTCTTTCTTTGCGGGGTGGGGGGGTGGAGGGGGTGGGGTGGGGTGGAGGGGCAGGGTGGTGGTGGTGTTTTGTTTAAGAAGCTCTCAGGTAGCACAGACTGGCCTCAAACTAAGCAGTCATTCCTGGCCTTGAAACCCAATCCTCCTACCTCCATCTTCTAAATCCTGAGATCACAGGAGTCCTCTACCATGCCCAGCTAAAGTTTAATTCTTTATGAGATTTAAATTTAACTTAATCTGTAAAAGGATAGAGGAGTTGGATTCATTCCCTTATTTGTTCATTTTTCTTCCTGGTGCAAGAGATTGAACCTAGGCTTTTACCACAGAGCTTTATCTCCAGCCTCCGGTGTATTCTAACAGGAAAGTGAGCCCAGCTGTGGTGGTATGCCTGTAATCCCCGTTCTCTGGAGGCTCAGGCAAAAGGCCCAGAGTGAGGCCAGCATGAGCTGTACAAGATGACCCTGTCTTGAACCACAAGACAGTAAACATTTCACACAGAATACATACATAGGTCAGGAGGCTGCTGAGATGTCTCAGCAGGTAAAGGAGCTTGCCAACAAGCCTCGTGGTCTGAGTTCAATTCCTGCTGATCCCCACGGTGGAAGGAGAGAACTGACTGCCTCAAATTACCCTCTGACTTCTACACATGCACCATGACACATACGTGCCTACACATGTACGCACGCACACACGCATTAAATACAAAAGTTAAAAATTGTCTTAGATTTCTATTGCTACCAAAAAACACCATGACCAAAAAGCAACTTGGGGAGGAAAGGGTTTATTTAACTTACACTTCCATATCACTGTTCATTGTCAAAGGAAGTCAGGACAGAAACTCCAACAGGGCAGGAACCTGGAGTCAGGAGCTGATACAGAGGACATGGAGGGGTGCTAATTCCTGGCTTGCTCAGCCTGCTTTCCTGTGGAACCCAGGACCACCAGCCCAGGGATGGAACCACGTACAATGGGCTGCTCCCCACTATCAATCACTAAGTAAGAAAATGCCCTACAGGGCTGGAGAGATGGTCCAGTGGTTAAGAGCACTGGCTGTTCTTCCAGAGGACCTGAGTTCAAATCCCAGCACCCACATGGCAGCTCACAACCATCTGTAATAGGGTCTGATGCCCTCTCTGGCATGCAGGCATACGTGCAGATAGAGCACTGATACATAAATAAATTTAAAAAAGAAAGAAGGAAAATGCTCTACAGGCTTGCCTGCAGCCTGATATGGTGGAGGCATTTTCTCAGTTGAGGTTCCCTCCTCTCAGATGACTTTAGCTTGTGTCAAGTTGACATAAAACTATCCAGCACAAAAATTAGGAAAACATAAGTCAGAAGTTAGTAGCAGTTTCACTGGATAGTCATAATTTGGTGCTCTTATTCGAAGCCACCATTATCAGAGAGCATCACTTGAATTGGAAGATATTATTCTTAAATATTCTTTTTTTTTTTTTTTTTTTTTTTGGTTTTTCGAGACAGGGTTTCTCTATGTAGCTTTGCGCTTTTCCTGGAACTCGCTTTGTAGACCAGACTGGCCTCGAACTCACAGAGATCCGCCTGCCTCTGCCTCCTGAGTGCTGGGATTAAAGGCATGCGCCACCACCGCCCGGCTAAATATTCTTTTTTTAAGGCCGGGTCTCACTATGCAGCTGGTCTAGTCTGGACCTCACTATATAGATTAGGCTGCACTTGAACTCAGATGAGATGACTTCCTGCCTCTACTTCCCTAGATTAAAAGTACATTTTCAGGCAAAGAAAAAATAAGGTATATTCTTAATGATGGGATGTTGATACTTGTATTTGGGAGAAAGCCTCAGTTTTGTTTTGGTTTTTGTTTGTTTGTTGTTGTTTTGTTTTGTTTTTGAGACAGGATCTCTCTTTGCAGTCCTGGCCATCCTGGAATTTGCTGTGTAGACCAGGCTGACCCTTGAATTCATAGATATCCACTTGCCTCTGCCTTGAGTTCTGATATTAAAGGAGTAAAAGCCTAAATTCTTCTTGTTTTTCTTTTTTGTTTTTTCAACACAGGGTTTACTCAGTGTAGCCTTGGCTGTCCTGGAACTTGCTCTGTAGCCCAGGCTGGCCTCTGATCCACTTGTCTCTCTGCCTCTCCAGTGCTGGGATTAAAGGAATGCACCGTCACCTCTGGGCAAGCCTCGGTTCTTATTACACATATTCCCCTTAAGGCCACTTGAATGTCCTTCTTGTCAGCTTTTCACACAGGATGAGATGAAGCTACACTGTCTCTCTCTTAGGATCTGACACTACAGATCACACATGGAACCCCAGGCCTGCAAGCTCAGAGGCTGGGAGGCTGAAACAGGATTGCTGAGAGGTCAGGGCCAGCCTGGGCTACATGTCAGCCCATGTGTCAATACAAACAAAACCAAGACACAGTTACTTCCACACTATCCTATTGGTTCTAGTCAGCGTGGAAAATAATCACAAAAGGGCATATATACTAGAAGATGAGCATCACTGCGACCAACTTGGAGCCCGGCTCCCATAGCACTAACATCAAATCTTGTTGACTGTTGCGCTCTCAGTCGGTGTTCTATTGCTGTGAAGAGACACCATGGCCATGGCAACTCTTATAAAAGAAAGCATTTAATTGAGGCTTTGCGAACAGTTTCAGAGGTTTAGTCCATTATCCTCATGAGAAGCAGGTGGCACAGGGGCAGACATGGCAGCTGAGAGTTCTACACCCAGATCCACAGGCAGCAGGAGGGGAGGGAGGCACTGGGCCTGGCTTGGCCTTCTGAAACCTCAGCAGCCACCCTCAGTGGCATGCTTTCTTCAAAAAGGCCACGCGTCCTAACAGTACCACTCCCTATGGGCCGATGGGGCCATTTTCATTCAAACTAACACAGTGGCTAAGTGTGATAAGAGTTTCCAGGAGGGTTCAATAACTCATTTTCAGTCAATTTTACATACTCTGTAAATGCACACTTATGTCTCCCACAACATCAACATAAAGGAAACATTGGTTGAGTTTGTATAAACACCTTTAGGTCCTAACGGGTTTCACTGTGAACGTGCATTCCCATGTTTCCCCTCTTCAGTTTTGCTCAGTCTGCACTGATGTTCCCTCTGTCTCACCAGCTTCCTGCACTGTTTACAGTAGGTTTACTCCGCTCCTAAGCCTGGAGTGTGGAACTCTAGCAACCAGGAGAAACATGGTCATGGCTGTGCTGCCATTGGAGCAGCTGAAATTACCTGCACAAACCCTTCACAGGACTGGGCCATGAACAGTTTCCTGTGGAGGCTGAGGACACACAAGGCCCTGCCCCACTCCAAGGACACACACCTGGTTAGCACTCGAGGTGGCTCTACTTTATGGTGGCATAACCATCTGCCCACACTCCTGCAGGTAACCTCTCCTGCAGGTACCTGGAGGGAATCCCAGCCAGACTCCGTACTTCACCAAACCAGACTTGGGTAGAACTGTTTCTGTGGTCTGTTGCTGATGCTGTATCAGTAGGAATAGACATCTGCTCACCTCTCCCCAGGAAAACTTAACACCTGGCCACCGTCAAGCCAAGGTGGTTATTGCAGTACCAGACAGTAATGGCTAATGACAGGAAAATGGAGCTATTCTCTTTTGGTCTCTCCTTTAACTATTCCTTTATTATCTTTTCATCGGGTGTGCGTCTGTGTATTCACGTTCCATGGTGCTTGTGTAGAGGTCAAAGGACAATTTGCTTGTGTGGGTTCTCTCCTCCTATTGAGTTCCGGGATCAAACCAAGGTCAGGCTTGGCACAAGCCCTTTTACCCACTGAACCAGCTTGCCAGCCCCTCATTTATTCATTTTTATTTGTTTATGTGCACTTGCAAAAAGGTGTCCAAAGAAGCCAGAAGGCATCAGATCCCCTGGAACCAGAGTTTCAGGCAATTCTGAGTCACTTGATGTGGGTGCTGCGAACCAAACCCATATATCCTCTGGAAGACTAGTAAGTGCTCTCAACTGCTGAGCCATCTCCTCAACCCTTGGTGCCTCCATTTAGAGTAAGAAAATCCTTCTTGGAGGCTGGAGAGATGGCTCAGTGTCAAGAGTATTTGTTGCTCTTACAGAGGTCTCAGGTTTGATTACCAGCACCCACATGGTGGCTCACAACCATCCATAAATCTAATCCAGGGGATCTGACACCTCTTGTGACTTCTGTGGTCACCAGGCAAACATGGGCTGCACATACAAAAATGTGTAGGCAAAATGTTCATACACATTAAATAAAAATAAACAAATATAAATTTTAAAAAAGGAATGAAAGAAAGAGGTAGGTGGTATACACTTTTAATCTTAGCACTTGAGAGACAGGTCAAATAGATCTCTGTGTTTCAGGCCATCTTGGTCTACATACAGGCTAGCCAAGGCTGCACAGGGACAGAGTTTTAAGAAACAGAAAGAAAACCCTTCTCCAAAGTGTCCAGATCATATGTCCCTTAATATTTTTCAGAGCTATATTGGGGTCATAAACCTCCCCCTAAGTAATCATTGGCTTAGGCTGGTAGACACTTATTTATCCCTTAGCTGTAGAGATGGATTTCCTGGTTGTAGGTTTGAATGAGAACGGCCCTCATAGGCTAATGTATTTGAATACTTGGTCTGCTGTTGGTGGAACTGTTTGGGAAGGGTTAGGAGGCCTTGTTGGAGGAGGTATGTCACTGGGGGAGGACTTTGAGGTTTCAAAAGCCTATGACATTCCCAGTTAGCTCTCTCTGCCTTGTGGTTGTGTCTTAAGATGTGAGCTTTTGGGCTGAGCATGGTGGCCCATGCCTTTAACACCTGGGAGGCAGAGGCAGACAGATCTCTGAGTTCCAGACCAGTCTGGTCTACAGAGTGAGTTTTGGGACAGCCAGGGCTACAGAGAAACCCTGTTTTAAAAAACAAAAACAAACAACAACAACAAAATCCCTCTCAGCTAATTGTCCAGTAGCATGCCTGCCACCATACTTAACCGTTGTCCACCTATGCAGATATGTCTTCGAGACCTAGGATGTGAAGACCTTAAAGAATGGGGTGGACCACAGTCTAATGCTGCAGACAGCTTCACTTCAGTTTCAGTGGACTTTTATACACAAATAAAACAAAGAAAGCAATGAGCCAAGGAAGGTGGTTTGAGTCCAGAAAAACATGTCAATAAATGCACATACTAGCTATTAGCAGATATTTTAATTAACACTTAACTAAATATTAACAGCCCTTTCCAGAATTTTCTCAGGACAGACCAATTTAAACACAATTATCTGGCATGATGTACTTACTATAGAATATATCTGTGAGCATGAAATCAATCTGTGAGCAGAAGATGATAACCAGAATCAGGGTACACTGAGGACAGCACTCAGCATATCCTTTCACCAGACTGGGTTCTAGAGCTGTGTTCTGACACCAGACAAGAATAAGCATGTCTTATATATTGAATGGAAACATTTGTCACAGGAGGCATAAAATCACGTCCAAGAACAATCCAGGGAACAAATGCACCTGAGGTAAAAGGCCCTCTGCCTTTTTTTTTTCCCTGCCTTTTTCCTCACAGTCCCCCAAGGCACTGTTCACCATGTGTCATTCTTTTGACCATGTTCTGACAATACACCCTGCCATGATGGTCATGTACTCTATGGTAGTTTGAATGAAAATGGCCCCCACAGGCTCATAGAGGATGGCACTACTTGAGAGGATTAGGAAGTGTGGCCTTGTTGGAGTAGGTGTGGCCTTGTGGGAGTAGGTGTGGCCTTGTGGGAGTAGGTGTGGCCTTGTGGGAGTAGGTGTGGCCTTGTGGGAGTAGGTGTGGCCTTGTTGGAGGAGGTGTGGCCTTGTTGGAGGAGGTGTGGCCTTATTGGAGGAGGTGTGGCCTTGTTGGAGGAGGTATGGCCTTGTTGGAGGAGGTGTGGCCTTATTGGAGGAGGTGTGGCCTTGTTGGAGGAAGTGTGGCCTTGTTGGAGGAAGTGTGTCACTGGGGGTGGGTGTTGAGGTTTCAGAAGCCCAGGCCAGGCCCAGTAGCGTTCTCGCCTCTTCCTGCTTGTGGATCAGGATATAGAACTCTCAGCTGCCAAGTTTGCATCTATGCCACCATGCTCCCCACCATGAGGATAATGGACTGAACCTCTAATTTGTAAGCCAGCCCCAGTTAAATGCTTTCTCCTGTAAGAGTTGCTGTTGTCATGGTGTCTCTTCACAGCAATGGATCACTGACTAAGACAGAAGCTGACCCTCTGAAACGGCAAGCCCCAAATAAGCTCTGTTTTCTATAAGTTGCCTAGGTCATGATGTCTTATCACAGCAACAGAAAAGTAACTAAGACATTGGTCATAGAAGAACAAATGGAAAATGAGCAAAGTAAGAATCTGCTTGTGGGGCTAGAGACATAGGCTGGTGATTAGGAGCGCACATACAGCTCTTGTAGGGATCCAGAGTTAAGTTCCCAACCCTCACATCAGTTGGCTTGCAACTGACTAGAACTCCAGTTCTAAGGGGATCCGATGCCTCTAGCCTCTGCGGCTACCTGCACTTGCATGTACACACACACACACACACACACAATCATATAACTTAAAGTAAAATTAAACAAAAAAACAAAAAATCTGCTTGTAAAGAGAATGCAAAAGGGAGCCGGGCAGTGGTGGCTCACACCTTTAATCCCAACACTTGGGAGGCAGAGCCAGGCGGATCTCTGTGAGTTTGAGGCCAGTCTGAGCTACCAAGTGAATTCTGGGAAAGGCACAAAACTACACAGAGAAACCCTGTCTCGAAAACCCAAAGGGGAAAAAAAAGTAAGAACAGGCTTCCAAGAGACAACAACCAAACATGACAAAATAAAAATAATGAGCTGAAGCAAAAACTGTCATATCAAAGTACATGGCAACCAATAGGAGGATGAGTCCCAGGAGCAGGCACAAGAGTTAGAGGCCCACTTGTTCTCATAGTCAGGATTCCCATAAAAATACTAAGTAATGCTGTAATATATACACAGAGGACTTGGTGCAGACCCATGCAGGCCCTGTGCTTGCTGTTCTCTGTGTCTTCTGCATTGATGCAGAGGGCCTTGTTCTCCTGGTGTCTTCCACCTCCTCTGGCTCTTACAATCTTTCTTCCATCCCCTCTTCCTTGAGTTTTTCCTGAGCTCTGAGGGGAGGAGGGATTTGATGGAGACCTTCCATTTAGATTCCTAAAGGTAGGAAATACACAGAGTCTGGATTCTGTATGTTACTGTGTTGTCTTTTGATTTTCTGATTGCTAATGAAGGAATGACAGCTGCTAAGACACATTGGATTATGAAAACTGCTGGGTTAAACCGACCTATATTTTTTTTTTAAATGACTTCAAAACGGAAGTCAAAAGATATGTTACTTTGGGGAAGAGGTTATGTTTTGATTTCCACAGGAGATGAGAGGCTGTGGATTTGTTTTAGGTTGATATGGATGAGGTTTGATCTGGGAAGACACCCTGAAAATCCTGACTGCACACATAAAGAAATATACCTAGAAAAACTAAGAAACACGTGATGTATAAACCTGCTCAAACATAGAACAAAAAAATCACCTTTGGCTGACTTTTGTATAATACATAGTATATACTTATATTAATGCTGGTATGTATGTTGCCTTTTAAAGTTTATGTATTTTCAGAGCAAGGGGACCAGACGCCAATAAAAATGAATGGCTCAGGTGATCCAGTATCCAGAACAACTTCAAGGCTGCTGGCTGAGATGATGCAGTCTCACAGACTATTCCAGTCAAGATTTAACAATTATCCTGATTTCCTCAAGGTTCCCCAAAGATTCCAGCACCCCCAGACAACAGGAAGCAGTTGAGGGAATACAGTGCCCACATTCCCAAAAGATGGGTTATGCATGCTTGTTATCATTTAAGGGAGATTGGTTAGAAGTTGTTATTGGTCATAGTAACAAAACAAAACAAAACAAAACAAAAACAACCAAAAAAAACTAAACAAAGGAGTTAAATTCAAAGACCTCTTTCTAAAGGAAAAAGGAGGATATTATATAGAAATGATGGGGGGGAAGGGTAGATTATTAAATTTACTTTAATCCAAAAAACAACCATTAATTTCAAAATATTTTACATTGGTATGGATTTTGATTTATTGATACAAATTTAAAGTTAATTTTGTTATACTGTAGGTATGTTTCTACTCTTGTTTGGGGTATTGTGTTTGTGCAGCTCATTTGAAATGTAATATAGTCAGGTGATGATGGCACACACCTTAAATCCCAGCCCTCAGGAGGCAGAGGCAGATGGATCTCTGTGAGTTCAAGGCCAGCATGGTCTATAGAGTGAGTTCCATGACAGCCAGGACCAATTCACGGAGAAACCCTGTCTCAAACAACAACAACAACAACAAAATGTAATGTATAATTAAAAAATACAGATTAGGGGGCTGGAGAGATGGCTCAGAGGTTAAGAGCACTGACTGTTCTTCCAGAGGTCCTGAGTTCAATTCCCAGCAACCACATGGTGGCTCACAACCATCTGTAATGAGATCTGGTACCCTCTTCTGGCCTGCAGAGATATGTGCAGGCAGAACTCTATACATAATAAATAAATATAAAAAAAATACAGATTAATTGTAGATATAACCAATCAAATAAGAAACACAGAGCCAATGTAAAAGAGAAAGCCGAGAGGTCAGAGCTCAGAGATAAAATCTTACCTCCTGCAGTGCTCCTAACTTGAGAGAGAGAGAGAGAGAGAGCTTCTTCCTGTTTGTCTGTCTTTAAATAGTCTTTCTGTTCTGCCTTCTCATTGGTTGTAAACCCAACCACATGACTGCCTCATCACTGCCTGTAAGTACCGCCCTCCAGGTCTTAAAGGCGTATGTCTCCAATACTGGCTGTATTCCTGAACACACAGAAATCTACCTAGCTCTTCTAACCACCACGCTCTTGCTATGGCTCTAATAGCTCTGACCCCAGGGCAACTTTATTTATTAACATAAAATTAAAATTACATTTCAGTACAAATAAAATATCACCATAATTAATAGTCATTTATAATAGTCAAACTTATAGTCATGTTAGGTATGTTTTCAAGGTCATACACAGATATGATAGATAGACAGGGTAGGAAAGTCCTTCAAAACTTCCTGCTTCACAGAAAAGTTTGTCAGATATTCTAGGCCTGTAGACCAAAGTTGGATGCCTCAACATTACAGAAGAATTTTGGGTGACTGTCCAGGCAGTGACTGTCATCTCTTAATGTTGGAAGTTGTTGCTCTGCACTTTGAGTTTACTCAGGTGATAGTATGTCCTTCTCAGGTCTCTGATGAGGTAGAAGACTAGATAATAACAATTACAATTCTCCCTAATAATGGTAGAAAGTAAATTAGATACAAAACTCTGGACTCTTCAGGAGAGGACAGCTGATAGAGTATTTTCTCTATTTTGCCAAATACAAATGGACTGGATATTGTAGCTGTTATTCTTACTTGATGACTGTTTTTTGTTGTATATAATTTTACTATGTTAAAGTTAAAAACCTTCCTTTTTAATTAGACAGAAAGGGGGAATGTGGAATATTCCTTTATACTGTGTTAATATGTGTCACTGTGATTGGGTTAATAAAGAAGCTGACTGACCAATAGCTGGACAGGTAGAGGTTAGGCAGGACTTCCAGAAAAAAGAGAGCTTGAAGGAGGAGAGAAGGAGATGAACTTGTCGTACTGAGAAAAGGTATTGAACCATGTGGCAGAGCATAGATAAGAAATATGGGTTAATTTAAAATGCAAGAGTTAGTTAGTGACAAGCCTGAGCTATTGGCTGAGCATTTACAATTAATAAGTCTCAGAAATCTGGAGGGATGGCTCAGCAGTTTAGAGCACTGGCTGTTCTTCTAGAGGACCTGGGTTCAATTCCCAGCACCCACATGGCAGCTTACAACTCTCTGTAACTCCAGTTCTGGGGGATCTGATACCTTCACACCAAGTCACATAAAATAAAGTTAAATAAATTATAAAAAAAAAA
Organism: Peromyscus maniculatus bairdii; assembly: GCF_049852395.1. Lineage (NCBI taxonomy): Eukaryota > Metazoa > Chordata > Mammalia > Rodentia > Cricetidae > Peromyscus > Peromyscus maniculatus. The sequence continues at coordinate 59,063,927 of NC_134864.1, read as the reverse complement.
TGTAAAAAAAAAAGTGTCTCAGTCTGGTTATTTGGGAGCAGCTTCTGGGATACAGAGAAACTCCAACTGCAGATTGCCTTCATTGATTCCAGGAAGTTTCCACGGCACTATGTTTCCACACCACCCCTCAAAGGCCGCTGTCTTAGTTAGAATTTTATCGCTGTGAAAGACACCATGACTATGGTAACCCTTATAAAAGAAATATTTAATTGGATCTGGCTTACAATTTCAGAGGCTTAGTAAATTATCCATTATCTCCATGTGGGAAACATGGCAGTGTACAGGCAGACATGGTGGTGGAGGAGGAGCTGAGAGTTCTACATCTTGATCTGCTCACAGTAGAAGGAGATTGTGTCACTGGGCATGGCTTGAGCATATATGAGACCTCAAAACCTGTCTCCACAGTGACACACTTCCTCCAACAAGGCCACACCTACTCCAGCAAGGCCACACCTACTCCAGCAAGGCCATACCTCTTAATAGTGCCATTCACTCCATGGCCAGCTGGTTAGACCCAAGTAAACACACAGAAACTTATATTACTTATAAACTGTATGGCCATGGCAGGCTTTTTGCTATCTGTTCTTATATCTTAAATTAACCCATTTCTATTAATCTATAAGCTGCCATGTGGCTCGTGGCTTACCGGTACTTTTACATCTCACTTCCTCTGTGTCTGGCTGGTGACTCCTGACTCAGCCTTCCTGTTCGCAGAATTCTCTTCTCTGCTTGTCATGCCTATACTTTCTGCCTGGCTACTGGCCAGTCAGCATTTTATTTATCAACCAATCAGAGCAACACATTCACAGTATACAGAACATATCCACAGCAATTCCCAATGGGCCTATGGGTACTATTTTCTTTCAAACACCACAGTCCCCAGTTCCAGCCATTTTTCCTCACACTCTCCTTCTACATCATCTCCCCACCCACATGATCCTCCCCCACTCTCACCCCCAGCTATCTCCAGTCTTCTCATAAAATCTATTCTAGTTCCCCCTCCCACAGAGATCCATGTGTGTCCCCTAGACTTCTCCTCTTTACCTAACCTCTCTACATCTATGGGCTGTAGCTTGGTTATCATTTACTTAACTCCTAATATACACTTCAAAGTGAATACATACCATATATGTCTTTCTGGGTTTGCGTTACCTCACTCAGGGTGATTTTTTTTTTCTAGTTCCATCCATTTGTCTGCAAATTTCATGGTGTCATTTTTTTAAACAGCTGAGTAATACTCCATTGTGTAAATGTACCACATTATCTTTATCCAGTCTTTGGTTGAGGGGCATCTATGTTGTTTCCAGGTTCTGACTATTATGAATAAAGCTGCTATGATCATAGTTGAGCAAGTGTCCTTGTATCAGGCTTTCTTTTGGCCACCAAACAGCTCCCAAATCATGACACAGAGACTTATTATCAGTTATGAATGCTCGGCCTTATCTTATGTTTGTCCCACTAGCTCTTATAACTTAATTTAACCTGTTTCTATTCATCTGTGTTTTGCCTCAGGGCTTTTTACCTTTTTTTCCTTCTTTATGTCCTACTTTTCCTGCTTCTTCTGGGTCTGACTGGCTGGGGGCTGCCTGGCTGGCTGGCCCCAGGTGTCTCCTTCACTTTCTCCCTCATTCTCTCTTCTCTCCATTCTCTCCTCCATAGCCTAGATTCCTCCTCCTACTTATTCTTTCTGCCTGCCATCCCCACCTATCTCTCTGCTGCCCAGCTATTGGCCATTCAGCTTTTTATTAGACCAATCAGGTGCCTTGGGCAGGCAAAGCAACATATCTTTACATCGTTAAACAAATGCAGCATAAACAAATGTAACACACCTTTACATAGTTAGACTAATATTCCGCAACATAAACAAATGTAACAATCTTTGCCTAGTTTAAGTAATATCTACAATATGTCCTTGTGCTATGATTGAGCATCCTTTGGGCATATGCCCAAGAGTGGTATACTAGATCTTGAGGTAGATTGATTCCCAGTTTTCTGAGAAACCGCCATATTGATTTCCAAAGTGGCTGTACAAGTTTGCACTCTAACCATCAATGGAGAGGTGTTCCCCCTTGCTACAAATTCTCTCCAGCATGAGCTGTCATTTGTGTTTTTGATCAGAGCCATTCTGACAGGTGTAAGATATAATCTTAGAGTTGTTTTGATTTGCATTTCCTGGTGGCTGAGGATGTTGAACATTTCTTTAAGTGTTTCTCTGCCATATGTGTTTACTCTATTGAGAATTCTGTTTAGATGTTTCTATTTTTAAAAAAGATTTATTTATTTTATGTATACGATGTTCTATCTGCATGTATATCTGCATGCCGGGAGAATATATCAGATCCCATTATAGATAGCTGTGAGCCACCATGTGGTTGCTGGGAATTGAACTCAAGACCTCTGGAAGAGCTGCCAATGCTCTTAACCACTGAGCCATCTCTCCAGCCCCATAGATCTTTCCATTTTTTAATTGGATTATTTAGGGTTTTTATATTTAGTTCCTTGAGTTCTTTATGTATTTTGGATATTAGCCCTCTATCAGATGTGGGGTTGGTAAAAATCTTTTCCTGTTCTGTAGGCTGACACTTTGTCCTATCGCTGTTGTCCTTTGCCTCACTGAAACTTTTCAGTTTCATGAAATCCCATTTATTAATTGTTGATCTTAGAGCCTGGACTATCAGTGTTCTGTTCAGAAAGTTGTCTCCTATGCCAATGTGTTCAAGGCTATTCCTCACTTTCTCTTCTTCCAGGGTCAGTGTAACTGGATTTATGTGGAGGCCTTTGATCCACTTAGCCTTGAGTTTTGTGCAGCTTCATAATTGTGAATCTATTTGCATTCTTCTACATGCAAACATCTAGTTTGACCAGCACCATTTGTTGAAGATGCTGGTTCCCCCCCACACACAGTGTATCTGTCTTCTTTATCAAAAATCAGGTGTCTATAGGTGTGTGGATTTATATCTGGGTCTTCAATTCGATTCCATTGATTAATGTGTCTGTTTTTGTGCCAATACTATGCAGTTATTATTACTATAGCACTGGAGTACAACTTGAGACCTCCTGTATTAGGATTCCCTAGAGTCACAGAACTTATAGAATGAATCTCTCTATCTCTACCTACCTGCCAATCTATCTATCTATCTATCTATCTATCTATCTATCTATCTATCTATCTATCTATCTATTTATCTATCTATGAATTTATTGGAATGATTTACCGGGTGCAGTCCAACAATGGCTAGTCGTGAATGGAAAGTCCAAGAATCTAGTAGTTCCTCAGTCCCCTGAAGCTGGGTGTCTCAGCTGGTCTTTTGTATATGCTGGAGTCCTGAAGAAGGAGGCTCCAATGCCAGTGAAGGAATGAATGTGCTGACAAGGTGAGGGCTAACAGGAAAAGAATGAATCCACCCCTTTCCTTCTTCCATTGTCCTTCTAGCAGAAGGTGTGGCCCAGATTAAAGGTGTGTCATCCCACCTCAAGATCCAGATCAAAAGCTTGTGTCTTCTAGCCTCAAGATCCAGATCACAAGTGTGCCCTCCATTTCTGGATTGTAGTTCATTCCAGATATAATCAAGTTGACAACCAAGAATAGCCATCACACCTCCAGCAATTCTTTTATTGTTCGGGATTCTTTTAGCTGTCCTGTTTTTTTTTTTTCCATGTGAAGTTGAGAATTGTCCTTTCAAGGTCTGTAAAAAATTGTTTTGGAATTTTGATTGCATTGAATCTGTAGATTGCTTTTGGTAGGATGGCCATTTTTACTATATTAATCCTACCGATCCATGAACATATATGTTCTTCAAAGACTTGAAGTTTTTAATCATATATGTCTTTCACTTGCCTGGTTAGAGTTATCCCAAGATATTTTATATTGTTTGAGGCTAATGTGAAAGGTGTTGTTTCCCTAATTTCTTTCTCAGTCTATCATTAGTATATAGGAGGGCTACTGATATTTTTGAGTTAATCTTGCATTTAGTGATTTTACTGAAAATGTTTATCAGCTGTGGGAATTTGATGGTGAATTTTTAGGGTCACTTATGTAGACTATCACATCCTCTGTAAATAACAATACTTTGACTTCTTCCTTTCCAATTTGTATTCCCTTGATTTCCTTCAGTTGTCTTATTGCTCTAACTAAAACTTCAAGTACTATATTGAATAGATATGAAGAGAGTGGACAGTCTTGTGTTCTTCCTGATTTAAGTGGAATTGATATGAGTTTCTCTCTAAGTTGATGTTGGCTATATGCTTGCTGTAAATTGCCTTTATTATGTATGTTGCGGTATGTCCCTTGTATCTCTAATCTCCCCATGATTTTTATCATGAAGAAATGACAGATTTTGTGATAGGTTTTTTCTGCATCTAGTGAGATGATCATGTTTTTTTTTCTTTCATTTTGTTTATATGGTAGATTATATTTACTAATTTTCATAGGTTGAACCATCCCTGCATCTCTGTGATGAAGCCTCCTTGATCATGATGGATGATCTTTTTGATGTGTTCTTGGATTCAGTTTGCAAGTATTTTATTGAGTAGTTTTACATCCAGGTTTGTAAGGGAAATTGGTCTGTAAATCTCATTCTTTGTTGAATCTTTATGTGGTTTGGGTATCAGGGTAACTAACTGTGGCCTCAAAAATGAATTTGGCAATGTTCCTTCTGTTTCTATCTTGAGGAGTATTGGTGTTAACTCTTCTTTGAAAGTCTGGTAGAATTCTGTGATAGAATCATCTGGCCCTAGGCTTTTAGTCATTGGGAAACTTTTAATGACTGCTTCGATTTCACTAGGGTTTATAGGTCTATTTAAACTGTTTATATGACCCTGACTTAACTTTGGTAAGTGGAATGTATCAAGAAAATTACCCACTTCTTTTAAATTTACCAATTTTTTGGAGTACAGATTTTTAAAGTATGATTCTTTGGATTTTCAGTATCTGTTGTTATGTCCCCCTTTTCATGTTTGATTTTGTTAATTTGGATATTCTCTCTTGGCCTTTAGTTAGTTGGATAAGGGTTTGTCTATCTTGTTGATTTTTTCAAAGAATTAACTCTGTTTCATTGATTGTATTATTCTCTTTTTTTTTCTATTTTATTGATTTTAGCCCTCAGTTTGATTGTTTCTTGCCATTTACTCCTCTTAGGTATGATTACTTCTTTTTGTTCAAGAGCTTTCAGGCATGCTATTAAGTTGCTAGTATGAGATCTCCCCATTTATTTTCTGTAGGCACTTAGTGCTTGTTGCTGGAGAGCGTTTCTCCAGGTTCCACCAAACCCCGCAGTCCCACAATCCACGTATAAAATAATCACTCAGACACTTATATTACTTATAAACTGTATGGCCGTGGCAGGCTTCTTGCTAACTGTTCTTCTATCTTAAATTAACCCATTTCTATAAATCTATGCCTGGTGGCTTACTGGCGTCTTTACATGCTGCTTGTCCTGGCGGTGGCTACAGTGTCTCTCCTCCCTTCTTCCTGTTTCCCCAATTCTCCTCTCTCCTTGTCCCGCCTATACTTCCTGTCTGGTCCCTGGCCATCAGTGTTTTATTTATATAGAATGATATCCACAGCAAGTGCTATGAACTTGTCTCTTAGCAGCACTTTTATTGTGTCCCCCAAGTTTTTGTATTTTGTGTATTCATTTTCATTCAATTCCAGAAAGTCTTTAATTTCTTTTTTTCATATCTGTCTTGACCCATTTTTCATTCAGTAGAGAATTGTTCAGTTTCCATGAGTTTATAAGATTTCTGTTGTAGCTGGGCAGTGGTGGCGCACGCCTTTAATCCTAGCACTCCGGAGGCAGGGGCAGGCGGATCTCTGTGAGTTTGAGGTCAGCCTGGGCTACAGAGCGAGATCCAGGAAAGGCGCAAAGCTACACAGAGAAACCCTGTCTCGAAAAACCAAAAGAAAAAAAAAAAAAGAAAGAAAGAAAAAAAGATTTCTGTTGTTTCTGATATCCATCTTTAATCCATGATGGTCTGATAGGATGCAGGAAGTTATTTCAATTTTCTTTTATCTGTTGGATCTTTCTTTGTGTCTAAGCATGTGGTCAAGTTTTGAGAACGTTTCATGCAGAGGTGCAGAAGAGAGGGTATATTCTTTTGTGTTTCGGTGAAATGTTCTATAAATAACTGTTAGGTCCATTGGGTTTATAAAGTCAGCTGAAGCATTTCTCTGTTTAGTTTTTCTCTGGATGACCTCTGCATGGGTGAGAGTGGGGTATTAAAGTCTCCCACTATCAGCGTGTGAGGGTCAATATATGATTTAGGCTGTAAAAGTGTTTCTTTTACAAAGTTGGGAGCCCTTGTATTTGAGGCATAGATGCTAAAAATTGAAATGTCAGCCAGATGTGGTGGTGCACACCTTTGATCCCAGTGCTCGGGAGGCACACATGCCTAATCCCAGAAGTAGGGAGGTTGAGACAGGAAGTGATATGGCTGGATGGAGAAAGGAATATAAGGCAGGAGAAGAAAGGAGCTCAATCTTTTTGGCTGAGGAGTTGGTGAGGTGAGAAGTGGCTGTGGCTTGTTCCTTTGTCTCTCTGGTCTTTCAGCATTTACCCTGATATCCGGCTCTGGGTTTTTATTAAGACCAATTAGGATTCCTGCTACATTTTTCCAACCTGAGGTAATGTCTATCCTTGGTTTAAGGTGTTTCTTGGATGCAGCAGAAGGATGGATCCTGTTTTCACATCCATTCTGTTAGTCTGTGTCTTCTTATTAGGGAATTGAGACCATTGGTATTGAGAGAAATCAATGACCAATGATTGTTGATTCTTGTTATTTTGTTGTTGTTACTGCTGGTTGGTGGTGGTTGGTAGTGTGTGTGTCCCTACTTTTGATTTTGCTGGTGTGAGATTATATATTCCCTGTTTTTTCACGGATGCAGTTAACCTCCTTAGGTTGGAGTTTTCCTTTGAGCACCTTTTCTAGGGTTGGATTTGTAGATAGATATTGTTAAAATTTGACTTTATCATGGAATATCTTGTTTTTTTTCCATCTATGGTGATTGAAAGTTTTGCTGGGTATAGTAGTTTGGGCTGGCATCTGTGGTCTTTAGAATCTGCAGCTTATCTTTCTAGGTTCTCCTGGGTTTTAGAGTCTCCATTGAGAAGTCAGGTATAATCCTAACAGGGTCTGCCTTTATGTGTTACTTGGTCTTTTTCCCTGGTAGCTTTTAATATTCTTCCTTTGTTCTGAATGTTTAGTGTTTTGATTATTATGTGGTAGGGGACTTTCTTTTTTGGTCCAGTCTGTTTGGTGTTCTGTATGCTTCTTGTACCTTGATAGGCATCTCCTTTAGGTTAGAAAATTTTTCTTCTATGATTTTATTAATATTTTCTGGGCCTTTGAGCTGGGATTCTTCTCCTTCCTCTATTCCTATTATTCTTAGGTTTCATCTTTTCATAGTGTCCAGATTTTCTGGATGTTTTGTGTTAGGAGTTTTTAGATTTAACATTTTCTTTGACCAATGTATCCACTTCTTCCTATTGTATCTGTGGTAGTTTGAATGTAATTGGCCCCCATAAGCTCATATGGAATGGCACTATTAGGAGGTGTGGTCTTGTTGGAGGAAGTGTGTCACTGTGGGGGTGAGCTTTGCGGTCTCATACATGCTCAAGTCACGCCCAGTGAAGACAGTGTCTTCAACTCCTGAGGATCTCTCTTCTATCTATTGTATCTTCTATAGTTCCTGTTTGAATTTCGAAATTTCTCATTTCTAGAATTCTCTCTGTGTTTTCTTTATTGATTCTATTTCCATTTTTAGGTTTTGAACAGTTTTATTCAATTCCTTCAACTATTTGTAATTTTCTTGGATTTATTAATTTCCTCTTTAAGGACCTCTATCATCTTCATATAGTTGGTGTTAAGGTCTTTTGCTTTTGCTTCAGTTATGTTGGAATATTTAGGGTCTTCTGTGGTAGGACAGCTGGGCTCTATGAAGGAGACATTGCCTTGACTGTTATTGATTGTGTTTTTACACTGGTGTCTAGGCAACTGGGTTTGGGATGATTATTGGTGTAGATGCTGATTTCTGGATTGTCTTTGTTGGGTGGGTATTTTGTTCCTTGGTTTCTGTTTTCTCTCTGGATTTTTGGAGAGTGTAATGTCTGTGTGTTGCCCGTTTTCTGGCCTGCTTATCTAGTGTGTTAACAGGAACCGACTGCTGATGTTGGGGGCTGGGGTCCTGGGATGAGTTGGGGGAGGGAAGGTTGGAGAAGGTCTTTGTGATCCCTTGGGGATGCGGTCAGAGAGGGAAGGAAGACCACAGCAAATTTCTGTGCCAGAGCTGGGGGGACTGGATCTCAGGAGCAGTCGGAGAGGTGTAGGTCCATCTCCAGCCTACTTGTTGTCCTGGGAGGAGCATCCACTGGGTTAGCAGGGGGTGCCTGCTTTGGTTCAGGTCTGGGACAAAGCAGCAAGTGAGGAGAGGAAGGTTGGGGGGAAGAGCTACGGGATCCACAGGTGTGGTAGTTCGAATGTCATTGGCCCCCATAATCTCATTGGGAGTGGCACTGTTAGGAGGTGTGGCTTTGTTGAAATAGGTGTGGCCAAGAGATCAGCTGGGGGGGGGGCGTGGGCATGAGGAGCTCTGGAGTTGCTGGTGGGGAACATGTCCGAGTCCGACCTCGCCAGAAAGTGGGACCATTGCATGGCCGATGTGGAGGTGAAGCTCGGTACTGGCTTTGGATTAGGAGTTGTTTTCTCTCTCACCTCCTTTAAAAGAAGAATGTGGCCATTAGCCTTCGGTTCCGGCGTGGGACTGGGGATGGCCTATCCCACCGTCAGGATGACGTGCAGGCCCCGTATCTTCTACGTGGAAACTATGTCAAAGGGCAGTGACGCACGCTGAGAACCTCCCAGTGGGAGGAAAGAGAAACCAAGTTTATTCCTCAGGAACGCCGACGTGCCCTGGAGTGTGCTGACCTCCGATGACAGTGTCACCAGGAATGCTTTCCACTCAAGCCACTGTTTATGTGTTTGAAACCAGGTCTGTTTCTTTTGTATTTTCTCTTTGGAAATTGCAAGGAGGTAATCTTAAATAAATTAAAAATGGGAAGTCCCCCACCCCCCAAAAGAAACAGGTATGGCCTTGACGGAGGAAGTATGTCTCGGTGGGGGCAGGTTTTGAGGTTTCCTGTGCTCAGGATACCACCCAGTGTTTCAGTCAACTTCCTGTTGCCTTCAAGATGTAGGACTCTCAGCTACCATCTGTCTGTCTGCACACTGCCATGTCCCCTTCATGATGACAATGGACTAAACGTCTGAAACTGTAAGTGAGCCACCTCAATTAAATGTTTTCTTTGTAGGAGTTGCTGTGGTCATGATTTCTCTTCACAGCAATGAAAATCCTAAGACAACAGGAAATAGGAACAGAGGGGCAGGGAATGATGCCAAGGGTGTTCGGCAGCAGAGTAGGGGATGAAATAGGGGGGTTGGATCTGGGGGAACAGAGAGAGGTCTATAGGCAGCCTCCCTGGTTTTCTGGCAGGCATGGTTTGTTATAAACATTTCTAAATTTCTGTTAATGTTTAATTATTGCTTTCATACTCCACAAGACGAGGAAGAGAACTGCTGAACACAATCTTCATTTCAAATGAAGAAACACTTAATAGTTTCTTCAAACTATTATTAACAGGCATGAACACCAGGATTTTTTTTGTTTGTTTTTGTTTCTTCGAGACAGGGTTTCCCTGTTTGTTTAGCTTTGTGCCTTTCCTGGAACTCACTCTGTAGTCCAGGCTGGCCTCGAACTCACAGAGATCGGCCTGGCTCTGCCTCCTGAGTGCTGAGATTAAAGGCGTGGGCCACCACCGCCTGGCAAACATCAGGATTTTTTTTAGAGATTTTATTTTATTTTTATTCATGTGTGTGTGCATGTTCCGGATAGTTTTTATGCCAACTTCACACAAGTTAGAGTCATCTGAGAGAAGGGACTCTCAATTGAGAAAATGCCTCCATAAGATGGGCTGTAGGCACATCTGTAGGGAATTTTGTTTTTTGGTGACTGATGTAGGAGGGCCAAGCCCATTGTGGTTGCTGCCACCCCTGGGCTGGTGGTCCTGGGTTCCATAAGAAAACAGGCGGAGCAAGCCATAAGGAGCATGTCAGTAAGCAGCACCCCTCCATGGCCTCTGCATCAGCTCCCGCCTCCAGGTTTCTGCTCTGTTTGAGTTCTGGCCTTGGCTTCCCCCAGTAGATTGTGATTCAGGATATGTAAGCCAAATAAACCCTTTCCTGCCTGTATTGTTTTTGGTCATTGTATTTCATCATAGCAATAATAACACTAAGATAGTGTGTATGGGGCGTGTCTGTGTGTATGTGTATGGGCATGCTTGTGCAGGTGCTCATAAAGGCCAGAAGAGGGCACTGGATCCTCTGGAGCTGGAGTTATGAGCACTTGTGAGCCATCTTGTGGGTGCTGGGAACTGAAGCTGAGTCTTCTGTAAGAGCAGTAAGTACTTTTAACTACTAAGCTGTCTCTCTAGCTTGATGATTAAGATAATTTTTCTTTATCTCCCCCACTCTCCCTTCTCTCCTCTGTCTCCCTGTCTCTCTCTTCATTGCTGAGGATCAACCCCAAGTCAGCCTCCCAGGTTTTCCACTGAGCTGTACCTGTACCCTTGACTTCATTCTTTTTATAGTTCTCTCCTCTCCTTCCCTCAAGTTACTCTGCTGTCAACTTTTCCTGTGTGGAGATCTTATCTGTAGACTGACAGGAATGAAAATGTGAAGGTTATGAAGTAGAAACATTTCAGCCCACTCCAAAGAGCAAGGCTCTCTCTGTGAGAAAGGTCACAGTTGACATCACCATGCAAACTTGTTGGACTTTTCAAAGGGAATGAACTGAATTTATTGTCTTGAGACAGTCTCTTTTAGCCCAGGGTGGCCTTGCACTTCTCCTGATCTTCCTGCCTCTTCCTCCCAAATAGCATGTGCTCCAGAATTTAACATTTGCTATATACCTTTCTTTCTTTTTCTTCCTTCCTTCCTTCCTTCCTTCCTTCCTTCCTTCCTTCCTTCCTTCCTTCCTTCCTTCCTTCCTTCCTTCCTTTCTCTCTCTCTCTCTTTGTCTTTCTTTTTCTTTCTTTCTCTCTCTCCTTCCTTCCTTCCTTCCCTCCCTCCCTCCCTCCCTCCCTCCCTCCCTCCCTCCTTCCTTCCTTCCTTCCTTCCTTTCTCTTTCTGTCTTTAAATGGACTGAAATAATTTAACAAACTTGGAATTAAGAGAACATTTAGATGCTGGGCGGTGGTGGCTCACGCCTTTAATTCCAGCACTTAGAGGCAGAGGCAGGCAGATGGATCTCTGTGAGTTTGAGGCCAGCCTAGTCTACAGAGTGAGTTCAAAGATAGCCAGGGCTACACAGAGAAACCTTTTCTCAAAATAAAACAAACAAACAGAAACAAACACAGATAGAGGGGGAGGGAGAGAGAGAAAACATTAAGATGATCTTCAATTGTAAATTAATTGCTATCTATACTCAGGGAACGTACAGATAAATCCTGAAATTTTAAACTTAATACTAGGAGTGAAATGGAATTGCCTAAAGATGGAAGACATCTGCAGCCCTCTGCTGTCTTATAGATCCCTCCTCTGTCTCTGGTAGAGAGACGATATTTAAGTTTTATTTGCCCGAAGTTCCCAGTGCATTAGTGTAAGCACCAGTGGTAAGAATTGGTGATTCCTGGTTCTTCTGGAGCACCTGGGTTTGGTTCTCAGCATCCACACCAGGCAGCTCACAACCACCTGCAACTGTAGCTCCAGAGGATCTGACACCCTCTCTGGCCTCCAAGGACACCTGTATGCACACACATGGCACACACACAGACACACTTCCTAGCTTGCTTTTCTGTTGCTGTGACCAACACCAACTTAGAAGAGGAAAGGATTTGTTTCATATTACACTTCCAGGTAACAATCCATCACTGAGGGAGGGCAGGGCAGGAACTCAAGGTGAGAACCTGGAGGAAGGAACTGAAGCAGAGCCCATGAAAGAACAGTGCTTTCTGGCCACTTCCCATGGCTTGCTCAGCTTATAAAATTTCTCAAACAATGTTGGGCCACTTGCCCAGGGCTAGTACTATCCACAGTGGGCTGGGCCCTCCTACTGTTGTGGCCACATCTTAAGACCCCCAAGCAAGACCACCACAGAGCTGATATCTGATGCAAAACACACAGGGGTTTATTGATAACAAGCAAGTTCGGGCTTGGTCCTCGTCCAACACTTGACACAGCAGGTGGAGGAGGACGGCCCTGAGCTCTCAGGGTGAGGGGTTTTCAAAGGGAAAAACCGCAATCAGGGTAGTACAAGCCTTGGTGTCATATGATTGGGTGAGGGTGTGTAACCTTTGAATTTACTGGTTGGGGGGTTACAGTTATCATTTTTGAGCAGGCCTGGACAAGTCCCAGGCTTTGTCCTTGAGCTGCCATGGGGGCTGGTTGGCCTAGCAAATTCACATTGACTCATGCATGTAGCTCTAAGTTGGTGAGGGATCCCAGACAGTAAACAACTGACTGAACCTTGAGCGGTCAGAGTACGTGCAGAAAGGGAGCTACTGCAAGGACTATGTCTTTTGTTCATAGCCCTCCCAGAAACCGCTTGCTCAAGTCTCAGGAAACTGAAATTGAGGCCTGGTCTCCGAGAGAGGACTGAGCAGTCTGTTATGGTGTCTGCTTGGTCCTTTCACCACACCAGTCATTAATTAAGACACTGCTCCACAGACATGCCCATAGGACAGTCTGAGAGGCAGTTCCTCCACTGATTTGTCTTATTTTTAAAAGATAGTGTCTTCTCTGTAGAACAGGCTTACCTTGAACTCACAGAGATCTGCCTGCATCTGTTGGGATTAAAGGTGTGCACCATAATGCCTGGCCAGTTCCTGTGTTTGAACCCTTGGTCTTCAGCTTGAGATGCTATTTGGAGGTTGTGTAATGAGTGGGTCACTTTGGGTGGGCCTTGGTGGTGATACCAACTTCTGGCTCCAGCTCCAGCCCTGTGCTTCCGAGCTGCCATGTGAGGGTCTGCCTACCTCAGGCTCTCGCAGTTATAAAGGGAGTCTCCCCAGTGCCCACAACTTCCCCAGCACGATTAAATGAAATCCCCTGCTACTGTAAGCCAAAACCTTTCTTCTCTGGGAAAAAAAAAAAAAAAAAAAAAAAAAAAGATTCTGGTAAAAAGTGCTGTGGATTTTTTATTTTCATTATTTTGGAGAGGAGTGAGAGAAGACAGAGGTTCTTCAGCCTGGTCTAGAACTCTATGTAGACCATGCTGGTTTTGAATTCTAAAGAATTCTTTTAACTTTTTCTTGCTTATTTATTTAATTTTATGTGTACAAGTTTTTTTATTATCTGCATGTGTCAAGGAGTTCAGAAAAAGGTGTCAGATCACCTGGAACTCCAGAGGTGGACTACAGGTGTGAACCTTTAAGCCTGTGTGTGGTGGGACAGCACTCAAGGAAGAGGCAGGCAGATCTCAGAGAACAGCAGGGCTACATAATGAGCCCGTGTGTCCCAAAAAAGAAAAAGCAAACAACAACAAAAACAAGTAAACAAAAAACCCACAATGCTTAAAAACAGAATTGGAATTTTGTTTATAAAAATTTATAACACCCATCAAGCCGGACTAGCCATTGCCTCCTGCTTCCGAGCTGACTTGAACCCTTTCTAAAGCACAATAACAAATGTGCACTTTCTAGCTCATGATGGGCATCTTTTTATTTTATTTTTTTTAAATTTAGAATCTGGGTCTTTTATCTACGGACACCAACTTGTCATTGAGAGAGTCCTTGGCTTTTAAGCGAGAGGCCCACAGAAGCAACGCTTATCAGTGCCTCCTGTCTTTCCCCTCGCTTTAACGGGCCCCAGCCCATCTGATTTGGGGTTAACTCCACCAAGGCTCCGTGCAAACATCCCAGACCGTCTGGCATGGGCTGCTGTCCCTGAACTTCCGGGGTGGTGTCGCAGCCCCGGTGCTCCGGGGAGGCCCTGGCTCCCACACAGCGTTTCCCGAGATGGCCAGCTTTTCCACTGCGGTGCCCACGGCCCTTCCAGCGTCCAGGCCGTGGGGAGGACAAACGCCCACGGGTGACGCCCGCTCCGGCCACCCGGCGGCGACCCAGACCTCGCCAGCGGCTCTGGACCCCAGCTTCCGGTCGCACCTTCCTTTTCAGCCCCAGGGGCGGGCGGAAACTCCCCGGCCGTTCCCTGCTGGGCCCCTCCCACCGCCGCCGCCGCCACCGGAGGCCTGCTGGGTGACTCCTCCCGTCGTGCCCCGCGCGTGCGCGTGCGCGGCGGCTGTTGCGCAGGCCGCCGCCCCTCCCCGCCACCGCCGCCGCCGCCGCCCGGAGCGCCCCGCCCCCCGCGCAAGCCGCCGGCCCCCCCCCCACATCCGGGTCCCGACGCCAGCCGCCCAGACGCTGCTGGCACTATGGTCATGGCGGAGGGGACGGCAGTGCTGAGGCGGAACAGGCCAGGCACGAAGGCGCAGGTATCGTCTCCCGGGGCCTCCCTGCCCCGCGGCTCCGCGCGGGGGCCGAGCCGAGGCGCTCCTTGCTGGCGGGAGGCCGGGCCCGGGAGAGGCCGGGCTCGGGGCGGCCCGGGGCCGTGGTTGGTGGCCCGGGGCCGTGGTTGGTGGCCCGGCCTGCGCTTCCGGAGCCGCGCGGCCCCGGCGGCGGCCTCCCCGGGATTTGGTTGGGGGGTGGGGGGAGGCCTGCAAGGAGCCGGGCCCTGGCGTGCCCGCCGAGGCCCAGGGCCGAAGCCTGTCACCGGCGGCGGCGGCGGCGCTGGCGGCGCTGCCTGCTGTGAGTGGCAGCTGACGGCGCCGGGGCGTCAAGTGGGCCAGCTGGGGACCGGGGGGTGGTGGTGGTGGTGGCGGTGGCGGTGGCGGCGGCGGCGGCGGGGGGCCGTGCCCGCGCCCGCGTCCCGACCGCCGGCGTCGAGGGCTGTAAACACTGCCCGGTGACGTACCTGCCGATCGGCTCCATCCAGTTGGTCTAGCCGGATGCAGGTGGCGAGGGTTTGCTTTCTCCTCCCGGGGTTCGTCTTTTCCACCACTCCCTCCTGCTCCCCCTGCACTGGTCCAGCAAGTTTTTTCACCGACCAGGTTGCGACTTGTTACAGGTCCGTCCTTGCGAATTTCCCTGCTAATGCGTGTGGACAGTCGTCGGAGCGAGCTGATGATAATATACCGAACCCTCCCCCCACAAAAAAAAAAAAAACAAAACCCTAATAGCCCTTTTAGTAGGGCAGTATTGGGGAGTCAATTGGTGCTGCTTAGGAAGTGCAAACGTGGGCTGCTTCCCGGTATAACAACGAATTGACGTTGGAACTTGATAGGATTAATCGGCCAGCGGAAACGGCCTGTCACGGAGTGTTGATGTTCTAAAATCAGAAGAGATGCGTTTAAAATGTAATTTTAGCAGCCTTCTTGCTGCCTAGCCTGCTGCCTCTTACCGTGTACTGAGTAAACCTTTTCTGTTGAAAACGTAATTTTTAAGAAAAGTGAAAATCAAGGTACTTCATGCTACTGAGTTTTAGATAATTATGCCCTTTGTTTGTTTGTTTTTCAAGACAGGGTTTCCCTGTGTAACTCTGGCTGTCCTGGTAGGAGCTCTGTAGACTAGGCTGGCTTGAACCTGAGATCCGCCTGCCTCTGCGGCCGGCCACCACGTCTGGTTTAGAGAGTTGTTCTTTTTTGTTTGGGAGAAGGGTCTCAAAATCAGGCTCCCCTCGAATTGACTATGTAGTTGAAGATAACTTTGGACTCGTAGGTCGTCCTGTTGGCACCACTCCAGGGCTGGAATTCCACAGTGCATACATACCACCGTGCAGGGCTTATGCAGTGTTGGGGAATGGTGAACCCAGGACCTTGTGCCTGCTAGACAAGCTCTCCACCAACTGAGCTACATCCCTAGCCCTAGAGAATTGCTTTGGAAGCCTTTATGGAGTCATGAATTGTCAGTTCCTTCTGTTGACATTTTGTCTTCGTTTTGTTGGAAATTTGTATACTATGTATACTTTTTACTATTTGACAGCTTTTCTTTCTAAGAGTTATTTTTTCAAATAACTATTATTGTACATAGGCAACATTTTTTTTTCTAATTCTTAAGTGATCACTTCCTTAAAAAAAAAAAATTCTTGGTGCTTGGGATTAAATCCAGGACTTTGCCTGTGGTAAATTAAGCATGCACATTGTCTCTCAGCTTTATCTTTAGATGAAAGTTTAAAAATTTGAAAAATTATTTAGAATAAATAATGCAACATGTCCTTTGGCTATGCTTTTATGAGTAGGTCACATGTGAACAATTTTACATTTCCCCACTTTATTATAAGTTAAGATTAAGTAAAATGTAATAGGAAAAATGAGGTTAAAAGGAAAAAAAACCCTGCTTTTAAGCAGCCTTCCCTGTTTATCACACAACTCTTCTTCATTGAAATAGATCTGTTCTGCCGGGCGTTGGTGGCGCACGCCTTTAATCCCAGCACTCGGGAGGCAGAGCCAGGCGGATCTCTGTGAGTTCGAGGCCAGCCTGGGCTACCAAGTGAGCTCCAGGAAAGGCGCAAAGCTACGCAGAGAAACCCTGTCTCGAAAAACCAAAAAAAAAAAAAAAAAAAAAAGAAATAGATCTGTTCTAAAATGATGTATATTGTGTTGAACAGAGTTAAGTGGCTGAGAATGACCTTGAACTTTTCATCCTGCCTGCATTTCCTGAGTGCTAGTCATAGGCGTGTGCTGTGGAACGTTTTAAAATTGGTTAGACTAGAATATAGACAATACATGGTTGGTTTTTAGCATGCATTGACTGAATTAAATGAGTCCATTTATTAAGGTAGATTTTGTTTTCCCCCTAAGTGTCTAATGAATGTACAGTTATGTGTCAAAACATTTAATTATGAGCTAATTTATTTTTATTTTTGAGATAATTTTGCTTTATATCTTGGGCCAGCCTAAACTTTCTGTGGAGTCTATATTGGCTTTGAATTCTTGATTCTTCTGCCATAGCTTCCCCACCATTTTTTATCTATCTATCTATCTATCTATCTATCTATCTATCTATCTATCTATCTATCTATCTTATCTATATAAAAACACACCATGCATGCTTGCTTGCTTATTTATTTATTTATTTATTTAGGGTCTCATGTGGTCCTGGCTGGCCTGAAACTCTGTATATCCAAGGATGACCTTGAATTCCCTGTCCTCCTTCCTCTATGGGCCAACACTATTGACTTTGTTTTGAGGCAGGGCCTTAGATAGAAAGAAGCCTGGTTGTCCTGGAAACCACCATATAGTTCCTGTAAGCCTTGAACTCTTGATAATCCTACCCCAGCTTCCACAATGAAGGGATTACAGGCATGTATCATCACTCCTGGTTTGCTAATATTTTCATTTTCGCTAATAATTTTAACCTTTAAAAGTTTTTTGTGTGTGCATGAGTGGGTGTCTTCTGTATGTGTTCATGGAGACCAGAGAAAGCTATCTCTCCCTCTCTGCCTATTGCTTTTGACAGGGTCTCTCTGAACCCAAAGCTTATGGTTTCATTAGAAAGGCTGACTGACTAGCTAGGAAGCTCCCAGAACTGCCTCCCTCTGCCCATGCTGGAACTACAGGCATTTGTGGCTGGCTGGCTAGCCCATGTGCTCTCTGCTCTCTTTCTGTCTTTGGTGGTCTCTCTCTGTCTTCTTTGACAGGTCACGTGTAGACCAGGCTGACCTGGAACTCACAGAGTTCTACCTGCTTCTGCCTCCTCAGGGTTGGGATTAAAGATGTGAGCCATCAAGCCTAGTGTTTTGTGGCTTTTAGATTGGGTCTTTTTATGTAGTCTTGGCTTACTCAGAACTTGGTATGCAGATCAGACTGGCCTTGAACTCACAGATCTATCTTCCTGCCTCTGCCTTCCTCCAGTACCATCATGCCCCCCCCCCCTTTTAATTGGGTGCTGGGGATTCCAACTCAAGTCCTCTATAATCTTTAAATTTTAAAAATTATTCTTTATTTATGTGTATGTGTGTGTGAGTTTTTGTGTACCACATGAACGCAGGTGCCCATGAAAGCCAGAAGAGAATATTTGATCCCTTGGACTGTCGTCAGAGGCAGTTGTGAGCCACCTCATGGGATGCCAGAACTGAACCCAGGTCCTCTGTAAGATCAGTAAGGGCTCTTAGCACTGAGCCTCTCCAGCCCCTAGAACCTTTAGAATGTTTAAAATGATTTTTATTTGCTTTAAATTATGGTAA
Organism: Peromyscus maniculatus bairdii; assembly: GCF_049852395.1. Classification (NCBI taxonomy): domain Eukaryota; kingdom Metazoa; phylum Chordata; class Mammalia; order Rodentia; family Cricetidae; genus Peromyscus; species Peromyscus maniculatus. The sequence goes on along the minus strand of NC_134864.1, from coordinate 59,045,696 downwards.
CATTCTTAATTTGCTTCAAGTTATTTTAAGATTTGAGAGTGTATGTGTGTGTTGAGGCCAGAGTGCTAACTTCCGTTGTGATCCTCAGTCACTTTCTCCCGTCCTTTTTGAGACAGAGTCTGTCATTAAACCTGGAATGCCTGGCCACCAGTCTACAGAGATCTTCATGTTACTGTCCCTAGCACATGCACACTTATAAGCAGTGTGCACAGTTTTATTACACGGGAACTGGGGATCTGAACTCACTCTGTGATGATTTCATGACAAGCACTTTATCAAGTGAACCATCTCCCTAGCTCTTACATTTTTATTAGTAAATATTAATTGTACATAATAATGTGTTTCTTGATGACATTTTCGTACATGTATAATGTATTTCCCTATTCGCCTTCCATCCACTCTAATTCCCAAGTAGCCCCCCTCTACTTTCATACCTTCAGTTTTCAGTCGTATTCTTTGTGTGTGTGTGTGAGATGAGTTTCATTAGGGTTGTTTACTGGTTGGGGACACCTTTAACAGTTGTTATACTACTGAGATAATGATGTCTCTTCACCCAACAACTGCCTGTAGACTTGGGGCTTGGTTGAGGAAGAATCTTGGAAGCCTTCACCATGACAGACCCAGTATGCTTTGAGTTTAAGAGAGCAGTGGCCATATCATGCCCAGGACAGTGTCCCACAACAGTCTACTCCTTCCTCCAGTTCTTAGATCCTAGAACTCAGAGATCCACCTGCCTCTTCCTTCTGAGTATTGTGATTAAAGGTGTGCGCTACCACCCCCTGGCTAGTTGTTATGATTCTTTTTGTTCCCTCTTCCATGAAGTTTTCTCAGCATTGGGGGAGATACGGAGAGATGCCCACTTATGGCACTGGAGGGAGGATAGAGGTGTTCACTTATGGCACTGGAGGGAGGATAGAGGTATCCACTTATGGCACTGGAGGGTCTATATAGATAGATGTCCATTTATGGCTGAACATTCAGTTTATTCTTATCACTTAGGGGTCTCTGCCATTACTCCTGCGTGTTGCAATTGTTTTGTTTTGTTTTTTTACTTGTTCTTTTTGTTTTTTTACTATATGTGTTCCCTCATCCCCCAACTCATTTTTGAGATGGAGTCTTACATAGCTCAGACTGGCTTTGAACTATCTGTGTAGCTGAAGATTATTTTGAACTCCTGGTCGTCTGCCCTCCACCTTCCAAGTGCTGGGATTATGTCATGTACCACCATGCCTGAATTGTTTGTTTTTTTGAGACAGGGTCTTGCTGTGTAGCCCCAGCTGGCCTGGTATTTGATCTAGATTACGCTGGCTTTCCAACTTGAGGCAGTCTCTTGTCTCAGCCTCTTCTGTATAGGGATTTTAGATGTTCACTACCACACATGGCTTAATATATGCATTATATCCATAAATGTGCTTCCTTCCTTAATCTCCCCTCTTCCCCCAACACACAGGGTTTCTTCATGTAGCCTTGGCTGTCCTAGAACTAGCTCTGTAGACCAGGCTGGCCTTGAATTTACAGAGATCCGCCTGCCTCTGCCTCCCTGAGTGCTGGGATCAAAGGTATGTGCCACCACCAAGTGGCCCTTCCTTAAGTTTAGAAAAGTTAATTATTTTAGGTAGATGAGTGTTCTGCCTGTACACCACATTCCCGTACTGGCTTGAGGAGGCCCGAAGAGGGCATCGGGTCCTTTGGAATTGGAATCACAGCCAGTTGTGAGCCACCATGTGGGTGCTGGGAATCTGACCTGGGTCCTCTGAAAGAGCAGCCAGTACTCTTAACGACTAAGTCATTTTCTCCATCCTTCTTTCTCCCTGTTTTGAGGGGTAGGTAGGAAGGGAGGGAGGGAATTGAAACAGGGTTTCACACTGTAGTCCTGGCTGGCCTGGAATTCACTTTGTAGCCCAGGCTGGCCTTGAACTTGAACAGTGGTTCTCCTGCCTTAGCCTCCTGAGTTCTGGGATTACAGACATGAGCTACCTAGCCACTTTTCATTTTCTTAAGCTTTAATCACATGGTGTTATACACTGCATTCTTAGAGTTTTCTTTTTTTCCCCAACCTCCGCTAACTTTTGTTAGTTAGTAAAGGTTTATAATAGGTCATTGGCTTAATAACACTCCCCCCTCCCCTGCATTTTAGCCTAGAGACATTGGTTGAGGAACAGTTCTATGCCAGAAACTGTGCTGCTTATTAAAGATACATAGGAGCCATGTCTGGGCACAGGCCTGTAATTCCAGCTATGGAGGAGTCTGAGGTAGGAAGATTGCAAGTTCAAGGTCAGTCAGTAACATTTAATGAACATGAAAAGTATAAAAAAGGCCAGAAATACAGCTCAATGGTAGAGTGTTTCCCTAGCATATGTAAGACCCTAGGTTCATTCCAGTACTGACAAGGAAAAGGAAGGTGTGGGATATGTAAGTAAACCTTGCTGCTTCAGATAGAAGGGGATTCGAGACCATTGCAAGGTGCTCCACAGAAATATTCCCGGTTAATCACACCTTTAATCCCAGCACTTGATGGAGGAGGCAGGCAGGTCTCTGAGTTCCAGGACGGCTAGGACACGGACACACACACACAGACACACACACAGACACAGACACAGACACAGACACACACACACACACACACACACACACACACACACCAACCCTGTATTGAAAAACAAACTGCAAACAAACAAACAACAACAAGAAAACATTGAATGACTCCCAGGGCTCTGTACATGCCTGCTGTTCCATTTCATTCAGTTCTGCATAGAAACATTTACAGTTTTAATTAGTTTTGTGTGTTTGGGCAGCTGCCTGCACCATGTGCATGTGGTACTCACAGAGGCCAGAAGAGGGCACTGGGTCCTCGAGGACTAGACGGTTGTGAGCTGCCATGTTGGTGCTTGGAATAGAACCCAGGACCTCTGGAAGAGCAGTTGTTGCTGTTAACCATTGAGCATCTCTCCAACCCCTAGATACATTCTTTTTGATGGGAGTCATATTTCTATTTAGAAATTTAAAACTTTATTTGTAATTGGAATAGTAATTTATGCTGTTTGTTTAAAATAATATTATGGAGTTAGAAATTGCTTACTAATAATGCTAGCTCTTCAAAAATTTGATTTAGTTTTTTTTATGTTTGGACATATTTTTCCAGTGCAACTTTTAGGGGTATTATCTCACAATTGTAAACAAACAAACAAAAAAAGGTGATGAACTTTTCTTTCCAGTTAAATAATCCATGAAAGATTAATGAGAAATGTATTTGAGGGATTTGTGGTTGCAAAAAAAATAATGTATAGTTCAATTAAATACAATCTTGGGATCTATTTAAGAATATTGGCTAAGATTATTTTGCTGGTAATCACATTGTAAAGTCTTTCTCCTACTCTCGTGTAAGCTTTGGATCTTTATTAAGATTGATGTTTATAGTAGCATTACTATATCCTTGTAACTTTGTATGTGCTTTAACCATGAGTTTACTTTTATAGGATTTCTATAATTGGCCTGATGAATCATTTGATGAAATGGACAGTACACTTGCTGTTCAACAGGTAATAACAATTTCTTTTACAACCCTCATAACAAGCATTCTATATCTTTAGTGTATTAAATAGTCCCATTTTATGTGTGTGGGGAGCACAAACCAGATTCCCCTGGGTTAATGGAATGTTCGTTTAACATTGTAATCAAACCTTATTTTATTTTAGTATGTTATGGAATTTGAATGTATAATGAATTAAAAATTAAAATTAATTGAATGACAAATTTAGAATAACTAAATAGAAATAAAATGCTAATTTGGTGACTAAATCTTTGATAACATGCTTTTGAGAGTTATGTCTTTATAATGATTTTAGTTCATAACTCACACCCTCAGTACATGTGAAAACTGAGATGCTTCCCTTTAGCTCATTACTGCTATCACATAATTCACTACAGACAGCACTGGATTTCCAAGGAGGGCTTCCATAGCATGGCGTGTGTGTGAGACAGCATATTAGGAGGTTGTCAGACACAGTGCTGAGAATCACGTAATACACTGTGTTAGGTTCAACGCTCCAACCCCAGTGAAAAAATGGTGGTGCTTTCCTATTGAACAGAGTCAGGAACTTGGTGAAAGTAATAATACTCATGGTTAATTGTTAAAGATCGAAATAAGGTGTGTTACTTTTGTTTATGCTGCATTTGTGAAGTGAACTCTGTGAAGCTGTGTTACTGTGCCTGTCTAAAACACTTGATTGTCTAATAAAGATCTGAACGGCCAGTAGTGAGGCAGGAGAAAGGATAGGTGGGGCTGGCAGGCAGAGAGGATAAATAGAAGGAGAAATCTGGGAGGAGAGATATAGAGCCCGAGAAGGAGGAGGACCCAGGGGCAGCCACCCAGCTACACAGCAAGCAATGGAGTAAGACACAAATAAAGATATACAGGAATAGAAAAGGAAAAGCCCAGGAGCCAAAGAGAGACAAGATAATTTAAGTTAAGGAAAGCTGGCAAGAAATAAGTCAGGCTAAGGTTGAGCATTTATTATTATTATTATTATTATTATTATTATTATTATTAAAAGATTTATTTATTTATTATGGATACAGTATTCTACCTGCATGTACACCTGCAGGCCAGAAGAGGGCACCAGATCTCATTACAGATGGTTGTGAGCCACCATGCGGTTGCTGGGAATTGAACTCAGGACCTCTGGAAGAGCAGTCAGTGCTCTTAACCTCTGAGTCATCTCTCCAGCCCGGCTGAGCATTTATAATTAAGAATGAGTTTCCATGTGTGATTTATTTGGAAGCTGGGTGGCGGCCCCCCAAAAAAGAGCAAAAACAAACCACAACAATATTGAGGGGTTAATTGTTTTGTGTTTGCCTGGTACAAGTTCAAGCCAGTCAGTACTCTAGCATGGAGTGGGAAGGGGTTCATGAGCACCCTACCCCTAACTTAAGTGTTATTGATAATTGATAGCTTCTAGGGAAGAAAAGTTAGTTTTCTTTAAGGCTGTAGTTTTCTTTAAGGCTGTGGCTTCAGGTAGTTCAGCCAGTATCCAGTGAATGGCCCTATACCCAGAAGTATATGGACTGCACAAATTGGAGTTAATGGGTTATTAAATTAAAAAGAGGCCATGAAGTGGGGGGTGTAAGGAGGTGGGTTGTATCTGGGAAGAGTTGGGGTGAATAAAATCAAAACATACTGTATGAAGTTCTCAGTTAATAAAATAAATAATAAAAGAATGGCAGAAATTGGGATATAGAGGAGGAAGAGGTGTGGCTCAGGGGTAGAGCACTTGGGTCGTATGCCTGAGGAACTATTTGATTCCCTAGCACTGCAGTAAAAACAGAAAAAGATGTGTGTAAAGTCACAGCAACAAAACCCAAAGAGGTTGGTGTAAAATAGTAGATTAGATTAGGTATGGGGTAAGTAACATTTTTATTGTACTATTTTTTAGGGGCCTGGGTAGGTCACTGTGTTGGGTTGAAACCCAGGGCCTCACACATGCTAAGTAAGCACTCTCTACTGAGCTGTGCCCAGACTTCTAGCTAACCTCCTCACATCATCATAGCTGAAGTAAATGTCTTGTAACCAACGTAGAATCAGGTCATTTTTATTTTACTCGTCTCTGTCTACTTCTCTATTACGTTATATAAGATTATTATAATAGACTTAGGTTAGTTTTTATTACTTGTTTTTGTTCTCTCTTTTAAAAATTTTAATTTATTTGTGTGTATGTGTTTGTGTGCCTGAGGGTGTGTGATTGTACGTTGTGTAGCAGCCTGCAGAGGTCTTAAGAGGACATTAGATCCCCTGGAAATGGGGTTATAGGCACTTGTCAGCCACATGGGGGTGCTGGGAACTGAACCATTCTTCTGCAAGAGCAGCCAGTGCTCTTAGCCACTGAGTCTACTCCCTAATGGGGCTGGAGTTGGGAACTAGGGGCCCTTTTTTGAGGTACGCTCTCACATTTGCCTGGCTGATCTCAAACTTGAAATATAGCCGAGGATGACCAACCCTCCACCTTCCTAGTACTAGCATTAGAGGTATGCAGCAACTCTGTCTGGTTTACATAGTGCTAGGTTCTGAACTGTTACATGCATGATGTTGTGTCTGTCTTTCTGTTCTAGTCAGTCCTTTGTTCCCTTTGAAGGGTTGTTGGAACATTTTAGCATTGTGTTTTAATTATAGTTTTGACTGTATCTATGATTTTTTGGTGATTGCAGAGATTACTAAAGTCTTATGTTACATAGTCTACTTAAGCAGAATCAGTATTTTGTTGTTAGAGTTGAAAGACCCTTACCATTTTACTTCCTCCTTGTTGCCTTATATAACTGTAGACAGTCATTGAAACCCAGTCAGACAGTGATATTTTCTTTTGGTAACACTGAACATTGAATTTAAGACCTCACAGATGCTAGGCCATTTCCCTACCGTTTAACTGTATATCCCTAACTCACTCTTTTTTAAAGATTATGATTTTACTGTGTGTGTATATGTGTGTGGGTAAAGGTAATGTAGGCCATGGTTCATGTATGGAGGTCAGAAGGACACATTTACACAGTTGGTTCTCCCCTTTGACCTTCTTTTGGTTTCAGGGATTGAACTCATGGTATAGATTTGTGAAGCAGGCACCTTTACCCAGGACCCATTTCACTGACACAGTGTGTCTTTTGTTTTGGCTTGTTGAGACAGTTTCATCCTGTAGCGTAGTCTGGCCTTGACTCCCAGGTGCTAGAATTGGGGGCATGAGGCACCATACCCAACTTCAGTGTTACTTTTGTTTTATTGAGATGAGATGTGTTCTCACTATGTAGTCCTTGCTGGTCTGGAGCTTACTGTGTAGACCAGGCTGATCTCAAACAAGACATCATCCTGCTCTGCCTTCTAAGTTCTGGATTAAAGGTTTTCACCACCCTGCCTTGTATTTCTGTTATTTCTGATGTTTCAAATTTCTGTCTTTCTCTCTCTGAAAAACTTTTTAGTGATTTTTTGTTTTAGCAGAGTTTGCTCTCTAGGGGTTCTCTTAGGTTTTTTTTTTTTTTTTTTTTTTTTTTTGCTTGCTTGTTTGCCTTTTGATGTTGGGAGGGATCCAGAACTTTGTACATACCATCAAACACTGTGGCCTCAGCCTTTAGTTTTCTTTAATTTGAAAATATCTTTATTTGTATTTTGATAGATAGAGAATTCTGGGTTGACAGTTCTCTTAGTACTCCGTTCATTTTGTAAAATCACATTTATTGGGGGAGATGTGTGGGTACACGTGGAGGTCAGAGGATAGCTTGAAGGGTATTGTTTCTTTCTTTCCAACTTGTTGATCCTAGAGATCAGACTCAGTTTTGGCAGGTGGATGAGCCATCTTTCTGGTCCGCTTCTATAGTTTTTGATGAGGAAGAAGTGGCTAATTGAATCCTATAGGTCATGTGTCTTTTTTCCTTTAGTTTTTCTATTACTCAACATTGCCACAATGAAATGCTTCAGAGTCTAAAAGGTTTATTTAGGTCATAATTCTGGAGGTCTTACTTTATTTTTTATTTTTTTCTCCAGACAGCTTTTCTCTGTGTAGTCCTCACTGTCCTGAAGCTCAATTTGTAGACTAAGTTGGCCTCGAACTCACAGAGATCCACCTGCCTCTGCCTCCCGAGTGCTGGGATCAAAGGCGTGCGCCTCCACCGCCCGGGGGTTCTGCAGGTTTGAGTCTGAGATTGGAGGGTCCTGTTGCTTTGTGCCTCAGTGAAGGTGTTGGATGACAGCTGGGTCACCAAACCACTCGGTTTCTTCTTCTTCTTTTTTCTTTCCAGAGCTGAGGACCGAACCCAGGGCCTTGCACTTGCTAGGCAAGCACTCTACCTCTGAGCTAAATCCCCAACCCCACCACTCAGTTTCTTGGGGACATTATTCCTATTCAAGCCAGAAGAGAATTTACCCCCACATGGAAAGAGTGCTTTTTTCACTCCTGTGCCAGAACTGGAAATAGTCCTTAGACTAGTGGTTCTCAGCCTTCCTTATACTGTGTGTGACCCTTTAATAGAGTTCCTCATGTGTGGTGACTCCAAACTATAAAACTTCATAACTACAATTTTGCTACTGGTATGAATTATAATGTAAATATTTGTGTTTTCTGACAGTCTCAAGTGACCCCTCTGAAAGGGTCATTCAACCTCCAAAGGGGTCACGACCCACAGGTTGAGAACTGCTGTCTTAGACTGATTTCAGCATCGTAGTATTCCCTTTGGGGTTTGTCAGTTTTTGGGGAGGGATGCTGGAAAGAGCAGTCATTGGCAAGCTTACTGCAGCTCAGTGGTGCTCTGTTCCTTCTGCTCTTCATGTTTCAGAGAACTCAGATGCAGAGCCAGTTAGTCTGTCCAGTTAATTTTCATTCAGTGGGAGAAGGTGGTACGCCTTCATTCCATCGTCACCCAACTGGAAACAGTAAAAATAATTTTGTCTGAGTTAGATTATGTGCTTAGTGGCCTCATTACTTCTAAAAACTGCTTTAGAAATTCTCACATAGAGTATAGGTCATTATAATTATAGCTCGAGGGTTAAATATAACAAGAAGAAAGATGTTCTGCCTTTAAAAAAAAAGACAAAACTCCATTTGATTTCCTACCAAATTTGTCATTTATATACCCTAAATTACTACCTAAATACTAAGTAACCTACTCATTCTTATCCTAAATTACTACGTAAATAAATAATACCCAAACTACTACCTGAATAAAATTATTACCTAAATACTACCTAACTGACCTACTCATTACCCCTTTTTCTACTGTGTTTTTAAAAATCTGTATTGGTGTTTTGCCTGTGTGTATGTGAGAGTGGAACTGAAGTTACAGATAGTTGTGAGCTGCCACGTGGGTACTGGGAATTTAACCTGGGTCCTTTGAAAAAGCAGACAGTGCTCTTAACCACATCTCCCTGCTCCCACTACATCATTTAAAGAGCTCTCAATAGAGACTGGAAAGATGACTCAGTGGTTAAGACCACTTAATGGCCAGGCGGTGGTGGCGCACGCCTTTAATCCCAGCACTCGGGAGGCAGAGGCAGGTGGATCTATGTGAGTTTGAAGCCAGAGTGAGATCTACAGAGTGAGATCCAGAACAGGCTCCAAAGCTAGTTTCGAAAAAACTAAAAAAAAAGAAAAAAAGAAAAAAAAGAAAAGACCATTTACTGCTCTTGTAGGGGGACCCAGGTTAGGTTCCCAGGACCCATGTGTGAGCTCACAACCACCTGTAATTCAGTTCCTGGGTATCTATGACACTGGCTTCCAAGAGCCCCTCCACACATATGGTTTGTATAAATTAGGCACATACACATGAAAATAATTTTTAAAAAATCCAAAACTCTTGGTGCTGGAGAGATTGCTCAGTAGTCAAGAGCACTTGCTGCTCTTGCAGAGGACCTGGGTTCAGTTTCCAGCACCCACATGTCGCAACAGTCTGAAAGTACGGTTCCAGGGGATTGGATGCTGTCTTCTGACCTCAGGGTATCCGGCATCTCAGGAGGTGGAGGCAGGGAGAAACTGTCTCAAAACAGATTAATAGGGCAGGTGAGATGACTCACTGGGTAAAGGCACTTGTCATCGAGCCTGCCTGGTGGTGGTGGAAGTAGAGACTGACTCCCACAGATTGTCCTCTGACCTCCACATACCCATGGTACATTAGTAAATGGGAAAAATGTAAAGATCCCCAGCAGTTTTCTTTGCTCATTCATAAGAAGCAAAACTCATCTCTAATCATGATGTTGTAGCAGTCCAGTCACATCTTCAGGTCCTTGTAGCAGGAATCTTACAAAGTTCTTATCAATAAAATCAAACCTGAGGCCAGGTATTGGGGTGAACTGGAAGATCAGAGAACGAGAACAAGCCACAGCTACCTCACCTCGCCACATCCTCAGCTGGTCTTGTTTCCTCAGACTGGAAGCTTCTGTGTCCTCATCCAGAATGGCTCTCAGCTGAACTGTGCTGCTCGAAAGCCTGAAGCTTAACCAGCTAAAAGCTTAACCAGGCCAAATGCTTCTAGTTTCTGGTCCTTACGCCTTATATACCTTTCTGCTTTCTATCACCACTCCCTGGGATTGAAGGCTCGCTTTCTTGAAATTAAAGGCTTTCTTGAGATGCTTGGCTGTATCCTTGAACAGATGGATTTCTGCCTCTGGAATGCTAGGATTAAAGGCGTGTGCTATCACTGCCTATCTTAAGTATCTAATGGCTTTTCTGTTCTCTGACACCAGATAAGTTTATTAAGGTACACAATATTTTGGGGAACACACTACCACCACATCCTGCTTTTTTTTGGGGGGGGGGGGTAAGGGTCTCACTGTAGCCTAGGCTGTCTTCAAACTTGATACACAGCTGAGGAAGATCTTGAGCTTCTGATCCTCCTGACTCTACCTCCAGGGTACTAGGTTTACATGTGTATACCATCATGCCTGGCTGTGATGACTGTTTTTGTCTTGATACTAAGAATAGTGGTTTTATTGATTGCAGATAAATTTCTTATATTAATTACATAGTATTAATATAATAAACTTTAAGAATTAGTAACAAATGACTTTGTGGCTTACCAAGAATAATCAACGTTTTGGTAGCATATTTAATGAGTATTAAATCCTGGGGTTGGAGAGCTGGCTTAGAGGTTAAGAGTTGCTGTTCTTGCAGATGATCAGAGTGCAGTTTCCAGGACCCACATCAGGTAGCTCAACCACCTGCTGTAACTCTAGTTCCAGGGAACCTGATACTCTCTTCAGCCCCCTCAGTCACTGTCCTAACTATAGTTACTGTTGCAGTGATGAAACACCGTATTCAGAAGTTGGGGAGGAAAGGGTTTATTTGGCTTATGCTTCCATATCTGTAGTACATCACCGAAGAAGGAAATCAGGACAGGAACTCAACCAGGGCAGGAACCTGGAGGCAGGAGCTGATGCAGAGGCCATGGAGGGGAGCTGCTTTCATAAGGCTTGCTCCTAATGGCTTGCTCAGCCTGCTTTCTTACAGAACCCAGGACCACCAGCCCAAGGGTGGCACCACCCACAATGGGCTGGGCCCTCCCCATCAATCACTGATTAAGAAAATACCCTACAAATTTGCTGACAACCTGATCTTATGGAGGCATTTTCTCAATTGAGGCTTCTTCTCTGAAGACTCTAGGGTATATCAAGTCGAGGTAAAACTAGCCATCACCTACTGTATTAGTCAAGGTTTTCCAAAGAACAGACTGGTAGAATGAACATATATAGATATATATTTAAATAGAGATGCATTAGAATGCTATAGGCTGTGGTCGTGTACTCTAGAACGGCCTTAGATGTGCAAGCATCCTACCACTGACTGCATGCCCAGCTTATTTTACTGCTGTCACTGTGTAGTCACTTGGGCAGCATTGTAGTCCTTCAAGAGCTTTTCCTTCCATTCTTGGGGCTCCGACCAGCACAGGAGGCCTGACATCTAGTCTGCCTCAGCTTTCTCAAAAGATTTCCTCAGGAAACTCAGTAATTTCTAGCTTTAGATTTAAAAGTGATGGACCGTTGGCTCCTCTTTTACTTGAATAGTTAGAGGCTATTATTAATTGTTCCATTTTTAATATTGTTATCTTTTAGGGACCTGAGGAGAGGGAGATATAGGGGAATGGCTGGCCAATGAAATATTCAGAACATAAAACATTTGTTAATTTTAGTTGCCATCTTATATGAGCATAATTCATTGTGTCTCCCCAAACAATTAAAATAGTAACACCAAAAGATCATTGATCACAGGTCAGTGCAACAGACATAATAATGAAAAAATTTGAAATATGAGACTATGAAAACAGGATGCAGAGACAAGACGTAAAGTATATAACTACTGTTAGAGAAAGGATGCCAATACACTGTGAGGCTAGCCACATTCACTTGTTAGAACAGCAGCAGGAGCAGCAGCAGCAGCAATAAACCCACAGGACTGAAAAGTGTAATAATGTAAAGTACAATAAAATGAGTTATTCAGAATGTGTGTATTTAGGAATATATATGAATATACATGTATGTATATAACAACAATTAGTTAAAAAAAGAAGCCATGAAATTGAAAGAGATCAAGGAGGGGCATATGGGAGGGCTTAGAGGGTGGAAAGGGATGGGGGAAATGGTATAATTTTATTATAATATCAAAAAATAAAAAATAAATGTGTTATAAATATGTTGGTGGAGGGAGTGATTTGGAAAGAATTGTTATGTGTTATGTGGAATTTGAAGTGGTTCAGGATTAGTTGCATTTATTTGGGAACATCAAAACTTAAGATCATTAGGATGAGGTGGGGAAAAAAAATGTGAGAAAATTTCAGTCATCTTGTGCTTATATTAGAGTCTCTTGAGAGGCTGGGGTAGATGGGATGACTTGATTGCCAGACCAGTTTGGGCAACACAGTGAGAACCCGTTCCCTTCCCCGAAACCACCATAATACAAGAGGCTTAAATAGGAATTCAAGTCCAATGTTTTGGCACATGCCTATAATTCCATCACTAAGAAGGCCAAGAATTGATGTTTGAACTAGCCTTGGTGGTGCATGCCTTTAATTCCAGCACTCAAAAGGCAGAGGCAGACTGATCTCTGTGAATTGGAGGCCAGGGCAGCCAGAGAGCTACATAGTCTCAAAAAAACCAAAAATATTAGAAATATTTAGCATCCAGTAAAATTTAAGTAACCATAAGATTTCTTTCTTTATAGTATATTCAGCAGAATATAAGGGCAGACTGCTCCAATATTGACAAAATTCTTGAACCACCTGAAGGCCAAGATGAAGGTGTATGGAAGTATGAACATTTAAGGTAGGTCTTTATGAAATTTCAGAATAGTACTAACAGTTCTAGTAAGAATATACTAATAAGTACCTCCTAATGATAATTATGAGTCAAATTAAATTTGGGTAAAGCAGAATGCCAGGTTTTACAGCTTTTGTGTCTTTTGGTTATTTTGAGAAGAGGTCTTATGTAGTAGGTCACGCTTTCAATTCCTGATCCACCTGTCTCCACCTCCTAAATGCTGGGGTTGAGATAAGCATTATCAGAGCTAGCGTTGATCTCAAGCTCTCAGTTCTCCTGCATCAGCCTCCTGAGAACTAGACTAACAAGCGTGCAATTGATTAGAAAATACTGTTCACTGGGTAGGCGTCTCCATGACGGGTAAGGTGACCTGCTGACGTCCCACGCAACCCAAGTCAGAAGCTCATTTTTTTAAAAAAAAGGGGAACCTGTAGGGCCCTGGCCCCTGTTTTGGGTAACTGTTGCCTTGCTTGGGGACCTTGACCTTGATATCCTCCCTATGCTAATTCCTTGCCAGGTTTCACCCTCCTGAATGCTTAAGGGAAGTTCCTTGTCTGTGTATCCTGAATAATGGGTGTTAACAGCTTAGATGCAAGATTGTAAAACATCAGTAGTGAACTTCTGCCCTCTGGGGTCCTCCCATTGTGTTCTAAGCCTGTATTTAAGACCTCCTCCCCTCTTCAAGAAATGACATTAGGCATTTAAAATTTATATATATATATATAAAATTGAATGAATACTGCCAATGTAATATATGAATACCACAAATGTGATTAATATCATGAGTGTAATTAATGAATATCATGAGTGTAATTTAAAAAATAAATAAATAAATACATAAATACATAAATAAATAAATAAATAAATAAATAAATAAATAAATAAATAAATAAATGAAAATACTGTTCATTCTGACTTAGTCATAAGTTGATTCAAATCTCTGATAGCTCCTACTGAATCTTTGGGATTAGGAGATAAAGTGCCCCTTTGAAAGGCTGGATCCCATGGCGGGATGTGTGGATTTTAGCTCTGGATTGTCTGTTCACTGTATAGCTGTACCAGGCTTTTTCTTTTAGGTCACCAACCAGCTCCCAAGTCATGACATGGAGACTTCTTATGTTATGAATGCTCATTTCTTCCTAGCTCTTATAACTTAACCTGTTTCTTTTTATCTACGTTTTTTCTTGGGGTTTTTACCTTTCTTCTGTATGTCCTACTCCATGAGTAGACAGGCTGGCACCTGCCTGGCTAGCTGGCCTCAGACATCTTTTTCTCCCTTGTTCTCTCTCCTTTCCCTACCCCGCTCCTGAATTTCTCCTCCTCCTTATCTCTGCCCACCAGCTCCACCTTTCCCTCTCCTGCATAGATACTGGCTCTTCAGCTTTTTATTAGACCAATCAGGTGCCTTAGGCAGGCAAGGTGAAACAAATGCAACCCATCTTTACATAACTAACACATGCAGAACAAATAGAACACCTTTACATTGTTAACAAAGGCAGAAGAAACAAGTGTAACACATATTCACATAGTTAAAGTACTATTCCACACAAAACAAATGTAACATGTCTGCACAGTTAAAATATTATTCCACAACATGCAGCTCTGTAGTAGATGAACTTGAAGTTGCCATGTTATAACTGCAGCACTCACTGTCAGATGAGTTAGTTGGATAGGTAAGCCATTGCTTATCATCGCCAGCCTTTATTCTCTGTGAACAGTCACTCAGAATTGCATAAAATAGTTTACTGACCTGGAGCAATGGAGGTGGCAGGTGATTCAGAAATAGTTCCTCTGTTGTGGTGGTACTCCAGCATGTGGAAAGGAAGTAGATCACAGGAAAATGAAAGTTTATCCTTTGCCTTTTGTTTTCTTCTGTGCTGGCAAAGCCAGGTTTCTGTGAGTTTGAGGCCAGCTGGGACTACATAGTAGGAATCTATCTCAGCAAAGCAGTAAATGAAAGTGTACTTCAATAAATAGTGTCTTTAGTTAATTAGTTTCATATGTGTCCTTTTCCTTTTTATTTCTTTCTGGTACCTGTTTCATCTCCTAAACATAAGGCTTTTTTTAGTACTGTATTTTTGGGGGAACCAAGGTGTTTCTGTTTGATGAGGAAACAGGGTTATCTACCTTGATATAGTGGAATACATATCACTAGGCAGGATTTTTATCTTTTTTAAATTCTTTTTGTTGTTGTTGTTGCTGTTTTCAAGACAGGGTTTCTCTGTGTAGTCTTGGCTGTCCTGGATCACACTCTGTAGACCAGGCCAGCCTTGAATTTACAGAGATCCCCCTGCCTCTGCCTCCCAGTGCTGAGAATAAAGGTGTGCGCCACCGTGCCCCCCCCCCCCCCCAGGTAGGATTTTTAGAGTGAACCCATTCAATATTTTAACAACTGTAAAATAAATTTATTTTTATTGCAAAGGATTGTCTTATATCACATGTCTGTCTAAAACTGTATGGCAGTCATTATAATTTCCTTTATTTTCACTCTATTAAAAACATTGAGAATTGGGCATAGTTGGCACATCATTAGTCCCAGAACTTGGGAAGTGAAGACAGGAGATGAAGAGCTCAAGGTCACCCTCAGCTATATCGAGTTTAAGGGCTATATGAGACGATCTCAAAAAGCATTGTTTTTTAAAAAGAGTACTTATTGGATTTCAGGCATTGTATAGACCTTATAATTTTTAGTTTCAGAGAAGAGAATATCATGAAAAAAATCACCAAATTCTAAGAAAAGTTAGGAAATTACATGGGCTGTGATCCTAGCATATGTTAATTTGTTCATGTAGAACAGTGTCTTTTTGGAGGAGGTATGAAATGGAGAATTTAAATTTTGTACACTGTGTCAGGTAGCTCTTGAGGCTCCTCTGCTCTTTCTGTGTTTGTTGTGCGGGGAGTTGAACTGAGGGCCTCGCACACACTAGGTTCACTAGTGCTCTACCTCTGAGTTACTGTCTCAGACCAGGTTTCATTCTTGCTGGGGCCACTGGACTGTTTATTTTCTGTGTAGTGGTGTATGTTCCCTTGTGGGTGTGTATACACACACACACACACACACACACACACACACACACACACACACGGAACCATCTATTGTTACCTTTTTTTGCATTCATGTGTGTATGCCTGTTTGCATGTTTATGTGTATTTGAGTTTGGATGTGCATATTCATGTGGAGAGCTGAAGTTGATATCAAGAATTTCTCTCCACCTTCTTTGTTGAGGCCGAGTCTCTCAATTGGACCTTGCTCAGGAGATCCCTTTGTCGTCCACCTTCTGAGTGCTAGAAGTGCACGTGGGCTGCCATGCTCACCTGGCATTTACATGGGCTTTGGGGATTGCAACTCAGGTCTTCACACTTCATAGCAGGCACTTTGCTCATATTTATTTACATACTCATAAATAAAAATAAGTGGGTTTTTTTTTTTGTTGTTGTTGTTGTTTTTTAAGAAAAAGTGTAAGGCTGGGCAGCGGTGGCACACACCTTTAATCCCAGCACTCGGGAGGCAGAGCCAGGTAGATCTCTGTGAGTTTGAGGCCAGCCTGGGCTACAGAGTAAGTTCCAGAACAGGCACCAAAACTACACAGAGAAACCCTGTCTTGAAAAAAAAAAGTGTACGATTGTAGTTAGGACAAGCTGGTGGTAGACCTTGAGGTGCCTGCTTATTGTCCCAGCACTTGGGAGCTTGATGCAGGAAGACTGATTTTCAGGCTACTCCAGACTACAGAGCAAAACTTTATCTCAAGAAACAAAACAAAGGTCTGGAGAGAGGGCTCAGCTGTTAAGAGCATTGGCTGCTCTTTCACAGGGCCCCGATTTGATTCCCAGCACCCACATGGCAGCTCACAACTGTAACTTCAGTTCCAGGGGACCTGACACCCTCACACAGACATGCATACAGGCAGAACACCAATGTACATAAAATAAATAACTAATGTAGGGGCTGGAGAGATGGCTCAGTGGTTAAGAGCACTGGCTTTTCTTCCAGAGGTCATGTCAATTCCCAGCACCCGCATGGTGGCCCACAATCATCTGTAGTGGGAGCTGATGCCTTCTTCTGGCATAAAGTTGTGCATGCAGACAGAGCACTCATAACATAAACTAAGTAAATAATCTTTAAAAAAATAAATAATTCATTTAAAAAATCAAAACAAAATAAAACAAGGAAACTGTATGTATGTATAAAGATTCACTTTTGGTTTTCTGTGTAGCCCAGGCTGTCCTGGAACTCACTTTGTAGGCCAGGGTAGCCTAAAACTCAGGTATCCACCTGCCTCTGCCTTCTGAGTACAGAGATTAAAGGTGTAGTGTAGCTGGAAATTTTCCTGTGTCCTGCCTGGTCCTGCAACCACTCAGACCCAAATAAACACACAGAGGCTTATATTATTTTCAAACTATATGGCCTCATGGCTCAGGCTTCTCACTACCTAGCTCTTACATCTTAAATTAACCCATTTCTTATTTTATTTTTATCTTTTTCAGTTTTTTGAGAAAAGGTTTCTCTGTGTAGTTTTGGTGCCTGTCCTGGATCTCATTCTGTAGACCAGGCTGGCCTCAAACTCACAGAGATCCTCCTAGCTCTGTCTCCCGAGAGCTGGGACTAAAGATGTGCCTCACCATTTCTATAAATCTATACTTTGCCACGTGGCTTGTGGCTTACTGGTACTTTACATCTTGCTTCTTACGGCTGTGGCTGGCAGCATCTCTTCTGTTCTGCCCTTCTCTCTAGTTGGAATGTCCCGCCTAACCTTATTCTGCCTCACCACTGGCCAAACAGCTTTATTTATCAACCAATCAGAGCAACACACATTCACAGCATACAGAACGACATTCCACAGCAGTGTGGAATACTGAAATTAAAGGCATGGACCATCATGTCTGGCTAAGTTTAAAAATTTTAGTTTAAGCCCAGTGGTGGTAGCTCATGCCTTTAATTCCAGCACTCAGCAGAAGCAGGAGAATCTCTGAGTTTGAGGCTAGTCTGGTCTACAGAGCGAGTTCCAGGATAGCCAGGGCAACACAGGGAAACCCTCTCTAAAAAACAAACAAATGAAAAAGCCCAAAAACAAAAAAAGAAATTTTAGTTTGCAGAAATGTTTAGTCTTTTTGTGTGTGTAACTGTATATAAAAATAAATACATTTTTTACATAAATGAAACTTCTTTCATGTCTCATCACGCATATCAACAACTTACTACCTTCCAGTTGTCAGTCATAGTCAGAAGTTTTCTCATGTGTACACAGGTAATGTGAGCGTCTTTGTAACAGAACTGTGCACAGTGCTGACAATTGCATTACAGTAGATTGAATCTCAGAGGACTGACTGCTCAAAAAGTACATGCTTTCCTAGAATCTTGGTGAAATTTCTAAGCTACTTTCCAAAAAAATTAAACCAATTCCTAGAGGGTAACCAGCTTGGCAGCCTTATGAAATAAAACAAGAAAATAAACAAAGCCTGGATAATAAATGTGATTTTTGCATTTTTAGGCAATTCTGTCTTGAACTAAATGGACTTGCTGTCAAACTTCAGGTAATTTTTGTTATTGTTAGAACTATAGTTTCAAGTTCTGATTTTTGAAAGTAATTTCGTATTGCTTAGATTTACCCAAAGTTTCTAACTATTTTTTTTACCTTTTATATAGAAATGTAGTAACCCAAATGACAAATCCTTTCATTATTCTACATATTAAACAACACAATTATTTTTAACAGAGTGAATGCCATCCAGATACGTGTACTCAAATGACAGCAACTGAACAGTGGATTTTTCTTTGTGCAGCTCATAAAACTCCAAAAGAGGTGAGGATTGGGAGGTTTTAGTACCTGGTCACTTGACACCACCGCTCTGGGCCTGAGGTGAGGCCAGAGCTCTCAGAAGGGAGCATTTGGTGAAGCAAGTCTGCTTACATGGCGTCTGAGAACAGAGAGTAAGGGGCCAGGGTCCCAGCATTCCCTTCAAGGACCCTGCCCCATGGCTGCTTCCTCCATCTAGGCCCCACCTCCAAAGTTTCTACCACTCCCCTGAGAGACCATATGGGAACCAAACCTTCAACCGATGAGCCTTTGGGGGACATTTCATATCCATATTGGGACAGAGACATTGTAGAATACAGTGGACATAGTTGTATAATTTTATGAGTATATGTAACACTGCTGAATTTAATATGTGTATGCAGGTGTGTACGTGTGTCTGTGGAAACCAGAGGATGCTATAACCCTACTTCTACGAGGCAGGGTCTCTTGAACCTGGAGCTAGGCTGGCAACCAGCAAGCCCCAGAGATCCTCTTTCTCTTCCCTCCCCCCCTCCCCTCCCCACTTCCCTCCCCCTTGCCCCCCAAACAATACTTAGGTTCTAGGTATCTGGTCATGTTGGCATTTTACCTGGGTGCTTGGGATTCGAACTCAGGTCCTCATACTTACACTTAGCCACTGATCATCTCCCCAGACATCCAGAACTACTGACCATAATTAAAAAATATATTTATTCATTTGTGTGTGTGTGTGTGTGTGTGTATATGTGTGTACCTGTCTGGAGATCAGACTTCTCTCTGTATGTTAACTATAACCCATGTAAGTTACTGATCATTCAAAGCCTCTGGTTCTCCAGTTCTGCTGAGCACTAGAGTAGATAATCCAGTGTTCTTCTGTTCCTAAATGTGTTCATTAGGTTCAGTGTTGGGAATGAAATTGGGAAAGTAGTTAATTTGTCTTCTAGAAGCCTGACAATATAATTCACCAATAACCAAGCTTTTTTATTTTTTTAATTTTTATTTTTTTTAGACAGAAACTGCTTTTTCTGTGTATCCTAGCCTTGGCTGTCCTGGAACTTACTCTGTAGACCAGGCTGGCCTCGAACACACAGAGATCTGCCTGCCTCTGCCTCCCAAGTGCTGTATTTCATTCTGAAATCAGAAGGGGCTTTTTCTTTTTTGGTTTTTCAAGGCAGGGTTTCTCTGTGTAGCAGCCCTGGCTGTCCTGGAAGAGAGGTAGGAGACAATAGAGTGTAAGCAGGTGTAGTGGAGGGCGTTCACAGAGGCTGAAAGCATGAGAGCCCAGGCCCAGTAAATGGCTTAATACCTTGATGAGAGACCGTGGGAACTGGAGGCTTGAATTTGGTGAGAAGAAACGGAACACTGGAAATTCATCTCTGAGGGGCATTTTCTTACCTGCTCCCTTCCTGCTGTTTCTGTGATTCCTGGCTGCCATGAGGTGATGGTCCTCTGTACCCAGTCTTCCCACCATAGTGAGCTAGAAGCAACCCTCCTTTATATTGCTTCTTCAGGAATTTGGTTACAATAGGAAGGAAGCTAGAATATAGACATAATAAAAGAGGAGACCTCTTGGTTAATGCATTAAAATTGTCTCTTTTCTAGTGTCCTGCTATAGATTACACAAGACACACGCTTGATGGTGCTGCATGTCTTCTGAATAGCAATAAATATTTTCCCAGCAGGTAATCAAAACTTTTAAACATGATATTGAGCTTTTGGGGTTTCGTTTACAAGATTGAGGTTTGAAAATAGTGTTTTGGTTATAATTTTTTATAAGTGTAAGTTGACTTGCTCCGATTATTTTGAGTTTGCAGTGAAGGTTGTGGTTAAATGTCAGGCCTTGTTTCCCAGCGCTCAGAGAGCAGTCTAGTCAGTGCTGGTCCCTGCTGCTGCTGCGTGCTGTTCCTTCTCCAGGCCTCTGCACCAGCGGTTGGATGAGCTCTGAGAGATCAAGAGCAGACTTTCTTAAGGGAGGCTGCTTGTTTTTGCTTATTTTCGCCTGTAGCAGTTTTAAGCAAAGTTTTAACATATATTTAATTACACATAATAATGGACATATTATGACATACAAGTAGAGCATGTGTTTTATTATATACGTAATATATTTTGATGCTCTTCACTCCATGCCCCTCTCTTCTCTCGTCCCTTTTTTCCCCAACCATCCCCCCTCTCTTTCCTTGCTTTCTTCTCCCTCTCTCCTCATTTCTCTCCCTCTCCCTCTATTGCCCCTGCCCCCCCTCCTGTGTGTCCCCCAGAGAGTTTCATTAGGGATGTGGAGGAGTGTGTTTACAAGAGCATGTGCACTTTACCCTAGTGTGTTCTCCCCAACAACAATCAACAGAGTGGATGGGGTTCTCAGGGAGGCGTGGGGCTTCCCTCCTCCATTACGACAGGGAGCCACAGAGCTGTGAGTTCGAGAGTGCATCGCCCACCGCACGCCTGGAGTCAGCATCTGCACCTCTCCTCCTTCCTCTGACTTGTATTACTACTTCCCCTCCGCCATAGTCCCTGAGCTTTGAGGGGGCGGTGAGAGAGGCACCACTTATGACTGAGCAATCAGCAGTCATTTCTTCTCAGTGTTCTGACCACTGTGAGTCTCTAGTTACTCCTGAGTTCTGCAAAACCAGATTTGGCAGTATAAACGGTTATTTAGAAGGCAACTTGACAGGCATATCATATCATGCCTTGTTTTGTAGATTTTTCTAAGATCTGGGGGGAAACTGCGTGTATTGTGTTACTGGTGAGGTTATGAGTTCTCCCTTCCCCCACTTTTTAAAAACTGAAAATGGATTTTTTTCTCCCATGGTTTATGAGTTCTTAAAAAAATTATTGTTTTTGAGACTTGAGTCCCACTCTATAGCCTTGGGTGGCATCCAACTCACTCTGTAGATCAGGCTGACCTTGAACTCACAGATCCTCCTGCTTCTTTCTCCCCAGTCCTGGGACTAAAGACATGTGCAACCATACCCAGCATGACTGGTGTTTTGAGACAGGGTTTGTGTAGCCCAGGCTAGCCTTGAACTAGCCTAAGCTGTTCTTGGTTCATCCTGCCAATTCTTGTAAGGACTGGGGGTTACAAGTGTCTGCACCATGCCTGGCTCATGCTTGGTCTTTTATTCTACTAAGGAATTGGGTATTTGTTACAAAGTAGACGGAATTCGAGTTTTTTCCCCCTTTAAAATATGATTAGCTGCAAAAACCTCATCTAAAATATGGGGGAGTAAAAAAACACAGAAAACATCTGATTTTTCTCTATCATATTTTAAAAGAGAATTAGAAATATGCATATTTTGATTTTTAAAAATACAAAGGAAGCAAAAGCAGGTTCTATGGATAAAATAATGAGTCCTCTTAGTAGTTCAATTACCTGCATTAGACAAAATATTAATAGTGTAGTGTAAAATATTTTTTAAAGTCTGGTTGTTTTGGGTTTGTTTTAGTAAGTTTTGAGGTGTCAATGATGCGTTTTAAGTGCGTTATCCTTTAACAACGTTTCAGAAGTGTAACCCTGCGTTTAACTAAGGTGCTGTGGCTGAGTGGAGAGGGCACTGGCCAGGACCAAGGAGCGGCCCGCTCTTCCCACTTACAGCGCTGTAGCCTTGGTCCAGACACTCTTCTCTCTGGGTGTTGGTCTCCACACGTGGGAATTGAGAAGATTGGACTATATATGTCTAACGTTTTATTCAGCCTGTGAACTTCTGGTTTCTCTTCTCTTTTTAGGGTTAGCATAAAAGAATCATCTGTAGCAAAACTAGGGTCAGTGTGCCGTAGGATTTATAGAATATTTTCACATGCCTATTTTCATCACCGGCAGATATTTGATGAATATGAAGTAAGTATAAATCTTAGCTTGCTTTACATTGCTGCAATAAAGATCATGACCAAAAGCAACTTGAATAGGAAAAGGTTTAGTTCTGCTTACAACTCTTGGGTTACATTTCATCCCTGAGGGAACTCACGGGGTGGGGGTGGGGTAGGAGGGGGACTGGAGCAGAGGCCATGGAGGAACACGGCTTATTGGCTTGCTCCTCATGGCTTGCTCTGCCTGCTTTCTTTCTCTTTATTTATTTCTTTTGGTTTGAGACAGGGTTTCACTGTGTAGCCTTGGATGTGCTGGAACTCTCTCTGTAGTCCAGGCTGGCCTCAAACTCACAAAGATCTGCCTGCCTCTGTCTCCTGAGCGCTAAGATCAAAGGTGTGCCCACCACGCCTTACGCTGCTTGTTTGTTGTTTTGGGACTGTATATAGCCTTGACTGACATGGAGCTCGTTATGTAGGCCAGGATGGCTTTGAATTCTTAGAAATCCCAAGGGCTGGGATTTGTGCACATAAATCAAGGGAAAAAAAAAAAAATATATATATATATATATATATATATATATATATATATATATATACATACACATGCGCCACAGGCCTGCCTATAGGCTAATCTGGTGGGGCATTTTCTCAGTTGAGGTTCCCTCTTCAAAAATGACCCTAGCGCCGGGCGGTGGTGGCGCACGCCTTTAATCCCAGCACTCGGGAGGCAGAGGCAGGCGGATCTCTCTGAGTTCGAGGCCAGCCTGGGCTACCAAGTGAGTTCCAGGAAAGGCGCAAAGCTACACAGAGAAACCCTGTCTCGAAAAAAAAAAAAAAAATTACCCTAGCTTGGGTCAAGTTGACCGAAAACTAACCAGCAGCACAGTATGTCAGTAATTATCTTAATACATTCTTGTCAAGACGATGATAGTGTATTGGTACTATTTCTAGCCTTTTGTTTTTTGATAGTAAAATGTCTTTTTTCTTTTTCTTTCTACAGAATGAAACATTTTTATGTCATCGGTTTACTAAATTTGTGATGAAATATAATTTGATGTCAAAGGATAACCTGATTGTACCAATTTTAGAAGAGGAAGTTCAGAATTCAGTTTCTGGAGAAAGTGAAGCATGAAGGGAGTTGTGTAGAACAATGTACTGATCACATAATTAACAATTA
The DNA here is from genome assembly GCF_049852395.1 of Peromyscus maniculatus bairdii. Taxonomy (NCBI): domain Eukaryota; kingdom Metazoa; phylum Chordata; class Mammalia; order Rodentia; family Cricetidae; genus Peromyscus; species Peromyscus maniculatus. The sequence continues at coordinate 59,022,166 of NC_134864.1, read as the reverse complement.
TGTACTGTATATATATCATTTTAGACACGTCAATCATGTATCCATAGTATAGCTTATTTGTTTAGGATAGGTTTTTGTATGCTATGTGTTGCCTTTTAAAATGGGAAATACATTTTAAGTTATTCATGAGCTGTATATTCACTGGTGTGGCACTCATGGTTTTTAAATAAGTTTAGTATTATCTGTTTATAATGCTTGTTAATAAAAGAATTTACAGTTTGGTAAAATTGCTGCTAAACAATCATTGGATCACAATCCTTTCAAATCTATAAGAGTGAGCTTGGGTTTCACACAAGCCATTTACTAAAGAGATATTTTCTTTAGTTTCACCCTGTAAGTTTTGATATTTTAGAAAATTCAGTAGTATTCCATCTGTACTGCTAACTTTTCCAAAATGAGATAAAAGTGTTTAAAAGGTCTATTTATAATTTTTGATATGCATAACCAATTATGTATATGTTCAGAGAAATGCAAGGAGGTGTTAGTAATACTTAAATAATCTCACTCTGCTACATAAAGTATATTCTAGGTCAGTGTACTTGGAAACATTATCTTTTTTTGTGACAGTAGATTGTCGAATAGCTGGTGATGATGATAAGGCACATACATGATGTTCCCATGGACACCTGCCCCTGGTGATAATAAGGCACATACATGATGTTCCCATGGTTACCTACCCCTTCTTGTTTCCCTTGGTCCTTTCCCTAAACTATATTAGTCAAGACATTTATTTACCAACCTATGGTTAGTGGTGGCTTCTCCCTATTTATATTCGTATTAATTGCTTACAGAGCATACCTCATACTAGCAAGTGACGTTACACTACAGGAAGTCTGTACTGCAGAGGCTCCTGCCTACCTTTGTTTTGGGAAATTGTTGTAACTACTTAGAAAATAGTCCTGAATATAGTTTGGTTCTTCCTGTTAGTAATATTAATCTTTTCATCTAACTCTAGGCAGCATTAAATACATATGGAAAAGAGTGTATTTATTTTATTCTCCCTCCAGAAGCTTATTGTTTGAACTATATGCACATATAAGATTATTTATAATAATTCACAGGTTCCAGTGGTGTTGATGAATTGTCATACTTTTTGATTTCTTCTGTCTTAAAAATTTAAGTGCAGATTTAGTGCAACGTATTTGGTGAAGTTCTCCTAACATGCTGGGGTCTCAGTGCCACGCTGTGATGGCAGTAAGACGGGATGGGACTGGGCCTCAGTTGGGACAGTTGGAGCCAGCCATTTCTACTGACTTGACAACGAGGAACTTCTTTTTTTAAGTTATTTTCAAATGAAATTGAAAAATGCATTCATCTTGTTTGTTTTTCTAGTTATTTGAAGAAATGGTTTATATTATGAGACAAGTGTGCACAGAACAGTGTGGGAAATGACAGCATACTGAGAGTGTACAGTTGATGCCTGTCCCAGCCTGCCCTGTGCCTGCGGTCACGGTCACCACTGCACCGTAGTCTGCAACTGTCCTTGAAGTTTTATGTTCACAGTGACTAGAACATCGACTGAAATCAGGTGTTTATATTACTGTTACCATAACCACTGGGGTTAGTAATTTTTAAAAAAACGGGGTAAATATCTGAGAGACTGGATAAGGTCATAAATTATATGTAGCAATGTTGCTGTTCTCCAGTTGGGAGCCTCATAGTGATTTCTGTCACTTGACTATTTCTCAGTGAACATTTAAGGTAGTGACTGGGCTGTAGATCTGACTGAGTAATTGGAACACTTTGTGAATATATGGCTTAGTGTTAACAGGAAAATAAAGTATGGTTTTTTTCCTACTCATTCCCCTTCCCTGTAGTGTGTTTTGAAACTGATCATAAAAGAAAAAATAATCTCCAAAAGCGTCAGTTTGTAGTCTTGCTTTTGTGTTCATTTGGACACTCACTATTATTGCACTGTTGATTATTACAGTAGGTAAGATCTCAGGGAAACAGCTGTGTTTTGATACTGTTTGCATAATTTTGAAAATGCACATGTACATGAGTAGTATTTTTAAAGTGGCTAGATCCAGAGTGGTGGGGCCCGTTTTTAATCCCAGCATTTAGGTGGCAGAGGCAGGTAGGTTTCTGAGCTTAAGGTCAGCCTGGGTTACATGAGATCCTGTCTCAAAAATACAGGTCTGGAGAGGTGGCTGCTTTCCCAGAGGACCTGGGTTCAGTTCCCAGCACCCACATGGCAGCTTACAACTGTCTCTAACTCCAGTTCCAGGGGATCCGATGCCCTCACACAGGTGACCTGTAGGGAAACATCAATGCAAATAAATAAATCGTTAAAAACAAGAATACAGGGCTGGTAGGATAGCTGAGCTGGTAAAAGTGATTGCTGCCAAGCCTGGTGACCTGTTGGGTTCCCAGAACCCGGGTGTATGAAGGAGAGATCCAGCTCCTGCAAGTTGTCCTCAAACCTCAGTGCTTGCCATGGTGTACGTGCACCTATATCCCCCAACGCAAGTTTTTAAAAAGTAAATGATTAATGAAGCTAAGTAAATGTCAGAAAGAAAGAAAAGTTAGGATGGGAGGGGAGGCGGAGGAGATGGCTCAGTGGGTAAAGGATCTTCTGCCGGCCTCATGGCCTCGATTCAGTCCCCAGAAGCCACATGTTAGGCAGTAGGAGAAAACGGACTCCTGTGGGTTGTTCTCCACCTTCTACAGACGTTGGCATGGGCTAGCCCCAAAATAAATGAAAGGAAATGTAAACTTTTGAAAAGATTATTGAGGAGATAGCTGAGTTGATAAAATACCACGCCTTGCAACCGTGAGGACGGGCGTTGGGTCCCCTGCACACATGGTATGCTTGCAATCCTCTAGTGGAGGAGGTAGAACAGACACAGCATGGGCTTGCTGGCAGGTGACGCCTACAAACAGCACCCCCCCCCCCCCCCCACACACACACACACACTGAAGTGCTGCTGAGGAACATTACTGAGATGTCCTCTGGCCTTCATGTGCACACACAAGGTTATCAAGCCTGGCTCTGGCAAACATGGATCTTACAAAGAAGTACAAAGTCACGGTTACGTGTGCAAGGGAAGTCAGGCTCGTTGTGTTTTAATGATCTATGTAGAGATCCCGAAGGTTGGATTCTCCTGCTGGGTATGATGGCTCAATGCCTCTAATGTTGAAACTTGAGAAGCTGAGGCAGGAAGGTAGCTGAAAATCCAAGTCCAACCTGGGCTATATATAGTGTGCTCTAGGCCAGCCCGGCTTACAGAGTGAGAAAAGAAGCTTTGTATATTCTTTTTATATAGACCATATTGATGGGGCAGGAGAGAGTTAGGAAAAAACACTTGTTCTTGAAGAGGACCCAAGTTGATTCCCAGCACCCATTTAGCTCAAAAGCATCCAGAGTTCCATTCTGAGGGGTCTGAGCCCTCTTCCAATCTGCACACGGTGCACATACATACATGCAGGCAAAACAGGCATAAGAAAGACAACTCACCCTCCCTCCTCTGGGAAAGCCGCTCGTTTAACCATTTGTGTTCCCATAAGCAGCACACACTTGGGTGTGTCCATTTTGTTTTAACTGGCTAGAACAGTTTCTTGGTTAAATTATTTGGAGGGTGGGGTGGAGTTGGAGAATGATTTCATGTAGCCCAGGCTGGCCTTGAGTTCCTTTCGTCTGCCCTCCACCTCCCACGTGCTGGGATTGTATGACAGCACTATTTAGCAATTCCATGTTTCTTTCTCCTATTCTCAGTTCTCTCTCTCTCTCTCTCTCTCTCTCTCTCTCTCTCTCTCTCTCTCTCTCTCTCTCTCTCTCTCTCTCTCTCTTTTTGAAATGGTCTCTAGCCCTGGCAGTCTTGGAACTTGCTATTTAGACCACACTGGCTTTGAACTTACAGAGATCTGTCTGCCTCTGCCTCCAAGTGCTGGGATGAGGGGCTTACACCACCATGCCCAGCTTTGTCAGTTAAATTCTTAGTGACTTAACATTTTAATGTCTAAATAGAAGTAGAAATCCATGATTGTATTGCTATTGACTGTTGTCACATACACAGCTGCTCCCCTTTTGCTTTCTGACCCAAAGTCAGCATGCCTAGTCTGCATTGTAACCCAGCCAGATGCAGGTCTGAACTCCAGCCTGGTCCGTGGGCATTCCCAGACACTGAGAGCAACATTTAAGTTACTTCCCAAAATGGTGAAAGGAATCAGCCACATCCTGCAAACTGTCAGTGGAGCTTGATAACTTGACTCTCAGCTGTAGACAGACCTCAGTGGGGCATCCATTCTTTCTTGACCTCTGTCCAGAGGACTGACTGCATGCAGTCTCTTTCCATAAGAAATGCTGTGGACTGATGGGTGGTGGTGTTTTTTGTTTTGTTTTTTTCCTCTTTACTTTGTGGGGCCTGCCACCCAGCTCCCGGATAATCACACAGAGACTCTTTTTTATGAATGCCTGGCCTTAGCTTGACTTGTTTCTAATAAGCTTTTCTTAAATTATAGCATCTACCTTTTGCCTCTGGGCCTTTACCTTTTCTATTTCTGTATATCTTTCTTTACTTCTTATTCTGTGGCTTGCTGTGTAGCTGGGTGGCTGGCCCCTGGCCTCCTCCTCCCCACTCCCTCCCCCCCATCTTCTCTCCCCAGATTTCTCCTCCTATTTAGCGTCTCTGCCTACCAGCCCTGCCTATTCTTTCTCCTGCCTAGCTATTGGCCATTCAGCTCTTTATTAGACCAGTTAGGTGTTTTAGACAGGCACAGTAACACAGCTTCACAGAGTTTAACAAATGCAACAAAAAAGAATGCAACACATCTTTGCATCATTAAACAAATGTTCCAGAGCATAAAAAAAAAAATCTAACAAGTCTTCAATTAATATTCCACAACAGGTGGGCCTGGCATTGTGGAATCCCAACTGACCCCAGCTCAGAACAGTTTGGGCATTCCCAGTTCAGTGAGAAGAAACACTTAAACTTCAAAGTCTATCTTGTATAATATTAAAGGGACCAGCCTTAATATTATACATCCCAGGGGCTCAGGAGAGAGAACTACTAACGGTGAGGACTATTATCAGGAAATATAATCTCAGCACACCGAGTTCTATAGTCCACTTGCTTTAATTCCTCTGGCATAACATCCTTTATACACAGCTTCAGTTCTGTTCTCATGTCTAGCTCCTTTCTTGCCTGATTTCTCTCTATATTTATCTACTGTCCCCTCTAGGTTCTATCTTAATTCCTTCATCTAGTTCTGTCCCTTCTAGGTTCTCATCTATCTGGTTCTTTCCCCTATCAGCTCCTCTCTCGTCTCCTCTCTCATCTGGTTCTTCCTCATCTTGTTCTTCCCCATCTGGCTCTTCCTCATCTTCCATCTTGTCCCTCTTGTCCTCTCTTTTAGCCCTTCAATCTAGTTCTTCCCCATCTCAGTTCGTTCCTCTCAAGTTCTTACCCATATAGTTCTTCCATTCTCTTTTCTCTTCTCCTCTGCCCCTGCCTCCTGGAAGTCTCGGTATATAAAGGGAGGGTCCGAGCTAAATTGTGTAAAGCTATTACTTAACGTCCACCTCTCCTAGGCGGTGTCTCCTTGTAGAATTTACCATAAATCAGAAGACTTGCATGTGGGCTGTTATCCTTGTTAGTCCACCTGGGACTAACAATGGGCGCCCACCTGGGTGGTGTTTCCTGTAGTTCTTGAAAGTGGCCAAGGGAGATAATCTGATTCCAGAGAAAGCCTTTCCTGAGGCTGTTCTCCAAATACCTGGAATGTGTATGTCCAGAGAGTGATCAGTCTACACTGTTAGCCCTTCTTAGGGAAAAGTCAATTGGGAAAGCTATGAAGGCACACATGATTTTCATAACAGAAGACAGCTGATCTATAACAAGCCAAGTAACACCAAAAACTCCTTGGGATTTGGCTTCCTCTGGAGGAATTCCCTGATCCCTCCAGGTAGTGACTTTGCCATAACCAGCTGAGTTCTTATGATATATTCCTGCGGCCCGCAGCAAATCTACAACGTGATGATTGTAGGTGCATTGTAGGTTAACAGACCTCCAGAGCATATTCATCTCATGTGTCTGGAACTTTGTCTATTGATGAGTAACTGCACAGTTCCCCTTCTCTGGCTCTTGGTAACTGCTGTCCTGCTCAGAGTCTATCAAGTTTTAGATACCTCATACCAGAGCGAGGTGTCTGGTAGACAGAAGTTTCTGTCCTTCCAGCACTCCCAAACACCCAGCAGCCACTTCCCAAATGACCACACAGAGGCTTACATTAATTATAAATGCTTGGCCGTAGCTCAGGCTTATTACTAACTAGCTCTTACACTTTACCCATAATTCTTATCTAGTGACTTGTTACCTTTTCTCAGTACAGCATTCTCATCTTGCTTCCTCTGCATCTGGCTGGTGACTCCTGACTCTGCCCTTCCTCTTGCCAGCATTCTTAGTTTGGTCTCCCCGCCTATACTTCCTGCCTGGCTACAGCGTTTTATTAAACAGATTTGAGTGACAGAGCTTTACAGGGTACAAGAGGATGACTCCACAGCAGTGTCTCATTTAGTGAAACCATGCAGCATTTGGGACTAGTTCATTTCAGCCAACATTGCCTCCTTCAGGCTCATCCATGTTACTGTACACTGGGGAACCCCCTTTTCCCTTTAGTCCCACACACACACTTTATTTTTATGTGTATGGGTATTTCGTGTGCCTGTGAGGGCCAGAAGAGGGTGCCCAATCCCTCGGCCTGGAGTTAGGGGTGGTTGTTAGAAACCGTGTGAATGTGTGAACACAACCCAGTCTTCTAGAAGAGCAGAGTTCCCTTAACTCCTGAGCCATCTCTTCAGTCCTTCTCTTCAAGATCTTCATTTCAGGTTTTTTTCCCCCTAAGATTTATTTACTTATTTATTTATTTTTATGTGCATTGGGGTTTTGCCTGCATGATGTCTGTGTAAGGATGCCAGATCCCCTGGAACTGGAGTTACAGACAGTTGTGAATCGTCATGGGGGTGCTGAGAATTGAACCTGGGTCCTTTAGAAGAGCAACCAGTGCTCTTAACTACTGAGCCATCTCTCCAGTCCCCATTTCAGTTATTTTATTTTACAAAAGTGCCAGAGTGGGAATGTTGAATCCTGTGGCTCTTCTATTTTTTTTTTTTTTTAAATGTTTTTTGGTAGTTTTTCGAGATAGAGTTGCTCTATGTAACCCTGGCTGTCCTAGAACTCACTTTGTAGACCAGACTGGCCCTTCTGCCTTCTGAGTGCTCGGATTCCACCATACCTGGCTCTATTTTTAACTTTTGAGGCATCTCCTCCCCATACTGTTTTCATAGATACTAGAGTGTCTGGGCAGAGACTCCAATGTCTCCACATCATCTCCATTCTGGGGACAGCAGCCACCCCGGCAAGTGTGAGGGTGCATTTCCCTGATGACACTGAACGATTTTTCACATACCTGTTGGTTGTTTCTATGTTGTTTTTGGATAAATTCTATTCAATTCCTTAGCTTATTAATGAAAAAAAAAAAGCCATTGGGTTATAGACAAATGTTTATCTATTTTGGAGATTAACCTTTTATCAGCTGTGTGTGTTTGCCAATATTTTTGCCATTCTGTGGGTTGTCTTTTTATCTTCCTTTGCTGTGCAGAAGTCTTTCTTTAAAAAAAAGTTTTTGTGGGGCTAGAGAACTGACTCAGAACACTGATTGCTCTTTGAGAGGACCTGGGTTTGATTCCCAGCACCCACATGATGACTCCACTATCCATAGCTGCAGTCCCAGGGAACCCAACACCCTCTTCTGGACTGTGTGGGCACCAGGTATGCACGTGGGGCACAGAAACACATGTCAACAAAACACCCAAATACACACAAAATAAGTCTTTAAACAAAAGGTGCTAGTTTGTGTGTGTGAATGGATGCGTGCCACGGTGCACTCGGGCAGTTCAGAAACAACTTTTGGGAGTGGTTCCCTCCTACCGTGAGGCTCCCGGGGTTAGAACTCAGGTCACCAGGCTTGGCAGCAAGCACCATTACTGACTGAATTCCCAGATTTACCTATTTGGGAGGAACTGAACCTCAAACAGAAGTCAGTACTGGGAGTGGAGGCTCACTCCTGTAGTCCAGCTGCTTGGGAGTCTGGGAGTCTGAGACTAGCTTTAGCAGCGTGGGGAGACCTCACCTTGTCTCAGAAACAAAACAAAACAAAAAACCTGAACAGGCATTCACTTGTGTGTTGGTAACTTTCGGTGTAGCTAAAAGGGCTTAGTTCGGCTGGTATTCAGTAATCCTAATGGCAGGATAAGAAAACTGTGTGTGTGTGTGTGTGTGTGTGTGTGTGTGTGTGTGTGTGTGTGTGTGTTCAGTGAATTTTTCTCTCTTTTTCTTTTGTTTTTTGGAGACAGGATTTCTCTGTGTCACTCTAGCTGTTCAGAATCTCACTCTGTAAATCAGGCTGGTCTTGAACTTCCAGAGATCTGCCTGCCTCTGCCTCTTGCCTGCTGGGATTAAAGGCATGAGCCACCATTTCCTGAATGCACAGAACCCTGATTCAATCCCAGCACCATGTAAATTGGGAAGTTAGAATAACCTCAGCATTCAGGAAGTAGATCACAAGGACCAACGGTTCAAAGTCATCATTATCTAGGCCAGCCTGGGCTACAGGAGACACCATCCCAAAAAAATGAAATAAAAATATAGAGCAAAAAGGTGGTGGCTCATGCCTCAGCCCCTTCAGCCTCCCTCTTCTCATCTTTGTGGAAATTATTTTATTTATTTATCTGCTTATTATTTGAGACAGGGCCACGCTGTGTCTGTAGCCCTGGCTGGACTGGAACTCCCTGTGTAGACCAAGTTTCCCTGCACAGGCAGCAGAGCTGGATCTGCAGATCCCTGCAAGGCATGGACATGAACTCGGAGGGGTTCCACACTGAGAATGCAGGGTCTGACCTCACCTCTCTCAGTAGTGCAAAGACAAATCAAGGTGGTCTCAAATCTTAAACAGCCCCAGCTAATTTGCATTTCTACCAGATGCTGCAATCCCAACAGGAAACAACATGATCCTCCAGTTGGACCCCGTGTGTTCCAAAGTGTAACATTGGGTCACTCTGAGTCGGGAGTAGGTGAGAGTTTGGCGGTGGCCGCGGCGGTCGGTCCAGCAGAGTGAAGTGCGCTAGGGTGTCCAGGGTGTCCCGGACTTCCAAAGCTCCTGATTTGCTTCCAGGGCCTATCTGAATCATACTGTGATTTTGGCTGATTATAAACAGCTCCATTCTCTTGCTTACAATTCTAAATTAAAAATAGTCCAGTCCTCAACTGGCGGTGGTCCCATCTGCCTTTAGCTCACACTGGCTGGTTTCTAACGATGCCAGAAGCTTCACAATGTAGCCATTCTTCGCCGAGCTTCCTACACAGGCAAGCCCTGACTGGGTGATTCCTTAAGTTGGACCCAAATGTGCTTCTGAGTCAGAGCTGGGCATGGAAGTTGTTCATCACTTGGCCTTCTGTTTATGCCTCAAGTGATTTCATATGAAGATGAAGCCTCAGTTCACTGCCCCAAAGAAATCCAGTCTGTAATGGTCCGGATCCGACCGAGGGAATGAATCAGCCATTGTAATTTCAGTGCGGGAGCATTGTATTCTGTGAATGATTTCTCACGGTAGAAGCTTTTCCCTCGCTAGGAACATATTTGCATCCATCAGGATAGGTAAATGAATGCAAAACACCTTAAAGACCACATTTGTGGCTTCGGAACCAAATCTGAAAATAAGTGTCAGAGAACAGCTATGCAAATGACCCGGCAGTCTTGAAGCCACAGCTGTGACTCACGGGGAAGAAATAGGACAGGATGCCTGTGACTTCCAAAGGATACAGAAGGGTCAGGTGTGATGGTGAGTGCCTCTTATCCCTGCACTGGAGAACAAAGCGGAAGGCCCTCAAGTTCAAGTCAGTGGGGCCCTTTTTAAAAAAGAACAGTGACTCAGTGGCTGGAGGCACCTGTGGCCAAGCCTGGTGACCTGAGTTCAATCCCTAAGATTCATACGATGGAAGAAGAGAACTCCAGTGACTTATCTTCTGACTTCGATGCACACGCATGTGCACACATGCACGCACACACTCCCGAAATAATAGTTATTAAAAAGCAAGAAGAAGAAGAAGGAGGAGGAGGAGGAGGAGGAGGAGGAGGAGGAGGAGGAGGAGGAGGAGGAGAAGAAGAAGAAGAAGAAGAAGAAGAAGAAGAAGAAGAAGAAGAAGAAGAAGAAGAAGAAGAAGAAGGGCTAGAGAGATGGCTCAAAGGGTTTAGGAATGTCTGCTTCTCTTCCAGAGGGAGATTCCAGTGAGCACTTCAGGTGACGCACATCCACCCGCCACGCCAGCTCCCAGGGTCTGATGCCCTCCTCTGGACTCTGGGTGCCTGTGCTCACATGTGCACACAACCCCACCCCACCACCCCAAGAAGAATATGTATTTATTTACTTAATGCATGTGGAGGGAGGGTATACACATGCCATGGGCGCACATGGAGAGGTCAGAGGTTAACTTGCAAGAGTCGATTCTTTCTTCCATGTGAGTCTTGGGGACTGAACTCAGGCCATCAGGCTTGGTGGTAAGTGCCTTTTCCCACCGAGTCATGATTCCTCTGATTCCTTCCCTCCTTCCCTCCCTCCAAGTCTTGTTGATTTTGAACTAGAGGCATCCGAGTCATCTCTCCAGCCCCCCACAACTCCCCCCCCCATCAGATTAGTTACTTTTGTCCATAAAGATGTTTCACTGAATGGCTTGTAAGTTGTATTTTACAATGGTAGCTTATGTTGGTATCTTGTGCCAAGATACAAAGAAGCTGTAATTCTAGGCAATAATCTGTAATAAAGCCTTTTCAGGGCTGGGGCCATAGCTCAAGGCAGTATTTACCTAGCGTGAGCAACGCCCTGGGTTAGGTCTTTCTCTCCACAGAAAGCCCATGTTGGAATCCCAGCACGCAAGAGGATTGTGTCTGAGGCCAGCCTGGGCTACCTAGTGAGACTGTCTTGATCAACAAAATAAAGGTGTTTTCCAGCCTGGTGCTGCATTTGCCTGGAGGGCCTCTAGTTCTGTCTGCTCAGAAGCTGAGAAGGAAGACGGTGAGTTAAGCAGCAATGCTGGGAGACCCTGACTCAAGTCAAGGCTTTCCATGGATGTCTTCACAACTTGACTATTGAGAAGTCAATGAAGATCTTCCTACAGTGTGTTTGTTTGTTTTTAGAAAGGTCTTACTATGTAACTCTGGCTGTCCTGGAGCTCCATGTATAGAGCAGGCTGGCCTTAAACTCATAGAGATCCACTTGCCTCAGCCTCCTGAGTGCTGGGATTAATGCCTGGTGTTTTGGGTTTTGTTTTTTTGAAGACAGTCCCCGACTGCAGCCCAGGTTGCCTTGAATTTGAGGCAATCCTTCCTTAGCCTCTCAAGTACTGGATTGCAGGCTAGCACCACCACACCTGGCTCAATACTGTATTTATGTGTGGTTATTTTGTATAATTGAACACAGTTAAATATGTTAATACAATATGATTTCAAGTCATTAACAGTGATTGGAGGAGTCGGGAGGAGAGATGTTTTTCCTTTGTTCTTCCTTTCTTCCCTTCCTCTAACCCCCCATTCCCCTCCTCCCTTTTTCCTCTTCTTTTCCTGAGCGAGGCCTCTGCTATGTAGCCTGGGCTGGCGTTGAACATCAGAACTTCCTGCCTCACCACCAGGGCACAAGGGGTATAGGCATTTGCCTGGCTGAAGAGGTTCTTCAAGTGTTGTTTTAGAGCAGTGGTTATCAACCTTCCTAATGCTGTGATCCTTTAACACGGTCCCTTATGTGGTGACCCCGGCCATAAAATTATTTTCGTTGCTACTTCATAACTGTAATTTTCCTACTGTTATAAATCGTAATATAAACATCTGTGTTTTCCAATGCTCTTTGAGGGGATCACAACCCACAGATAGAGAATCACTGCTTTAGAGTGTGGGACATTCAGTCGTTAGAAATTGGTCTGGGGCCGGGCGGCGGCGGCGGCGGCGGCGGCGGCGGCGGCGGCGCACGCCTTTAATCCCAGCACTCGGGAGGCAGAGGCAGGTGGATCTCTGTGAGTTTGAGGCCAGCCTGGGCTACCAAGTGAGTTCCAGGAAAGGCGCAAAGCTACACAGAGAAACCCTGTCTCGAAAAACCAAAAAAAAAAAGAAAAAAAAAAAAGAAAAGAAATTGGTCTGGGAATTTTGCATGGAATGAACGGGGTTTGCTGCTTCTGAATAAGATGTCAACTTTTAGGGCAGGGGAGAGACTGAGTCATTATTTTAACTGAATATCAGTTCTCAGATATGGAGACACCATGGTAAGAAGGTGTCAGTCCAGAAGGCAACAGGACAGTGGGATGTTGATAACTCTGGAAGTTCTTTTATTGTACAGGATTGTTTTAGCTATCCTGGGTTTTTTGTTTTTCCATATGAAGTTTATTGTTCTTTCAAGGTCTGTGAAGAATTGTGTTGCCATTTTGATGGAGATTGCATTGAATCTGTAGATTGCTTTTGGTAAGACTGCCATTTTTACTATGTTAATCCTACCTATCCAAGAGCATGGACGATCTTTCCATCTTCTGATATCTTCTTCAATTTCTTCCTTCAAAGTCTTAAAGTTCTTGTCATACAGATATTTATTTATTTATTTATTTATTTATTTATTTATTTATTTAGGTTTTTCGAGACAGGGTTTCTCTGCGTACTTTGCGCCTTTCCTGGAGCTCACTTGGTAGCCCAGGCTGGCCTCGAACTCACAGAGATCCGCCTGCCTCTGCCTCCTGAGTGCTGGGATTAAAGGCGTGCGCCACCACCGCCTGGCAATACAGGTCTTTAAATTGCTTGTTAGAGTTATATTATTTGAGCTATTGTGAAGGGTGTTGATTTCCTGATTTCTTTCTCAGCCCATTTATCGTTTGTATATAAGAAAGCTACTGTTTTTGTTTTTTTTTTTTTTAATACATAGTCATTTGACTAAAGGTGTTTATCAGCTGTAGGAGTTCCCTGGTAGATTTTTTTGGGTTGCTTATGTATACTACCATATCATCTGTGAATACGTCGACTTTTTCCTTTCCAATTTCTGTTCCCTTGATCTTCTTTAGTTGTCTTATTGCTCTAGCTAGAACTTCAAATAATACATTGAATAGCTGTGGAGAGAGTGGACAGCTTTGTCTTGTTCCTGATTTTAGTGGAACTGCTTTGAGTTTCTCTCCATTTAATTTGGTATTGGCTGTCAGCTTGCTGTATATTGCTTTTCTTGTTTAGGTATGTTCCCTGTATCCCTCATCTCTCCAACACCTTTATCATGAAAGGGTGTTGGAATTTGTCAAAGGATTTTTCAGCATCTAATGAGATGATCATGTGGTTTTTTTCTTTCAGTTTGTTTATATGGTGGATTACATGGACAGATTTTTGTATGTTAAACCATCTCTGGTGGCTCACATCTTTAATCCCAGCACTAGAGAGGCAGAAGTAGGCGGATCTCTGTGAGTTTGAGACCAGCCTGGTCTACATAGTGAGTTCTAGGTCAGCCAGGGCTACATAGTGAGACTCTGTCACAAAACAAAACAAAAACAACCAAGCAAACAAAAAAAGAATTGAGCTGGAGAGATGGCTTATCAGTTAAGAATACTGGCTACTCTTCCACAGGATCCAGGTTCAATTCCCAGCACCCTCATGGCAGCTCACAAATGTCTGTGACTCCAGTTCCAAAGGATCTGGCACCCTTGCACAGACATACATGCAGACAAAAATGTCAATGCACATAAAAATACATTTAAGAGGTTGGGGATTTAGCTCAGTGGTAAGAGTGCTTGCCTAGCAAGCGCAAGGACCTGGGTTCAGTCCTCAGCTCTGGGAAAATAAAAATAAATGAGTGAATGAATGAATGAATGAATAAATAAATAAATAAATAAATAAATAAATAAATAAATAAATAAATAAATTTAAGCCGGGTGGTGGTGGCACACATCCTTAATCCCAGCACTCGGGTGGCAGAGGCAGGCGGATCTCTGTGAGTCTGAGGACAGCTTGGCCTACAGAGTGAGATCCAGGACAGGCACCAAAACTACCAGAGAAACCCTGTCTCAAACAAACAAACAAACAAACAAACAAATAAATAAATTTACTGCTCCCCCCAAAAAAAAGAAAGAAAGAAAGAATTGGACTCTGTTACAGACATTGATCATAACATATTCTTGGAAGTTCCTTTAAAATGAGAAAAGCTCAACAACTTGTTTTCAAAATTATTGACATTCTAATTAATATGGCAGATTTTCTTTTAAAAAAAGGAGGTTTTTGTCTGCAGCCCAGATTGACCTGGAATTCATTGTCTCTCCAATTCAGCCTTCTTCTAGCTGGGATTACAGGCCTAGGCCACTATGTCCATTTCAAAAAAACTTGGCACATGGTGTGCTTTTTCTGTTTTGTTTTGTGAGAGAGCATTTCATGTAGCACAGTCTGGCCTTGAACTCTTTGTGTAGGGAAGGTTAATCTTGAACTCCAGATGCTTCTGATTCCACTACCAAAGTAGTTGAATAACAGGTGTGAGGCATTGTGCCCAGCTTTCTCTCTCTCTCTCTCTCTCTCTCTCTCTCTCTCTCTCTCTCTCTTCCTTACTTCCTTTCTTATTACATAGAGTCTCTATAATCTGGGTTGGCCTAGAACTTACTATGTAGCCCATGCTGGCCTCCAACACGTGGTAATCCTCCTGCCTCAGTGTCCTGAGTGCAGGGATTACAGGTTCTGAACCACTATGTCTGGCTTTAAAGCTGTATTTTTTAAATGTATATAATTAAAATGTTCAGTTTTATGGTTGTCTTATCTGAAAGCCAACATAGATATTTTCTCATGTCTAAAAGCATTGGGGGTCCTGAAAATCCCATTGGTGCTTGTGTTTAAAATGCCCTGTAATTTCGTAACACTGTGGGCTCATCAAACGATAGCATGCTAAACGCTTTGAACTGCAGGAGACTTGGAGGGCCTCAGAAGCAAGGCTTCTCTTACTTCTTAACCTCTGTTTTCTGTTTTTTCCTTTCCTTCCCCAACTACTGTGATCTAGAAGTCACAATCCCTGTCCCCTAAAGCAGCCATGAGACCTAGAAGGATAGCTCTGACCTGCCTTCCTGAAAGCCAGCCTGCACCACACCGCACAGGAAGGAAGGATCCAAACAAGTGGGTCCTGCTAAGACCTCACCGGTTTGTCACCTGCTGATCGATCGTAGTCCATAAAACGTTCTCCACTTCCTTCATCAGCTTTAGGGTGCACCCCAGTTTTCCCTGCGTATTTGAGCCTTCACTTCTGGATGCTTCTGGGTCACAGAAAGCTTTACTGAAGAGGTTGCTTTTGCTTTTCTCTTGCTCTTCTGCCTGTTGTGAGGGTACCAGCCACAGCCCTGGGATGAACAAGAAAGCTCTCAGCTGTTCACCCTGCAACACAACTACATTCATCAGAGGCTTCAGGTATCAAACGCTGTTTGCTTCCAGAAGTTTCCCTAAGCCCGAGCATGCAAGGCTCTGTTGTGATCTGTGCTTAAACGTTTTAGCTTGTCTTTATCACCTGAAGTGGCGTAACTGCTTGTTTTATTAATTTCAAGTCGAGGTTTCTCTGTATAGCCCTGGCTGTCCTGGAGCTCACTCTGTAGACTAGGCTGGCCTCAAACTCAGGGATCTGCCTACCTTTGCCTTCCGAATGCTGAGATTAAAGGCATGTGCCGCCACCACCATGCCAGGCTTGTATTATTATTATTATTTTAAAGACAAGATCTCACTATGTATCCCTGGCTGGTCTGGAACTTGCTATGTAGACCAGGCTGGCCTCCTATGTGCAGCACAATCATCTGTCTGCCTAGTTCTGAGATTATCGGCGTGCACCAGGACACCCGGCCTTGTGTAATTGTTATTCACTATATTTTCTCTCCTGGTAGTCAACCTATTGACTCTGCAAGGGCAAAAGTGTCTGGCAACGCACCTGGCCATGAATCCATTAGCGTGTGTTACATAAGTGAGTCTGTGAGAGTGTGGACATGCATCCTGTCTCGGGGATTCAGGCTGATCCCTGACAAGGGCCAGAGCCTTGGAGAATAAAGAATGTGCTTCAGGCATAGCCTCCTCCGTCTCTTATTAAGCCTGAGCCTGGTGGTGAAAGACTTTAATCTCGTGCTCAGGAGGCTCAGGTAAGGAGTTACCAAGTAGAAGGCCAGCCTGGTCTGTGTAGCAAGTTCAAAGCCAGCCTGGGCCACTTAGCAACTGTCTCAAAAACTAAAAGAGGATTATTACATGGGAGGTAGAGGCAGGAGGATCAGGGGTTCAGTTACATAGTTCAAGGCCAGCCTGGACTATAGTAAACCCTGTCTAAAAAAAAAAAAAAGGGTATGTGGGGTGGGGGTTGCTAGGGGCCTGGGATATAGCTCAGTGGTACAGTTCTTGACTTGCATGCAAAAGACCCTTGGTTGGGGGCTGGAGAGATGGCTCAGAGGTTAGGAGCACTGAATGCTCTTCCAGAGGTCCTGAGTTCAATTCCCAGCAACCACATGGTGGCTCACAACCATCTGTAATGAGATCTGGCGCCCTCTTTCTGGCCTGCAGGCATACATGCAGGCAGAACACTGTATACATAATAAATAAATAAATAAATAAATAAATAAATAAATAAATAAATAAATAAATAACCCTTGGTTGAAACCCCAGGTCCTTGGTACTGGGGGAAAGATAATCAAGAGTGCCTATAACGAGTGTGGTAGCACAGTCTTCTGTAGACACTTCACTGTCTTTTATTCTTGGCTATTTAGCATCCAGTCAGGTCCCTGGCAGCTCCAGAGGACCTGTGAATTGCCTGATCCACTGGCAGAGCAATGCTGGAGCTTCTTAGTAACATCCACTCTCCAGTACACCTGGGCGGTCTTGCGGAGTTCCAGCCTGCTCCTAGGTGCTCACTGTAGTGTGGGCAGGCTTTGAACTTGCGGTTCTCTTTAGTAACCGGGCTCACAGGCGCAGCTTTAAAACAAACGTTTGTTAAAAAGTAGGCTCAAGCTGGGTGTAGAGGTACACCCCTATTATAAGGTGGAGGTAGAGGATCAGGGGTTCAAGGTCAGCCTTGGCTCCACATTAGTGTGAGGCCAGCTTGGCTAAAGGAGACACAGTAAAAAAATTTCTTTTTTAAAATAAATAGATTTAAAGCTCCTTAGGTATAATTAAATGCCTTAGATTGGCAAGGCCATGATTTATTCATACATATTTAGCACTCAGATGAGGATAACTGCAGGAATAAATACATACGAGATCAATTCAGTGAACACAACAGAGTACCAAGTTTATTTCAATAAAAAAGGTCTAAATACACACACACATACACGCACATGCACACGCACATGCACACACACATGCACACTTACAGAGAAAGTTGTCCAGCTTGGTCTGGAACTTCTGGGCATAAGTGAACTTCCCATCTCAACCTTTCAAGTAGCTGAGACCACAGTGTTTGGGGAGGGAATTTTTAACCCTTAGATTAAAAGCAATGGCTGCCAGGTGGTGGTGGCGCACGCCTTTAATCCCAATACTCCAGAGGCAGAGGCAGGCGGATCTCTGTGGGTTTGAGGCCAGCCTGGTCTACAGAGTGAGTTCCAGGACAGGCTCCAAAGCTGCAGAGAAACCCTGTCTTGAAAAAGAAAAGAAAAGAATCCTTGGGCTGGAGAGATGGCTCAGAGGTTAAGAGCACTAGCTGCTCTTCCCGAGGTCCTGAGTTCAATTCCCAGGCAACCACATGGTGGCTCATAACCATCTGTAATTTGATCTGGTGCCCTAGGCAGAATACTGTATATATAATAAGTAAATAAGTCTTAAAAAAAAAAAAAGAATCCCAACACTTGGGAGATGCAGTTGGGAAGATTGGCAGTTCAAAAATAAAAGCAATGACTGTATCATTTACTTCATGTGTTTTTGCATGTGCACACATGCGTGCAAGTCAGAGGACAGCTTGCAAGAGTCAGTTCTCTGCTTCCGCTACATGGGTCCTGTGAACTGAACTCAGGCTGTCAAGGTCACCAGCAAGCGCCTTTCCGTGCTGAGCCATCCTGTTGGCCCTTAAAGCAAATTAGAAAAGAAAGTGTGCAAGCCTGGTGTGATGGAGCCCTCCCGTCGTCCCAGAAATCTGGAAGTAGAGGCAGGAGGATTTTAAGTTAAAGGACACCCTGGGCTAAGAAGCAAGATCCTGAGTTTAATTTAAAAGTAACAAAGTGTGTTTGTACAGTTTTCTTTTCAAGATAGGGTTACACTGAGTAGACCAGGCTACCCCCCAACTCACAGAGATCTTGCCTCCCTTGGTCTTCTGAGTTCTGGGACTAAAGGCATGAGCCACTCTGCTGGCTGCTTGAACAAATTAAAAAAAAATTTAAAGTAATTGACACATTTCTAAGTTTTCCTTCAGTTATATGTAAATTTCTATCTCTCTGTTCCTTTTTTTTTTTTTAAAGACAAGGCTATGTAGCCCAGGCTGGCCAGCCTTGAATTTAGCAAATAATTAAAGATAACCTTGGATTCCTGAATCCCTGTCTCTGTCTTTGGAGTTCTGGAATTACAGGTATGCCACCAATTACACCTGGGTCTTTTTCTTTTTTCTTTTCTTTTTTTGAGACAGGGACCGATGTAGTTTAGGCTAGCCTCTAACTTGCTATGTAGCAGAAGATGACCTTAAACTTAGGATCTTGCTGTCTCTTACTTTCCCAGTGCTGGGGAATGCCTGCCCGACAATCCCAAGACAGGGTTTCTCTGAGCAGCTCTGCCTGTCCTGGAACTCTCTCTGTAGACCAGGCTGGCCCGGAACTCATAGATCCACCTGCCTCTGCCTCCTGAGTGCTGGGATTAAAGGCGTGCGCCACCACTGCCCGGTTTATTTATTCTTATTCTCCTGCCCTCCACTTCCACCGTCCACACTGCTTGCTGCATGTTCTGTTCTTAATGCTTCGGATCGTGTCTGTACACCAACAGAAGTATAAAAGCCTCTCTCTCGCCACGTTGTCTTTCTGAGCATGTCCCTATGTTTCAGAGTTCCAGATACGTTGCAGAGTTTTGAAGTAATGAGCGTTTTCCTCAGAAGCCCACCAGCTGTTCATTATAGCGCAGGCAAGCCTCACAAACAAACACAACCAGAAGCTTGGCTCCTCCTGTGTCTGCTTCCCAAGTGCTCAGATTGCAGGTGTGCACCACTGTACCCTACCTGCCAATCTGGATATGTAACCCGGGTTCATCCGAAAAAGAAGGCAACCCCATACACATAGCACTGACAGATGTCATGTCCAATGTACACATAGCCCTGTGTACAGTCAGGCTTCAACACAACAGATGTGCGGTCATTCTTGTGACATCACAGAAACTCATGGAGAGTGGCTTAGTTTGCGTACACTATATATTTGATAGCACATAATACGTATCTGTCCTCTATGTACAACATATGAAAGCCAGGTATGGTGGCATAAGACCTGTAATCTCAGCACTAAGGAAGCTGAGGCAGGAGGATTGCTATGAGTTCCAGAGCTACATGTAGCAAGACACTATCTCAAAAAACAAAGTGCGGGCCAGGCGGTGGTGGCACACACCTTTAATCCCAGTACTTGGGCTGCAGAGGCAGGCGGATCTGTGAGTTCCAAGACAACCAGGGCTACACAGAGAAACCCTGTTTCAACACTGCCGCCCCACCCCCCCCAAAAAAAAACCAAGTAAAGCAAAACAAAATATGGGAGTATTTGTGTTCACTAAGACAATAGCTTAATAACAAATAGTTTATTATTCAAATGACTCACAATGTCCACATCAAACCAATAAAAATATATAATATGTGAGTTGCTTAATGGCATAGTCGACTGTAATTCTTTTGGAGGTTAGCTTTTCATATGTAAATGAAAGTCCCCTGTTCTCTAGAAGATTAATCTTTATTGGGTAAAGACTGGTGCAAGATAAAGACCCTCCTGGTGGCGGGCCTGGAGTAGATCGGTGCCCCACACATCTTGTGGGCTGTGAACCCCCCTCCGCTCCGGCAGAACTGAGAATTCTGGGTTGCAATATTTTCCAGGTTTACCATGTCAAGATAAAAACACAATTTTTTTTTCTAACAGTTGTAGAAGGCACACTTCCATTTGAAGTTGGTAACTGTCCTCTTCAAAGAAAGAAAGTTAAATTTTTTTTTTTTTTGAGACAGGGTCTCACTGTGTAGCTGTCCTAGGACTCACAGAGATCTGCCTGCCCCTGCCTACCAAGGGCTGGCATTAAAGGTGTGCCAACATGCTTGACATAAATGGAAATGCTTTCGTCTACTATGGCTTTTACACACTGAGATTGTGGGCTCTCTGTCAGCTGACGTTTTACAAACTTAGTTCTATTATTTGTGCTCACAGGCGTGGGTGAGCACGGGCGGGCAGGCCCAAGTGCTGTGGCATGCTTTCGGAGGCCAGAGGGCAGCTTTGGAGAGCTGGTTCTTTCTACCTTTACATGGGTTCCAGAGATTGAACTCAGGTCATCGTGCGCCCTTAGTGGCTGAGGCATCTTGCCAGCTCTCAACTGTCTTCAGACGTTCCTTCTGTTTAGTGTTACCGGTTCTTAGGCTATTGGGATCAACGATGCCAAAGTTAATAATTCATTGCAGGACTGGCCATGTGGTGGCCCTGAAAGAAAAAACAAGCCCCACAGTGGTGGTGCATGCCTCTAATCTCAGCACTCAGGAGGCAGAGGCAGGCAGATCTCTGTGAGTTCAAGGCCAGCCTGGGCTACAGAGTGAGTTCCAGGACAGCCAGAGCTACATAGAGAAACCCTGTCTGGAAAATACAAAAAAAAAAAACCCCAAAAACAACAACAAACACACAAACAAACAAAAAACATAGGAAAAAATTTTTGAAGACTATTTTGACAAATAGGTGCTTGGTTTGTAGGTATATGCCACAGACAGAGGCAATAGTTAGACTGATGGTTATAGGCAGGGAATAGATATTATGCGAGAGAGGGACAGAGATGGGGGGGAGAATATTTTTGAGTTTAAGCGAGGCTGTAGCTTTCTGAGAAGGCTCTAATTGGTTGAAACAATAATTTGGATAGTCAGTCTTTTTAACAGGCACGAGGAGAAATACTGAGGAGAAATACTGATTTGTCCATTCGTGAGGAAGTGGAACCAAGTTGTTGCTTAATGGCCAGTTGGGACATCTGTTTACACAGATGTTTCAGTTGAGAGAAATGTAAGCATGGTTTTAGATTGATAAATAATTGGTTATTCTTCCTTGTCTGGGAGACTGAGACCAAGTTTACCTAGATTAGGGGAAGGCTGAGCCTGGGAGTTAAAAAAACATTACATTGAGTGCATAGTGGTAGTGAAATAAGGCAGCGGGCAGTCATTTTAATAACTATTTACAGGGCCTCCCACAGCTTCACTTGGCGGCTCACATGCAGGTGACCTGCGTCACGCCCTCTTCTTGGTCCAACTGTCCGTCATCCAGTTCCCGGAGCACGCTGTCGCTGCTGCTGAACCCCAGGAAGCTGTCGCTCTGTGCCGGCGGCCGCTCCTCCTTGGTCCAGCACTCTCTGGAGGGGGAGAGGGGGCCCCCCTCAAGGGGGGCTCGGCCGTCTGCGGGTTGGGACGCGCTGGTGTCCAGGCCCAGGCTCCTGCTGCTGCTGCCGACCTTGTTCCTGTCCTCACCCTTCAGCAGCCGGCTAGCTTTCCTCTGAAATGGGGGAAAGAGATTGTGAGACAGGGCTTGGACGCCCTGCGCCCCTGCTCTGGGGCACTTCTCCGCCTGAAACTCCCCTTTCTTTCCCGCCTCCTCTCTCCAACAACATCCAGCTCTCTGCAGCAGCTGGGGTGCGGCCCAGAGGCGGCGCCCTGCTTATCTTGCTCAAGGTCCTGGCTCCATCCTCACCACCTGGTGGGGAGATCCCGCTTATCTCTGAGGTCCAGCTCAGAGCCCTGCTCCTCTCTCTGCGTATCTTGCGAATCTGCTCTTGGCTTGTCCTTCTCAGTGGCAGGTCGGTTGTGGGCACGTTTCTCAGGAGAGAAATGAGTTGAATTTGTACCCGGGGAACAAGAAACTTAGTGAGTGCGGTTTTTCTTGTTGGTTAGAGTTGGCATCTAAACAGCAGAAAATAGGCTTTAGTGGGTTCCTTGTCCTGGAAAAGGCAGATCGGGTTCCTTTAGAACGACCGCGGGAGTGACCTTGGAGTCTAAGCAGACCCCTTTCCTTGTCCGGCTACCGACAGTTACTGCTCCGCAGTTTGATCCAGCCCGTTCGCCAGACTGACAGCCTGGGGGTGTCTGGTTAATAGATATTTCCTGAAGGCTGGCAATGTCCTCGGCTCAGGTGGCAGTGGAGTGAGAATGGCCCCCATCGGCTCATATATTTGATTTGAATGGTTGGTCACTAGGGAGTGGAACTCTTTGAAAAGATCAGAAGGAGGTGTGGCCTTGTTAGAGGAGGTGTGGCCTTGTTGGAGGAGGTGTGGCCTTGTTGGAGGAGGTGTGGCCTTGATGGAGGAAGTATGTCACTATGGGAGGGCTTTGAGGTCTCAGAAGCCCATGCCAAGCCCAGTCTCTCTCTTTCTCTCTCCCTCCCTCCCTCCTTCCCTCCCTCCCTTCTCTCTCTCTCTCTCTCTCTCTCTCTCTCTCTCTCTCTCTCTCTCTCTCTCTCTCTCTCTCTCTCTCTCTCTCTCTCCCTCTCTCCCTCTCTCTCTCTGCCTGCAGATCAGGATGTAGCTCTCAGCTCTGCTCCAGCAACCATGCATGTAGCCACCATGCTCCTACCATGATAATGGACTACCCCCCTGAAACTTTAAGCAAGGCTCCCATTAAATGCTTTCTTTTCTAAGAGTTACCTGGATCATGGTGTCTCTTCACAGCAACAGAACACTGACTAAGACAGATCAGTTCATGGTGATGTCTCTGCCATGTAAACTTAGGTCAAAGCCAGATCTCCAAGTGACGGAGGAGCTGGAGGAGGACTCAAGCCCAGCATGTAGACGGCCAGGCTGCTAAGGGTCTGCTTAACAAGCAGGGCTAATGTGATCACACAACCTCAGCTCTGTACAGCCGAGTAAGGATTTAAAAATCAAACTAGTAGTCACAGTATTCTTTCCATTTAGAAAGAAAGAGTTTATTTACCCAGCATTCATTTCAGTGTTAGTTGGGAACTAAGATTATGTATTGCTGTGTGAAGTTATGAAACTCTTAGGAAAAACTGGCCTCATGGGCTGGTCTTACAGCAGTTTCTTTCTCCCGTCTCTACAGGCTCACCTTCGCCCTCACCAAATGCAAACATCAGATCTTCAACCCTTGTCCTATATTCCTGCTGGGCTGAGTACTCGCAGTGGGGCCTGGAAGGTTCTCTCAGATGCCAGATTTGAGAATAGTGCCCCGGTCAGTGGGGGCTTCCTCAAGCCCGAGCTAGCAGGGGCCTTTCCCACAGGCACAAAGATCTTGGCTTGTGTTCAGCCGTCCACTCTGACTCACACAGGGAATCCCCGGAGCCCTTGATTGTACTAGGGACAAAGGTGAGTTTTGCAATACATTATTGTATGTCAGATAACAGGCCAACTCTCACTGCAGTGAGAATTTCCTTAATAAAAACGGAATACTCCTGGGAATAAGCCATTCATAGTAATATACTTTTAGATAATTGTTAATAAGTAAACGGCTAACACTGTATCCTAAAAGATTTCAGAACACACACCTTTACTTTTCAGGAGACTGTGGGGTTTGATTAACATGTCTTTCACAATGATATTGCCTTTCCCACACAACCTCACCCCACATGAAATGTTTTTACAATCAGCCAATTTGTGATGTCCTAATAACTCAGAATGTTGGAGTCTGGAACCCATCCCATCCTGGGAGACCATTCATTTCAGTCCCTCATTCTTCCGGGACCCCCCATGGAGGGATAAGGCCGTGGAGCGTCCGATCCCACACTGGCACTGGAGCCACCTGCCGGTTCTGTCCACAGTATATTCATCACATTTATAAAACGAGAGTGGATCAGTGACGCAAGGCTGTGTTCCCTACATAAAACTTTCTTTGTGTTATAGAATACACACACACACACACACACACACACACACACACAGAGAGAGAGAGAGAGAGAGAGAGAGAGAGAGAGAGAGAGAGAGAGAGAACCTGGTAGAACAAATTTAAAAAGGAAACTCATCTATAATACTATCTCCAAAGAATACTACTGTCGGAACCTGGACAATACTTTATCTCCCTCCCTCCCCCTCCCTCCCTCCCTCCCTCCCTCCCTCCCTCCCTCCCTCTCTCCCTTTCTCTTTTTGCATATAAGTGGAACATAAAAACACAACACAAGCCGGGCGGTGGTGGCGCACGCCTTTAATCCCAGCACTCGGGAGGCAGAGCCAGGCGGATCTCTGTGAGTTCGAGGCCAGCCTGGTCTCCAAAGCGAGTTCCAGGAAAGGCGCAAAGCTACACAAAGAAACCCTGTCTCAAAAAACCAAAAAAAAAAAAAAACAAGCTTTTTTTTTTTTTTTTTTACCTTTGGCCTCCTGGCTGCTGCACCTGGTTCCCCTCTCTCTGTCCCTGTATCGCCCCCTCCCTTGCCCATGGCCCAGCTCAGTCTGGTCATGTCCGCTCTGGACTCTCCCAGACATCCTTGCCTCTGACTGTGCTCTTCCTTTATCTATAATAAACTTCCTCCTCCACCATACCTGGGAGCAGCCATGTCCTTTTTATTCTTTCTTTTTTTTTCATCCATCTGGTGCTAAGACCTGGGGGTGGCTTACGTGCGTCCCCTCTGAACCCAGCTGCTGGTCTGACTCTCCGAAGGTATATGCAGATCATTGGCTTCTGCTGGCTTCCGCCACCCACCACACTTGATTCTAGGGCCCATGTCTTCAGCTCTTTCTTCTCTCCACCCTAACTAACCACCCACCTTTCCTTGCCTACTCAGTAAGTGTCCTTTCCTGGCTCTGCCCTTTTGGGCCACTGGCCACGTGGTCATCTCCTCTCTACACCCCTTTTGGCCGCCCGCCATGTGGGCATCTCCCTGCTGTGCCTTCGGACTGCCCATCACTTGGGCATCTCCCTACTGCGCCTTCGGACTGCCCATCACTTGGGCATCTCCCTGCTGTGCCTTTGGACTGCCCATCACTTGGGCATCTCCCTGCTGTGCCCTTTGGGCTGCCCACCACGTGGGCAGTTCTATTCACCAAGACACTTGCACCTCTCTGGCTGTTTCCTCCTCCACCTGCTCTAACCACCTGTCTCTCCCCTTCTACTGGGTAAGTGTCTCTACGGAGCTCCTGCCGTGTCTACTTTTACTATGAAGGTCACACTGGTGTGCCAGGAAACTTCCCCCATCCTGTGGAAAGGGAGACGTCTCCTCTGTGATTTTGGACATTTCTCTTTGACAAGTCTCTCGGTCCACTTGGGGACGCCCTGGATTGAAATTCTTGTGACCACGACACTTAAGGCCTCTGCTCCCTCAGACTTCTCTCAGCTCTTTTCTAGAACTTCCTCACCTCCCCCTAGGAGCTGCCTCCATGCTCCTGGGTCTGTGACCTTTTCCGTTCCCCCTTCCCCTTGGAGCTACCTGTTCTATCTCTCCTAGGAGCCTGTTCTATCTCTCCTAGGAGCCTGTTCTGTCTCTCCTAGGAGCCTGTTCCGTCTCTCCTAGGAGCCTGTTCTGTCTCTCCTGGGAGCCTGTTCTGTCTCTCCTAGGAGCCTGTTCTGTCTCTCCGTGGAGCCTGTTCCGCCTCTCCTAGTGTCCTCTAGGGTCTATACTTTGTGACTTTCCTGGCCTCCCATAGGAGCTGCCTGCTAAGTCTCGAAGCTTCTCTACATCCTGGCGGCTTCTGTGATATTGTGACCTCTCTCTGGTGGAGTTCCTGCGTCCTCTTCCTTGTCCCTTATGGCTACATTATTCATTATTCTCTGTTGTCTCTTAGCTGTCTAACTCTCCCTAAGGCGGAGTTCTCTTTTGTGACCCTTCCTCCTTTTCTTGTTGGACTCAATTCCTGTCTCAGATTCAAAGATTTTTCTTAAAGCCTCACTGTCTTCCTGAAAACGGCTTGGGTTTGGCCTCAGCACAGCCCGATGGCCAAAGGTGGCACACTCGAGTTCCAAATTCTCTCAGGTTGGAACAACTTCTGCTACTGCACAAGCAATTGATCACAAAGTCTCTTATCTCTAAAGTCTTACAACTTTCCACTCTTAAATTTCTTTTTGTTTGTTTTGTTTTGTTTTGGTTTTTTGAGACAAGGTTTCTCTGTGTAGCTTTAGTGCCTGTCCTGGATCTCACTCTGTAGACCAGGCTGGCCTCGAACTCACAGAGATCCACCTGGCTCTGCCTCCTGAGTGCTGGGATTAAAGGCGTGCACCACCACTGCCTGGCACACCCCATGTTTAAGGCCTTACTCTGGCCCCCATGTTTATTGCCCTGCTTGTCACAAGAGCCAAGAGTGGGAACCACCTGAGTGCGTGGGCTGATGAGTGGATAAAGGGAACAGCACTATTCCTGCCAGTGCTGGGCTAAGGGAAAGTGGAATAATGTCCACCGGGAGCTTGAGAGAGCACAGGAGGAGGAAGGGATGGGGAAAGATTGACCAATGGGCAGTAAGATTGTTAGGTCAGGAAGTTCTGGCCTGCTGTGGCCCAGTTGGATGACTGTACATTAGATCTCAAAAAGGATTTCCATGTTTTCACCATAAATAAATGATAAATATTGGAAAAGGTAGATATCCTAACTTGATTTAAAAGTTATACAATGTATATGTGCATTGAGGCATCACATTGTACTCCTACACACACACACACACACACACACACACACATACACACACACTTTAAAATTTTTATGTGCCAGGAGCTAGAGACACGGCTCAGCAGTTAAGAGCACTTGCTGCTCTTGCAGAGGACAAGGTTTGGCTCCCAGCACCTGTGGTGTGGTTCACAATAGTCTGTAACTCTAGTTCCAAGGATGCCCTCTTCTGGCTTCCATGAACACCAGGCATGCACTTATACACATGAGCGCAAAACATTCATGCTCATAAAATAAAATGAATCTTAAAAAAATTATGTACAACTTAAAAAAAATTAATTTAAATAAAAATGCATCCACACTGCAAAAATCAAGCTAAACCAAAACACTGCCTGTCTTCCAGGGGCCAGCCCCTCCATTTTTCTTCTAATAACAGAACTCCCTCCCACCAACATCCCACAGTGTTTGAGCATATGATGTTTCACTGTGGTATCAACACAGAAGTCACATCTCCAGCCTCCTTTGGAAGTGGATATGGAGAGATAGAGGAGTTCAGGTCAAATTGATGTGAGGAGAAACGATGTCTGCCATCGGGAAGTCATTGCCTGAGGTATATACTTGGAATTCCACTTTCCTGTATCTGTTGCTGAGCATGGTACCAACTGGCAAAGGAACCCTGGGTCTGTAGGGAAGAGCCCAATTCAGAGGGTGGCAAGGCTGATCCAGGTCATGAAAGCCCCACCCTCACCCCGGGTACCTGCCTATCTTTAGATTTTGCAAGAGTCATCTCCTGTGTTGGAGTCACTTTTTATGGGGTTGGTTGGTTTATTTATGCTGCGCATGCCATGGTGTCCCTGTGGAAGACATGGGCAACTTTGTAGGGTTGGTTCTTTCTTGTTCCCTCTTGTTCAGGGATTGACTTGTCTTAGTCAGGGTTTCTATTGCTGGGAAGAGACACCATGACCATGACAACTCTTACAAAGGAAAACATTAATTGGGGCTGGCTTACAGTTTCAGAGGTTCAGTCCACTGTCATCACGGCGGGACATGGCAGCGTGCAGGCAGACATGGTGCTGGAGGAGGAGCTGAGAGTCCTACATCTTGCAGGCAACAGGAAGTTGACTGAGACACTGGGCAGTATCCTGAGCATAGGAGACCTCAGAGCCTGCTCCCACAGTGCCACGCTTCCTCTCACAAAGCCATATTCACTCCACCAAAGCTACACCTCCTAATAGTGCCACTCCCTTTGAGCTTATGGGGGCCAGTGACATTGAAACTGCCACAGAACCCAAGTTGGTAGGCCTGGCAGCAGGTGCTTTTGCCCCTAAGCCACCTCACTGGCCACCGTAACTGTTGCTGGAACAGCTTAGTAACTAGTTGTTTACTAATTAACAATCAACATGGAAAAATGCTGTTGATGACTGATTTTTTTCACTTAATTTCCTCTAACTTCCCAATTACGAAAAATTCCAAGTATGTAAAAAAATATAAAATGAGAATAATAAGTGCCCACCACCTAATTAAATATTTGCTGCTTCATAGGTGTGTGTAGGTTTTGGAACATCAAAACTGATTGATAAGCTACATTTCTGTATTACAGCTTGGCGGTCTTTTAGTTGGAGAAAATACAGGGCCATTTGGCTTTCCTGGGTTTTCTCCAGTCTCTTTATACCAATAGCAGAATTTAATGATTGGTGTTGAAAGAAAAACATTCCTGCAAAAATAATCACAACCTCTCATACTGCCAGTCATGGCACCAGACACATTCAGATACATTTTCAAAGCAAACCCTGACATCCCTGTGGTGTGTGCCAATGCCATTCATATTTTATAAAGGAAATGGAGACCTGGAGAGGGGACCAGGCGCTGTCTGTCCTTCCTACTTCAAGCCCTCATAGTTCTTTCCATGGTTTGCTGTCAGCTCTGGAGACTATGATGGATGAGAGTTCTATTCTGAGTTTGTAGAAGCCAAATGCTTTTAAAGACTTTTTAAAAAATTATTTTATAATTATGTCTCTATAGCCAGGCAGTGGTGGCACACTCCTTTAATCCTAGCACTCAGGAGGTAGAGCCCAGCAGATCTTTAAGTTCAAGGCCAGCCTGATCTACAGAGCAAGTTCCAGGACAGCCAGGGCTACAAAGAGAAACACTGTCTTGAAAACCAAAACAAAACAAATTATGTCCCTGTGTACATGTGTACAGGTGTTTGTAGACTGCAGAGGAAGGGGCCAGACTCCATGTAGCTACAGTTTGCATGTGGTTATAAGCTGCCCAAAGCAGTGCTGGGAACCAAATGTGGGTTCTCTGGAAGAGCACAGTGCTCTTAACCACTGAGACATCTCCCCAGTCCCAGAAACCAAATAGTTTTAAGTGGCCTTTTGTCTTTTATAAATGATATGGGCAAACTTTTTTTAAAAAAAACTGAAATAGATGTTTCTAGATAATTTAAAAAAAATCTATGAGTTTTATTTGACTTTCCAAAAGAAACAGAAAATTAGTTTTTCGAGACAGGGTTTCTCTGTGTAGCCCTGGCTGTCCTGGAACTCACTCTGTAGACCAGGCTGGCCTTGAACTCACAGAGTTCACCTACCTGCCTCTGCCTCCGGAGTGCATGCTGGGATCAAAGGCATATGCCACCACACCAAGCTAAATGATGGGCTTTTTCAAACACTGAGATTTTCAAAGTTGTGCTGTGTTTTATATTGTGCTATTACTACTAACATGATCTTGGGGACAAATAAGAAGGGAAGGTTATGGTCTAAAGTGACATGTTTGTTTGTGTAGAATGTCGTAGATAGCTTCAGCTGTCAACTTGACACACCTGGGGAGGAGGACCCTCCGCTAAGGAATTACCTCCATGAGATTGGCCTGTGGGAGGGTCTGGGGGGGGGGACTTGTTTAATTGTTAATTGATGTGGGAGGGCCCATTCCTTGTGGGGGGAGCCATTACTGGGCAGGTGGGCCTGGGCTGTATAAGGAAGACCGTTGAGGAAGCCAGAGGGAGCCAGCCAGTGTTCTTCCATGGTCTCTACAGGTCCCGTGTGAGCTCCTGCAGGGAGTCCCCAATGACAGACTGGCATGGAAGTGTAAGCCTCCCCTAAGGTGGTTTTGGTTAGTACTTTTTCACAGAAACCAAAAGCAAAGCAGGACACTGGGGCTACAAGCAAACGCTATGATGCCCAGTGTGGAAGTTTGTGTGTGTGTGTGTGTGTGTGTGTGTGTGTGTGTGTGTGTGCGCGCGCGCGCATGTATGTCAACTGAGTAAAGGTCAGCTTCTGGGAGTCAGTTCTTTTCTCCCACCATGTGGGTCCTGGGAAAGCAAACTCAGGCAGCCTGTCAGACTTGGCAGCAAGCACCTTTATTTGCTAAGCCATTTCACTGGGCCTGGGATTTTAATTTTTTAAAATGCCTGTGCTATAAAACTGACATTTGGCTGCACCTTTCTACGGGCTTTAACGAACACCACAACAGTTCCACACATCTCCCAAATTTTCCTGCGCATCCTCCCATCACACGGTTCACCTAATCCAGACCACTGATCTGTTCTCTACATCGCAGTAGAGGATGGAATGGAATAATACAGTCTGTAACCTCTGGGGACTGGCTTCAGTCTAACACCTGTGAGATCCAGGCAAGTTACTGTTCTTATCCCGGGCTCATTTCTTAGGTCTGAGTTTAATTGTGTGGCTGCACCATTATTGTTTAGCTATTGAAGATACAAGCTTTTCCCTGCTTGGGGCAGTTATGACTAGGATGACTATAAATATTTGTGTATACACGTGTGTGTGTGTGTGTGCGCGTGTGTGTATCTCTAGTGTAAACACCCAGGAAGGGGATTGCTGAGTCATGTGTGTGTGTTGAAGTCATGAGAAGTGGCCAGCCCATCTTCTAGAGTGGCTGATTGCTTGCAGCCTTCCCAGCAACGACTACGTAATACATGCATGGTGGCATCTCATCGTGGGTACATTTGCTCTCCCATAACTAATGGCGAAGGCATCTTTTCGTGTATCTATGTCTTCTGTACACGTCCCCACTGGTAATCGTGTTGTCTTCTTACTGTTGGTATTTGGGCGTCCTTGATACAGCCCATTGCTACCCATGGGATCCAAGGTTCCTTTGTGGTCTGTGGGTTATCTTTTCATTCTTTTGGTGGGATCAGTCACGCAGCACAGGTTTTTAATTGTGATGAAATCTAATTCATCAATGTTTAATGCATCATGGATTTGCGATTATGTCTGAGATCTTTCCTAACTTTTGCTAACATTTCCCCCTAATGTCCATTCTAAATGTTCTCTAGTTTTGCTAATACAAATTGTTTTAAGACGGGGCTGGGGGTGCAGCTCTGTTGGAAGGTGCTTGTCCGGCAGCGGTGGTAGGGACTCCCGCACCCCTGCAGGAGAGGCAGGAGGCTGAGGATTTCAAGGTCGGGGACTGATGGCTAGTCATTCTGTATGGTGAGGTGCTCACACTGCTGACTGGTGAGCCTCAGTCTTGGGCTCCCACGTCACACTTTCTCTGTAGATTCAGCAGCAAGTGCCACAGACCATCTCTGTCCACCCCGTGTGCTCCTGGCCGTGAGCCAGCCCACGCACTTTATCTGGCACTTGCTTCTGGCAGTACTGGGGGGCCAGGGGACACTAGGAAGACTGTAATATCTGGAGACCCAAGTCCTGGTGTGTGTGTGTGTGGGGGGGGGAGGCTGTGGAACTCAGCCAGGGGCAGCCACGCCCAGGGCCTCTTCCTGAGGAGGATTTTCTTTTTCCTTTTCGGTTTTTCGAGACAGGGTTTCTCTGTGTAGCTTTGGTGCCTGTCCTGGAACTCACTCTGTAGCCCAGGCTGGCCTCGAACTCCCAGAGATCCGCCTGGCTCTGCCTCCTGAGTGCTGGGATTAAAGGCATGCGCCATCCCCTCCCGGCTCTGAGGAAGATTTTCTAAATCTCACCCCGGCCTTTTTCTCCTCACCGTGCCCCACCCCTTCCACACTTTCCAGATGTCCTTGCTCCCTCTGTGAACTCTGGACACTTTCCCTCATTTCTCTGGAGTGGAACCTTGTCCCGACTCTTCTCCTCTATCGCATCCTGCAGAAGCATAGTACCCAGAAGTCTTGTTTTCTTTCTTTCTTTGTTTCTCTCTCTCTCTCTCTCTCTCCCTCCCTCCCTCCCTCCCTTCCTTTCTCGTCCTCGTCCTCGTCCTCGTCCTCGTCCTCCTCCTCCTCCTCCTCCTCCTCCTCCTCCTCCTCCTCCTCCTCCTCCTCCTCTTCTTCTTCTTCTTCTTCTTCTTCTTCTTCTCTCTCTCTCTCTCTCTCTCTCTCTCTCTCTCTCTCTCTCTCTCTCTAATATTTGGAACTGAATCTGGAGCCTCATGCCTGCCAGGTTGATGCTCTACCACTGAGATGTATCCTCAGCTCTAGACTTTCAAGTTGGAGAAGGAGTCTAAGCATTTTCAAGGCATCAAGAAACTGCTATCAATTCTAAGAAAAGACTGAAGTTGAAGACTTGGACTCCGACACAACTGCATGGCCTGCCCGCCATTAATCCAAGTCTCGCGGGGGCTATGATGAGTGTGGCCCTTCTATCAACATGGCGACCCCTTGAAGAATGTTAGAAATAGGAAAGAAAGTTTGTTACATGATGATAAAGTTGCTGTGTGGAAGAAGGAAGAGTGAAACCTGTGCTGGATAGTTTTATGTCAACTTGACACAAGCTAGAGTCATCTGAGAGGAGGGAGCCTCAACTGAGAAAATGCTTCCACCATATCAGGCTGCAGGCAAGCCTGTAGGGTATTTTCCTTCTTCCTTCCTTCCTTCCTTCCTTCCTTCCTTCCTTCCTTCCTTCCTTCCTTCCTTCCTTCCTTCCTTCCTTCCTTCCTTCCTTCTTTCCTTCCCTTTCCTTCCTTCCTTCTTTCCTTCCCTTTCCTTCCTTCCTTCCTTCCTTCCTTCCTTCCTTCCTTCCTTCCTTCCTTCCTTCCTTCCTTCCTTTCTTCCTTCCTTCCTGTCTTTCCTTCTTTTGGGGGGGTTGTTTCAAGACAGGGGTTTTTCTGTGTAGCCTTGGCTGTCCTGGAAACTTATTGTGTAGATCAGATTGGCCTCGAACTCACAGAGATCCACCTGCCTCTGCCTCCTGATTAAAGGTGTGCACCACTGCCACCCGGCTGAGCATTTTCTTAGTGATTGATGGGGAGTGGGTAGCCCATGTGGGTGGTGTCATCCCTGGGCTGGTGGTCCTGGGTTCTATAAGAAAGCAGGCTGAACAAGCCAGTAAGCAGCTCCCTCCATGGCCTCTGCATCAGCTCCTGTCTCCTGGTTCCTGCCCTGCTTGAGTTCCTGTCCTGACTTCCTCTAATGATGAACAGTGATGTGGAAGTGTAAGCCAAATAAACCCTTTCCTCCCCAACTTGCTTTTGGTCATGGTGTTTTTTTTTTTTAATTTATTTATTTATATTTTATGTGCATTAGTGTTTTGCCATGGGTGTCGGGTCCCCTGGAACTGGAGTTACAGACAGTTGTGAGCTACCATGTGGGTGCTGGGAATTGAACCTGGGTCCTGTGGAAGAGCAGTCAGTGCTCTTAACTACTGAGCCATCTCTCCAGCCCCTGGTCATGGTGTTTTATCCCAGCAACGGTAACCCGAACCAGGACAAAACCTTCCTGGCCATTCTCTCAGGGCTAGCCTTGCTGTTTCTCCACAGAATATTTCGTAATAAACTCAGGAGTCAGCATCATCCTCCGTGAGGTGCGGGGTCATTTTTCTAGGTGCTGGCTCTCCTTTCCCACCTCCCATCTTCCTGTCCACTGCCTACCTCTCACCCTACTAACTCACGCAGCCAGTCAACCTTGCTCCAAACTGATCTGAAAACCCAAGCTGGGCTTTATCAGTGCAGTCTTCCTCCGGTCAAGGTTCTAGCTTCAAAACCACGAGAGTAAGGGACCTCATCCTCTGTAACCCACTCAGTAAGAAGCCAGATGACAGCCCGGTGTGGTGGTCCAGGACTTTAATCCCAGCTCTCCAGAGGCAGAGGCAGCTCAATCTCTATGAACTCAAGGCCAGCCTGATCTACAAAGCGAGGTCCAGGACAGCCAAGGCTACATAGTGAGACCCTGTCTGATTCCTCCCAACCTCCCCCCTCCCAAAAAAAAGGCTGGACAATGTCAGTTGAGACAGTATAGAAGTGTCGGCACGCTGTCAGAGGTCAAGATAACCTCTTGACCTTGAGCAGGTTTTTGCAAACTCAGGCACTTTGAGCTCAGGGCAGCCGTTACAGAGGCTGACGGGCTGCTGTGAGCAAGTGAATGGCCAAGGGAAAGGCCTGAGCTTCCAGGGAAGCCGTTAATGGGAAGCTGCTCACATGGGAAAATAACGGAGGCCTGGGATTATTTTATCAAGGGTTGTTTTGGTAGATTCAAGTCAGAGAGAGTCGTCTCTAGTCATCAGTTTCTTTCTGGCAGGGGAGAGCGGATGTGTACACAGACCGAGAACCTGCAGCCTCCATAAAGCGAAGTACACGCCATTCTATGGCAGAAGAAAGAGGCAGACAGATCGTCTGCAGCTCAAAATGGTCCTCACGACCAGGGCTGCTTGTTGGAACAGCGCATTTGAATAGTCTTCAGAACTGTGCCATGTTGCTGGAAGGTAGACAGGCATATGTCCTTGCTTTTTAAGGACAATCAAAAATTTTACTTGATTAATGATTGTACGTGAGTGCATATGTGTGTGAGTGCATATGTGTGTGAGTGCATATGTGTGTGAGTGCAGGCCAATGGCAGGTGTGTGCGCCAGAGGGCAGTTCTAGGGAGTCACTTTTCTCCTCCTACAATGGATGGGTTCTGGGGGAACCAGTCAGTTTCTTTTTTACGTCCTTCTTTAGGAGACTGTTCCCATGTTGGGTCTGCAGTCGTATTTAGAATGATAAAGAGAGCTTTACTATCATGTCTTATTTACAAAGTCAAAATTGGTGAATTTTACTTACTTCTGGGGTCTGGGCAGCTGAACTCCACACCGCTGGCCTTTGGAGAAATACGACCTGCTTTGTAGCCAAATTCCCTTCACTGCAAGATAAAACAGTAAGGTTAGTGTTTGTGAATGAGGAATTGTCTTTTAATCCTAGAGAACTTTCGATTACGTTTTGAAGTTAAGAAACCAATGAAAGGATTTCTGTGTATTTCCGTACACATGTGTCATCCCACTTTGTTCTATAGAATTAGCAATTTTCTCTATAATGTAAAAATCTATATTTACATTTGTCTAGGATGGCCCACATATATCTTCTGTAGGGTAATCTTCTGATCCCCAAATAATTATGAAAATGAGTCTATATAAATTGCATTGGAAAAACAAAAAGAAAAAACCCTCCTATTAAAAAATTAATTAAGCGGGTGGTGGAGGTGGGGGGGGGCAGTGTTGGAGAGATCAGTGGTTTAGAGCACTTGCTGCTCTTCCGGAGGATCTGGGTTCGATTCCCAGCACCCACACGGTGGCTCGCTATCGGCCATAACTCCAGTTCTAGGGGATCCAATGCCTCTTTCAGTCTCCATGGGCGTCAGGTAGGCACATGGTTCACACACAAACATACAGGCAAAACATATACATATTAATAGGACATATGCAAATTAAACAAGAACTTTGAGGGTTGACTCTGCCATTAGAATGGGCACTGCTGGGGCCGGAGAGAAGGCTGAGTGTTGAGAACACTGGCTGGTTTTCCCTGAGGACCGGGTTCAATTCCCAAAACAGACATGGCAGCTTACAACTGCTTCTAACTCCAGTTCTAGAGGATCTGATGCCCTCTTCTGGCCCCTGCGGGCATGCATTTACACAATACACATAAATGCAGGGAAAATACTCACACACCTTCAAATAAATCTCAAAGAAATTTTAAAAAGCATGGGTCCTCTTGCAGAGGACCTGAGTTCATTTCCCAGCACCCATATCAGGTGGCTAAAAATCCCCTGTACTCCAGCCTGTAGGGATCTGATGTCTTCTTCTCTCCAAGGCGGGTGCTTGCACACATGTGACATTCGTTCACACAGACATATACACACACATAAATAAAATAAAATAAAAATTTAAACTAATTAAACACTCTTTTAACATAGTCATTACAAAAAACCAAACCTACTTTTGATTATAATCTCACCAGTTTAGCAAAATTTTTCTCTTTCTTTGTTTTCTCTCCTGAGCCTCTCAGACCTGCAGTTTTTGCATGTCTGTGACTGCCGTATATTTACATTTCCTTGCATATGGTGATGGTATTTTTAAGGGATGTCTAAGATCTTCAAAGAATGAAGGCACTGGAATGTACCATTTCCCTTTAGTTTTGGAAAATTGGTTTCCTGATAGTTCTAAACCATAAAAAAAATACACATAATCTTTCTCTCATGAATTATTTCCTTAAGATAAGTTCTGAGGAATGAGATTATGAGGTCAGGAAGTATGATTTCAGTCTCTCGGTATGCACTGTCCAATCAGAGTCTAAGTTTGGGAGCCACATGTGGGGGATTTGTATGCGTCTTCCACGGAGACGGTCCAGCCACAGGCGGTTCCGTTCATTTCCGAAGCCTCTTTGTAGCCAGGCCTTGGTATCAGAAGTCTCCTTACTTAGCTGTCATCATGGTACATCACCCCTCACCAAAGACGACTCAGGGTGGTATTCCTCTGATGCGCTTTCCAGCCTCCTTGGGTTTGTGGGGAGGAGGGTTTGCCGCTAAAGTTACTCAGTGACAACGTTTATTATGCAAAGGACTGCAACAAAACCTTACTATTGGCTGCAACTGATTCCGAGCTCTCTCTCTGTTCTGGAAGTGTGGGAAGCCTCGGCCTACGGCATGCAGGCCACCGGACACTAGCAGAGCACCCGAACTTACGGTGCCGGTGCCACGAAATTGGGGAAATAAATCTTCCCCCAAAGTGTCACGAGAAGATTGCTACACTTTCATTTTTATTTATTTAAAAAATACTTATTTCTACTTTATGTGCATTGGTGTTTTTCAACTGTTTTCCAGGAGACTGGAAGTTACAGAGAGCTGTGAGCTGCCGTTTGGGTGCTAAGGATAGAACCTAGGACCTCTGGAAGAAAAGCTTCTTAACCATTGAGCCGTCTCTCCAGCCCCTACAATTTTAATTTTAAAAGGCTTCTTATAGTCCAGTTTCCTTTCAGAACAGAACACTTTGTATGATGTAACTATGGGGGGCAAATTGTGAGGTGCTATTGGGAAGGGGTTAACGTATAGAATGGACTGGGTCTGTGTTTGGAAGTTATAGGGTACAGTGGAAAAAACCAGGACGTGGGAACCAGACAGTTCCTGGGTTCAGACCCAAGCCCTGTCACAGAACCCAAGACTCATGGCCTTGATGTTCTCCACTGTTACTGAAGGCCCGGGGAAGGATAAGAGTCTCCCTCTGTGCGCCTACTCAAAGAAACACAGTATGTGACTTTTGGAGCTGGAGAACTGAGGGCTGGCTCAGTGGTAAAGAGCACTTGCCGTTCTGTCAGAGGACCCGAGTTCAGTTCCCATCGCCACATGGTGGCTCACTGCTGTTGATAAGTCTAGTTCCAGAGGATCTGACCTCTTCTTGTCTCTGTGGGAGGATTTGCAGGTAAAACACTCATACACATGACAGGAAATAAATAGGAAGGAAGGAAGGAAGGAAGGAAGGAAGGAAGGAAGGAAGGAAGGAAGGAAGGAAGGAAGGAAGGAAGGAAGGAAGGGTATTCACTTCCACTGACTTTATCCACTTGGTACAATGTGGGGTGGAGTGTAAAATAATTTTTATAAAAAAAAGAGTATCAACCAAGAATATCTTTCAGAGAAAAAATTCAAGGAAAAGAGTTCATAGGAGAAAGAAGACAGATTTCTAGACAATGTTCTAGGTGGTGAATACTTGAGAACCAGGCTGGAATGAGAAACACAGGTCAAGGAAGGAAGTGGGTCCTTCAGAGTGGGTTCTCTCCAACCATTAGAGGGTGGGACAAGGCTGAACACAGGATGCAATGAAGGAGTCTGTCTTTTTCTCCTCCTCACTCTTTCCACAACTCCAGAACACTTCTTTGGGTCAAGGACGAATGACCCTGTGAGGCTCTGGCTGAAGAAAGGGGACGCTTTTTGACTGTAAATCTTTATAATTAGTGGGTAAGTTTAGGCTTTTCTGAAACAGTCCAGGCTCTCATTTAGCATTGGGTTTGGTTAATATTTCAGTTTATAGCCGGGTGGTGGTGGCGGTGGCAGCAGTGGTGGCGGCGGCGACGGCGGCAGCATTGACAGTGCACGCCTTTGATCCCAGCACTTGGGAGGCAGAGGCAGGTGGATCTCTGTGAGTTCGAGGCCAGCCTGGGCTACCAAGTGAGTTCCAGGAAAGGCGCAAAGCTACAGAGGAACCCTGTCTCGAAAAACCAACCAACCAAACAAACAAACAAGCAAAAAATATCAGTTTATAATGTGTAGAGTACATTGTAGTGGAGAATAATGAAATAAAAACAAGTGTCTACCTCACCACCTCAAGGCAATTAGATCGCTGAAACTTAGAAGTCCTGATGTGAGTATGTCAGGAAGAAGCGACAGGAGGAAATTCACGCCCTGTGACATTTAAACACCTTATCAAAAATGAGTCACTGGAGGCTTTGCTTTAAAAGGCATGGTGGCCTTAACCCCAGCATCATGGAGGCAGCGGCAGGCAGCCCTATGTGAGTTCAAGGCCAGCCTGGTCTGTACAGTGAATTTCAGGACAGCCAGGGCTATGCAGAGAGACCCTGTCTTAAAAACAAACAACAAACAAAAATAAATAGATAAAATTCAAGCGAATTCAGAGTTGCGCAAAAGTAAATAGCGTGTTTTATGTCCATATTTGAAAGCAGAACACCACATATAAGACCTCCAAAGTGAAAAGTCCTAAATACAGCTTGATAATGCCTTCAGGGACACTTAGTTTGAAATTATTTTTGTGGGATATCATGGGACTGAAGGTGTATTTGGTGCTGCATCCCTTGCTTAGCATTCCTGAAACCCTGGAATATATATATATATATATATATATATATATATATATATATATAGAGAGAGAGAGAGAGAGAGAGACAGACAGACAGACAGACAGACAGACAGACAGACAGACAGACAGACAGACCATAGACTAGGGAGTAAACAGACAAGTTACCGACATGGTGAAAGTTGCACCATATACCTAATAAAGGACTCACACCTACTATATTTAAATAATTTATAAAAACAATCTTCAATGTGAGCAAAAGACTCAAACATGTACTTGAGCGAAGAACCCAGGTGGCCCATGAGATAAAAATGTGCTCAACCCCAGTTATGATTAAAACTATAAATGAAAGAGGCTGGAGAGACGGCTCAGTGGTTAAGAGCACCTGATGCTCTTTCAGAGGACCCGGGTTCTAGTCCCAGCACCCATCTGGGTGTCAACTGTTAGTAACTACAGTTCTGACTTCTGTGGCTCCCGCACTCACATGGTGCACAGACACGTACTCAGGCACACACACCAACCCATACAATAAAAACAGCAGAAAGCCAAACGAAACACACAGACGAAAACCACACCGAACAGGACGCTCTCCAGGATGGCGCCATTTTGAAGTGCAGCAGTACTTCATGCTTGAGCCAAGGGAACACATCTACCCCGCTGCTGCAAGTGGAACCAGATGGAACCTGTTTGTGTCGGCTGGGCATTTATGGAGCCGAACCGGACAAATGCCCTATGACCCAGTACTTGCACTTACAGAAATTCCACAGGAGCACACGAGGGTTCCAGCTCAAGCTAAGAGGGACGGGAGGCAAGCAGGCCACAGGGGATGGATGGATAATGGGCAGGATAACGGGCACCCACGCTGCCCCACACAGCAAAGAGCTTTCTACCACACAATCCCACGTCTTGGCCGGCAGCAGGCTTTGCGGGCGTTCCTATG
The DNA here is from genome assembly GCF_049852395.1 of Peromyscus maniculatus bairdii. NCBI lineage: Eukaryota > Metazoa > Chordata > Mammalia > Rodentia > Cricetidae > Peromyscus > Peromyscus maniculatus. The sequence goes on along the minus strand of NC_134864.1, from coordinate 58,982,525 downwards.
AGTTTTATTCACAGCCATTGTTTCTTTCCTGAGATTTTTTTTTTGTTTAAGATTTATTTATCATGTATACATTGTTCTACACACCAGAAGAGGGCACCAGATCTCATTACAGATGGTTGTGAGCCACCATGTGGTTGCTGGGAATTGAACTCAGGACCTCTGGAAGAGCAGCCAGTGCTCTTAACCACTGAGCCATCTCTGCAGGCCCTTGTTATTTGTTTTTATCTTGTGTGTATGGGTGTTTTGGCAGTTGCACCCCCCCACACACCCCCACCCCCCGTGTGGGTGCTGGGAGCTGAACCCGGGTCCTCTGGAAGAGCATTCAGTGCCCTTAACTACAAAGTATCTCTTCAGCAATCGTTTTAAGGGGGCACGTTAATAGTGGATTTATTTCTGGTACTGTAAACCAGCTAGACGCCCATGGATGAAGAGGTCATTGGCCCAGTGGGGAGGCTACCACTGTTATTTGACAAACAGACACAGCACAGCCCAGCACAGTGTCAGCTTTGGTGGGAGGGCCTTCCTTTCATAGAGAGTCCTAACTGGCCAAGGCGCTGAGAAAAAGCGACCCGCGAATGCTCAGCCCCAAACAGGACGTCCCTATCACTCCCCAGGCCCAGGCTCAGGACATTGCCGAGCTGTGGGAGAAGGAACATGAGGACTGGAGAGAAGGTAGAATGCTGTGGACAGCTGTCTTCCGGGGATAGCGTGACCATTGCACTCTGGAACTCTCGGTGCCGAGACACATTACCTGCAGGAGACCCACAGACTGGGGCATCAACGTTCTCCCACAGAGTGGGAGGGGATGGATAGGCAGCAAACAGCTGCCCGGAAAGGAAGATTTTTGGCAGTGATATGGCTGTCAGAAAGGTACCCATGTGACTGTAAATAATCCCTGATCCGCTTCCCTTGTGAGCAACCATAATAAACTCACTGGTTCACCAAAAGCCAGCCAGACAAAAAGAATGGATTTATCTTCTACTACTTAGTTATGTGCAAGGTAAAAAGTCTTTTAAGCATTCAACCTGGTGTGGTGAATTCATCTCTGATTCCAGCACTTAGGAGACAGAGGCCGGAGGGTCAGGAGTTCAAAGCCAGCCTCAGCTACATAGTTTGACACCAGCCTGGGCTACTGCGAGAGTTTGTCTTAAACAAATGAACATACAAACAAAGCAACAAGACACACACACACACACACACACACCACCACCACCACCACCAACAACAACAACAACAACAACAACAATCTCAAAATAAGAAAAACAAAAAGTTTCATTGCTGGATGTGGTGGCACATTCTGGTAAATCCCAGTGTTTTGGGAGGCTGAGGGAAGAAGACAGTGAGTTTGGGATCCACGTGGGCTACATAGTGAGTTTCAGGACAGCCAAGGTTACATAGTGAGATCCTGTCTGAAAAATCAAACAAATAGCCAGGTGGTGGTGGTGGTGGTGGTGGTGGTGGCGGCGGCGGCGGCGGCAGCGCAGGCGGCACACGCCTTTAGTCCCAGCACTCAGGAGGGAGAGGCAGGCGGATCTCTGTGAGTTCAAGGCCAGCCTGGGCTACAGAGTGAGTTCCAGGAAAGGTGCAAAGCTACAACAGAGAAACCCTGTCTTGAAAAACCGGGGGGGGGGGGGGGGGGAATCAAACAAAAAAAATCAATTTACAGAATTAAATTGTAGCTTGTAATTTTGTAATTAGATGCTGAGTCACAAGGTCCCTTTGCCTATATGATCCTGATTTGCTTTTTGGTATTAATATGTGTATATCAAAAAGAAAAAAAAAAACCAAGAAGCTGGGCATGGTGGCCCATCTCTGTAACCCCAGGACCCAGGAGGCTGAGGCAGGAGGACCCTGAGTGGCCAGCATGGTCTACATGGGGGGACCTTGTCTCAAAAGAACAAATAAATCCTCTCTAGGAGCATTAAGTTCTCTTAACCACTGAGCCCTCTCTATAGCTCCCCTTTAAGCCTGGTCCTTTACTGTTCATTTTCCTTGAAGAATTTTCTGGTGACTCTCACCTTGACTTCTCTAGTAGGAACAGGATCGGGCCTCCTGGCATGATAGCGCCCTGACAATAAAGAAGGGACCGCCTCATTCTGCCCTTTTCCAGGCTGGCTGTAAAAACCCGGGAAAGGTGTAGCAGGGATGGTAGGTTACAGCTCATGCGGTCTCCATGGGACTGCTGCCTTGAACCTCGGTGGTGGAACATTGCCTAGGAACTGGTAACGGCCTTGAGAGCACTGAGCATCTGCTTATGTGGTGTCATGAGGGGAACCGTCCTGTGGGGGCCATTCAGGGTCAGCGCAAGCAACAGAAGAGCAGAGGAAGCTGAGATCCTGCACCTGAGGAGGGGTCTGCTGAGGGACAATGGCGTTGAGTGAGCACACACCTCCAAAGGAAGAGTGTGGCATTTCTCTCTCTGGATGTAAACTTGTATCTCTGTGACATGACTTGTTGCCTTGGAATCCTGGGCAACACTCTTGTCCACGGTGGACTGTCGCGCCTTCTATCTTCTGGAACGCTCTGATGTGGGACAGGCCAACCTATCGTGCCTGGACAACCGATTTCAACCTCTCAGGACTTTGGTCTTGCTAAAGGACTAGGGCCCTAAATAATAGCTCTCATTTATTAGCCTCATGTGCGCGGATCCTTGTTTTCCTCAACCACCCCCATTACCAGTGAACAACATCACACTTCATCTTCACCTTGTATCTGTTGTGACTGGGATATGAAGTCCCTCCAGAAAAGACTCCTGTTGGAGCTTGGTCCCCAGGTGGTGGTCCTGAGGGACCTGAGCTGGCTGCATCCTGAAGGTGTTGACTTCACGGCTGAATGGACTCTCAGGAGGCGGGGCACAGCTGGAGAGAGGAAGGCCTGGCATGCGGGGGAAGGCTGTCTTGTCCCGGGGCACACTCGCCCCCTCACTGTCCCCGAGATGAGCCGCTCTGGTCCACCACACCAGAGCAGTGGCGAGGACCGAAAGGTCTACAGCCAGGAGCCGAAGCTAGGCTGCCCTCCCTCGGTGGCTTTCTTGGGTGTTTCTGCCACAGTGACGAAGTGGCCAGCGAGTTCTCAGACCCAAGTCACAAATGAACAATATAGGAGGCCAGGGCAGGACACCGCTACACTTTGCCCTCCCGCACAGGGCGATGGCTGCTCAAGCACATTTTCCTCTCCCTTCTGCCCGGGGTCAGCGCGGATTCTTGGGAAGGATCCACTACACAGTGAGGCTGCTCTTTCATCTCCTCGGGACTTGAGGGTCCAGCTTTCTTTTGATATCCATAATCATCTCCCTCCTTTTTTTTTTTTTTTTTTTTTTGGTTTTTTGAGACAGGGTTTCTCTGTGTAGCTTTGCGCCTTTCCTGGAACTCACTCTGTAGCCCAAGCTGGCCTTGAACTCACAGAGATCCGCCTGGCTCTGCCTCCCCAGTGCTGGGATTAAAGGCGTGTGCCACCCCCGCCCGGCTCATCTCTCTCTTTTTAATACTTCCACAGAACCCTTGGACCGCAGTACCTTATGCTGAATGACTGTATTAGATGACAGAATTCATAAGCTTGCCCTGCTCTGACCAGAATGCAAGCCCCTGGCTATGTGTCAACACAGCATGAAATGTAAACTTGACCGTCATATACATGACTTCAGGTCCAGACAGCATGGATCTGCTGCATCCTCTCACTGGTAGATTGACATACTCTTTCTTAATTTCATTTAAAAATGACTAGAGAGTGTCAATTTATTATAAAACATAAAATAAATAAAAACTGAATAAAAGCAACCTAGTCCTCTTTCCTATTATGGTCTCAAGAACTGAATACACTCTAGTATCACTGGGAAGCTGTTTCCAAGGGTTTCTAGGCACATTCCAAATCTATAAAGTTGGGATTATCCTCTAATATAGTTCTAAAACTTAGTTTAAAAAACCCATAACAATGGGCTGGAGAGTTGGCTCAGAGGTTAAGAGCACTGACTGCCCTTCCAGAGGTCCTGAGTTCAATTCCCGGCACCCACATGGTGGCTCACAACCATCTGTAATGAGATCTGGTGCCCTCTACTGTATACACAATAACAAGTAAATCTTTAAAAAAAAAACCCATAACAAATTAAAGTCTAAAATTTATTTTACATAGACGGGCGTTTTGTCGTCTATAAATGTACCACATGCATGCAGTGCCCGAGGAGGCCAGAAGAGGGCGTCAGGTCCACTGAAACTGGAGCCACAGATGTGGGTGCTGGGAATCAAACCTGGCTCCTCTGGAAGAGCAGCAGTACTCACAACCACTGAGCCGTCTCTCCAGGGCCCCCAGATTCTTAACAGTTATGACAGAAGGGATTCTTTGACGATGCATATTTAGTGAGCACTTAGCCCCCCCCCTGCCATTCTAACAGTAAATAAAGAAAAGCCCCCCTGAGCGGGGCAGTCAGGCACACTTCCATGCTCCCACAGTGCCTAGAGGATCTGGGGTGCAGGAGAGGTTTGCATGATGGTCGAGTTTTGGTGCCTCTCTCCGTCCCTCCCTCGGCTACAGAACTACCATTCGGCTGCTCCAAAGCACAGGGTTGCAGTTTGGCACAAAATGACTGACTGCGGCTTCATGTTTCACAACCTACCCCCCACGTCAAGGTAGACTTGGGGGGTCACAACATGTTTTAGTTCCACCACCCTTAGGCTCAGTCCCGTCATTCCGAAACTGATCCTGACCGGATACAGGAAATGCCACTGGAGCCCATGTTCTGTGGTCCAGCCCAAGTGGGCTGGCTGCCAGATGTCCGGCCCATTCATTCAGAGTGCTGTGGGAAATACTCAGAAGTGAGACCAGCTGGAGTCCCGGAGTGAATGGGAAGGAATAATTATACTTTTCCTTAGGGGAGGAGGGGAGGAGAGGGTCAGGATTTACACGTTTTGGAAGGTCTGTAATTCTAACCGTATCAGCCAGTTGACACCAGGGGAACCATCGGAAGGAGACAAAGGAGCCAGACGTGGTGGTGGCGCACACATTTAATTCCAGCACCCCGGAGGCAGGGGCAGGGGGATCTCTGTGAGTTCAAGGCCAGCCTGGTCTACAGAGCGAGTTCCAGGACAGCCAAGGCTACACAGAGAGACCTTATCTTAAAAACAAACAACAAACAAAAGAAAGAGAGAGAGAAAGAGAGAAAGAGAGAGAGAGAGAGAGAGAGAGAGAGAGAGGCCAACCAACCATCAACAAACAAACACCGAGTTGAGGGCTGCAGACACACTGGGTGTTCAGAAGGTGCGTGTGAAACATGGGATGCAGACCCGTGGCTTGGGCGGAGGAATTCCTTAGTCTCCCGGAAGCCCCTGAATCTCTCAAATGTCCACGGATTTGAGGAAGTTGGGTTGATGCCCATACCAGGGTCCCGCCCTCTGAGCTGCTGGCTGTCCACTGGGTGGCCCTGCAGCCTTTGTGTCTGTGGGCTCTCGTGGTAGTTTACACAGGGCTACTGCTGACCGAGATTTGGCAGGTATGGCCGGTGAGGAAGGTTAGGGAATGTTTTAGGGAGTCAGCGTGAGAACAGTTCCTTCAGATCTCCGGGAAGGAAAATGGATGAGCTGTTTGCTTATCTCCCCCACTCCTCGCGTGGTCTTTAAGCCTGAGTGTCTCACTATGTCCCTGATACCTCTGTCCACTTGAAAAAAAGTGTGGCTTGTCCTAAAGCCCGGTCAGTCACAGCCTGCTAAGGGGAAAAAGGAGGACCGGCGGAGATGAGGGAGACCAGGGACGAGGGGGTGCCCGCACCTGCTCTTAGTCACACACACGCTGGTCACTGGGAACATGAAGCCGTGATGACAAGGCCCCCCGGGGTCACTGTGCCACCTGAGGTAAGTAGTCACTGGCCCAGCCAGCCAGGGCAGTCACGTTCAGGACAGCAGTGAGGGCAGAGGGAAGTGCATCTTATACACAGAGAAGCATCTTACACGCAAGAATCAGTCGGCCTCTTGAAAAAATTAACCGATTCAAGCATGGTGACTCAAACCTTCTTCCCTAAGCAAGCCAGTGAGCACGGGATGGGAGGAAGGGAAGTGCTCACTTGGGAGCTACTGGCATTCCGGTTTCAATGTAGGCGTTTGGCCGGGGGCGGTGGCGCACACCTTTAATCCCAGCACTCGGGAGGCGGAGGCAGGTGGATCTCTGTGAGTTCGAGGCCAGCCTGGGCTGCAGAGCGAGTTCCAGGAAAGGCGCAAAGCTACACAGAGAAACCATATCTCGAAAAACCAAAACCAAAAAAAAAAAAAAAAATGCAGGCGTTCAAGCAAAGTCACAGTGCAGGTGCCAGCTAACCGGCCACACTGGGGCCAGTGCTTTGCAAGGCAGCTAAGCTCCTCTTCCTGCCTGCCCAGCCCATCGGCCGGAAGCCTGGCTGGTCGAGGGGACAGTGCTGCACAGAGAGACGAGATCGGCCGTGCACACATCTGTGTCACCAAGGGACTGGGTCTGCTGACCCTCCCAGAAGTGGTTCTCACGGGCTTTCCGCAGGCATGGGCTATCGACGCCACAGAGGAACGGACTTTAGAAGGAAATGTGTGGGCGAGGGTAGGTGGGCGTTACCTGTCGTGTTTCAGTATCGGCGTGGGCAGCACGCTGGTCAGGAGCCATCCGAATTCAGCCAGGGTGTGCAGCAGAGGGCCATAGTCCGTTTTGATTTCGCAGCCCTGCGTGAATAAGCACGAGAGCTGCCAGTCTAAGGGCAGAGAGAGCGGCCCGCACAGGAGCTAGGGTGAGGGGGTGGGGGGGTGATGCAGCGGTTCTCTGTCCAGTGGTACAGCGTCCCGGGGCTGCAGCCTCCAGGACTTCATCTGCAACTGCCGCCTTCTTGCAGCGGGACAGTGGCTATTCAGTCGTTCTTTGTGCCTGGGAAAGCCATGGTTTTCAGATTCTAACCTGGGGAACTTGGGAACCCGCGTTTTTTAAAAAAGCGCCTTAGGGCATCGGTTCCACGAAGCTTACTTACAAAGTAAGTTCAGCAACAGTAGTCTAGGGATTGGGATTTGAGGATGAGAGAGGGCAGGAAAGCTGAAGGGGCCTGGATTCGGGGTCTCAGGAGAGGGCAGCGAAGCTGACCGGGCCTGGATTCGGGGTCTCAGGAGAGGGCAGCAAAGCTGACCCGGCCTGGATGTGTGGTCTCTGTTCTTGCCTCACTGGAACTGGTTGTCACGTGCAGCTTTACTTATCACCCATATCTTTCCACAACCCCTTCAGTGGGGTTTCCAGTTTCCATGCAAATGAGTTCTGTCCTCTATGGCCTTTGTAAGGCCAGAAAGTCAAAGCATTTCCTTGAAAGACCCTGTCCGTGAGGGCCTCATACACGCAATAGATACACCTGAAGGTATCTGGCCACCTCAAGGGCAGTGGTCTGTGACATCTGAATTCATAAATGCACAACCCCAGCAACAATGCCATCTCTGATTATAAAGGACAGTGCTGGGTGCACATATCTGGCTTGGCATGTGTGAGAAAACTTGTGGATGTTTTTACTTCAGAAACCAATTCATAAGGTTGAAAACAGTGCATCATGTTGATCGCTGTGAGTTTAAAGACTAGTTGTGACTGAATTATTATTTCCAATCAATTATCAAGGCATTTTTGAAGTGAGGATTTCAGCATCAGGGGGTTGTGTTTGGGGCTAGTATCTCAGATTTGGGGGACCCTACTTTTATTTTGGTGTAGACAATTTTTGTTGTTGTTGTTATTTTACTAAAATGCTTGAAAACATGGGTAAAGCGTATGGGAGAATTTTGTCCATTCTTTTTTGATGACATTGGACTATCTGGGTTCAGGGACACTGTGTGTTCCAGGCAATGATGATCTTTAGGATGTAAAATCACACACAGAAGGAAAGCAGTTCTCCGGAACTGCAGCTCACCTCAATGACGGTCCACTGCTCTACCACAATGGCATCGTTTCCTTTCCTGTTAGAACCTGGAACTCCAGAACCTTCTTCTTCATAGATAAAAAATCCTTCCAGAGATTTAGGCAAATGGTCCCCTGTCAGGGAAAGGATACAATTCAGAAGAGTCATAAGTAAATGACACTGGTTTCTAAGCATCAGCAAGAGCCTTAGGGTGACGAATGTAGCGAGCTGGGAGAAGAACTGGTCGACTGGAAGCTATTTCCTCAAGTGTGTGCAGCACCAGGGTCAGCCCCAGCCTCACCCGGTAGCCGAGGCTGGGTGAGGTGGCTCACACGTGTAATCCCAGGACTTGTGAGGGGAGGTAGGAGGATCAGGAGTTTAAGGTCATCCTCAGCTACATAACAAGTTTGAGGCCAGCCTGGGCTACATGAGATGCTGTTTACAACATCAAAATGTGCTGGAGAGGTGACTTAGAGGTTAAGTGTGCCTGCGGCTCTTCCAGAGGATGGAGTTCAGTTCCCAGCATCCCAGCTCACAATTGTCTATAGCTTCAACTCCAGGGGATCCCCTACTCTCTTCGGGACTCCATGGGCACTTGCACATATGTGGATGTGAGAGCACATGCATGCACACACACAGACACACATACATACACATAAATAAAAAAGCTTTATGAGAAAACCCACTTAAACAAAACAAAATTAATTTTTTGTTGAGTCCTTTTGTTTAAGATTTCCTTTTTTCCCATAGGTAAAGACAGTTTTGGATTTCACCGAAATGAAGTCAAACATATACATGAAACTACCATAGCCGAAACAAGATTAAATACTATGATGGAATGTCAATCCCAGAAGCATATGGAAATGACCTTCACCTTCAAACCAAACTTTTGTTTCTGGTCTGTATTATATCACCAATGGAAGCATGAAAAATGTTAATTTTTGAAGTTACAGGTATAATATTAAAATCAGCTTTAAGAACGATCACCACAGGGCTAGGAAGGCTCAGTGGTTAAAATGCTTGATGTGCAGGCATTGGGAGGGACCTGGTCCCCAGCGTCACATAAAAGCGGCTCTGGGGAGGCAGAGGTGGGCAGACCCAGGGTGTGCTGACCTCTGGCCTGGACAAAATGACAAGCTCCAGGTTCAGTGAGAGATCCTGCTCCCCAACGTAGGGTGGAGAGTGATAGAGAAAGATGATGGGATGCTGACCTCCACGTGCACAGGCTTGGGCAAGTGTATCACATGTATCACATACACAGAATCATAAACACAATTCTTTACCTCACTGCATTAAAAAAAATCCCAAGTCCCCCCCAACAGCGACAGGAAGACTGTAACAGAAGTCATTGTCCAAGAATTCCTGCCCGGAAGGAAGTTTTAAGGGAAGGCCTCTCTGACTTTTTTTCTTGAATAGTTGACATTAACCATCTGGCCTAAAGTAAAGGATTTAATGGAAATTCTTTTGTCTCCTATTTTGCAATAGAAGACATTTTTTTCTCATGGTCATGTGCTGGGTAAACATTGTGGATTTTATAGTGCATGTCACATCAGATTTCCCTGTTTGTCATAGAAAACAGATCTTTTTTTGTTACAATTATAATATATATATTGTAATTATATCATAATGAATTAAAATGAAGAAATTTGTCTTTGCCTATAAATATGTGGTCATACATCAGAAGCTTTAATATATATTGTCATTTTAAAACAGATATTCCAATTAACTTACATCATGATGTACTCATAGTCAGTCCCCCTTGGGTGAATGGTGAATATACTGATTAATATGATCCAAGTGTAATCTGCACCTTATGTTTGTATTGTAATAAGGAATGTATTTTCTAATTTATCAGCATAGTCTATTTTATTGTCACCATCTCAATTAAACAAGATTTGTCTTACAACAAATTCCTGTTTGATAGTTTTCTGAATAATAAAGGCTGGCAAAGGCAAGGTTTTCACATGATTAAGCTTAAAGATAAAGACAAAACTAATTTTAATGTCATTTTTAGTTTTAATATTTATTAAGAGACTAAATTTGAGAGCAAATTGGTTCTTGCTTTAGGTTTTTTCTTCTTTTCTATGTATGTGTGTATATATATATATTTATTATTATTATTATTTTTGGTGACAAGATCTCTGTGTGTAGCTCTGGCCATCCTAGGACTTGTTTTGTAGATCAAGAAGGCCTGGAACTCAGAGATCTGCTTGTCTCTGCCTCCCAAGTGCTGGGATCAAAGGCGTGCATCACCACGCCTGTCTTGCTTTTATTTAAACACTCTTTGCATTTAGGGCAGAATGCAACAGAGAACGCGTGGTTTGTTTTGTTTTGTTTTGTTTTTAGAGGGTTCCTAGAAGCGAGTACAGTTTAGCTGGCCAGCTGGAATGGCTTTCTGCTTGCAGCATGCACTCCACTTTCCTGGCTGAGGTCCTCACTGTCGCCGGCACCACCGTCACTGGCGGAGCTGGAGCTGAGAGTTAGGGCGCAGACCTCATGGGCTGTTTTTAGAACAGGGATGTGGATTTTGAAATAACTCTATATTGCAGTAATTATAGACACAATGTACCCTCTGTTTCCTTTCGGACTTTACAGTATGGAAACGACTTTTTCTGTTTTCAATATTGGAAGCACAGGCACTTCTAACTTTTGTGGGTTTTTTTAATTTTTTTTGGAGACAGGGTAGTCTGGAACTTGCTGAATAAACCAGGCTGACCTCAAACTCAGAGATTAGTCTGCCTCTGAGATTAAAGGTGTGTGTCACCACGCTCAGCCCTGAACTTTAAAAACAAAACAAAAAAAATTATATCTATCTATCTATCTATCTATCTATCTATCATCTATCTTGTGTGTGTGTGTAGTGTATGTGTATGTGATGTACTGTGTGTGTGTATGTGATGTACTGTGTGTGTGTATGTGATGTACTGTGTGTGTGTATGTGATGTACTGTGTGTCTAACCCATGGTGTTTGTGGGGTTCAAAGGACAACTTAGGGAGCCAGCGCTCTCTTCTTCCCTCGGTGGATCCCTGAACTCAGTCCTGGCTGCAGACAGTTTTACTCATCAGCCATCTCACTGACCCACTTCTAAACCCACAGGTTTAAAGAAAGTATGGCAGTACAATCCAGACAACAGAAATAAAAACTAAGCTCTTTGCAGTGCAATGTTGTTAGTGAATTTCAGAGAAGCTCTGCTGAACAGAGGAAGGCAGACACAAAAGATACAACCTGGCTGTGGGGGGAGCTAACGCCTGTAATCTCAGCATTTGTGAGCCTAAGGTCGAAGGATTTTGCTGAGTTCAAGGCCAGTCTGGGCTACAGAATGAGATTTTGTCTCAAAAAAGCAAGTGGGGCAAAGTAGTGCAATGTGTAGAATAATTCTATCTTTGTAGAGTCCAGAACAGGATCCCAGGAGCAAGTGATGAGGAGACAGATGGGTGCTTATCTGACTTGATGTGACCCTGCCTGGGAAGGGTCATGGGAAGCCTTCTGGAATCCTATGAATGTTCTGATCTTGAATCTGTATATTCTCTTTAGTCACACATCGGACAGACGCATTTGACTCTGTATGATGGACTTCAGTTAAATCCGAAGTCCTGGCTCTAGAGTCCCTAGCTGGCCCTCTCAGTGCTCACACTAGCTGGGGCCATGATGCTGAGTCTCAGTTCTGGGAGGGAGTTCTCAGCTTTTGAAGCATTCTCCTGACAGAGGTGGCAGCGAGGGTGAGTGTCGGGGAAGGCTTTGTGGGGAAGGACTCAGTTTCCAGGGAACGGAAGGAGGGATCACTGCAAACAGCTTTCTCAGCACTGTTCTGCCTGCAGCCCTGCCCCTCAGCTCTCTCTCTCACTGTGTGTGTGTGTGTGTGTGTGTGTGTGTGTGTGTGTGTGTGTGTGTGTCTGTCTGTCTGTCTGTCTGTCTTCCTCCTTCTGCTGAATACCAAGACCAGGCAAATGCATTTGTGTCCCACTTCTGGGTAGGGATGGCAGTGAGTCTCAGCTTCTTTAATGTCAATGTTTTGTCTTAAATGCAATTTTTGCATTCCTTTGAAATATATTCATCTTATCTGGGTGTGGTGGCACACCAATTTAATCCCAGCACTGGGGAGGCCGAGGCGGGTGGAGCTCTGTGAATTCCAGGCCGGTCTAGTCAACATAGTGAGCCTCAGGCTAGCTGGGGCTGCATAGTGAGACCCTGTCTCAAAAACAAACAAACAACAATCCCCACCAAAAAAGTCTCTTAAATTAAATATATTCATCTTGACTGGTTACGGGTGGTACACACCTATAATCTCGGTTACTTAGGAGGCTGAGGCGGGAGGATTGTGAATTTAGGTCAGCCTGGGTGCCTTGATGATACCCTTTCTCAGAGTGAAACATAGCCTCCCCTGAAGGAACCCCAAAAGGCTGGGAACTAGCTTAGTTGTAGAGAGCTTGCCGCTCATTGGTGAGGTCCCGGATTGACCCCAGCACCACAGAACAGAAACAAATACATTCATGGTATCTAAAAAATAACACGCTTGTCCACTCCTCCCTTTCTTTAAAAATAAAACCAACTTGATTTTATCTTCCCCCTCCCCTTTCTTAAAGTTCCAGGAAGGTTTGTCCTGCAAACATGTGCCCTTGTGACCGCTAGACTCCCTGGCACAGGGGGAAGGTCCTAAGGGTACTTATGTGTGGGTCAAAAAGCATGAGTTGAAGAATCCCCTGAGAATGGGTTACCTGTCTGGACATGTGATATTACATATTCCTTTCAGCTAGACATGACAATATTAATGTAAATGTGAGGAACACCAACACTCCACTTCTGGAATTTTTGGTCTACATGTCCTATTTCTTATTTAGCTGTCCAAAGGCAGACCCAGGACCATCTGTGAAGTGGAGGGCAGGTGTGCATGGTCATTGCTAGTCTGTGTCTCTATCATGTATATCATATCAAAATGAGTCTCTTTAGAGACTGCTAGAGACATCAGCTGTGGAGTTTGAATGAGAATGCCCTCCACAGATTCATCTATTTGAATACTTGGTCCCCAGTTGGTGGAACTGTTTGGGAAGGACTAAGAGGTGTGGCCTTGTTGGAGGAGGTGTGTCCCTGGGGGTGGGCATTGACAGCATTCCCAGGTAGTGCTCTCTTTCTGCCTCCTACCTGAGGATAAGGATGTAAGCTCTCAGCTACTGATCCAGTGCCATGCCTGCCTGCTGCCCAGCTGTCTGCCATGATGGTCACAGACTCTAACCCCTGCAACTGTGAGCCCCAAATTAAAAAAAAAATTCATGGGTTGTCTCAGTCATTGTGTTCTGTCATGGCAATAGAAAGGTAGGTAAGACAGACATCAGCCTCTCTACTCCTGCCCTTTGTGGTCCATGTCCCAACACGAGGCCAGAGAAGTCCTTTTAAATTGCGGATCAGGGGCTGGAGAGATGGCTCAGAGGTTAAGAGCACTGGCTGCTTTTCCAGAGGACCCGGGTTCAATTCTCAGCACCCACATGGCAGCTCACAACGGTCTGTAACAAGATCTGGTGCCCTCTTCTGGCCTGCAGTCATATATGCTGCATACATAATAAATAAATCTTAAAATAAATAAATAAACCTTTCAAAAAAAATAAATAAATTGCGGATCAGGGGCTGGAGAGATGGCTCAGAGGTTAAGAGCACTGGCTGCTCTTCCAGAGGACCCGGGGTTCAATTCTCAGCACCCACATAGCAGCTCACAACTGTCTGTGACTCCAGTTCCAGTGGACCTGACACCCTCACACAGACATGCAGGTCAAACACCAATGCACATAAATTGCAGGTCAGATCATGACGTCCTTTTAAAATTTTCAACTAATGAATGGAAATAAATACCCTGTATGCTGGTGAAGACCACTCACTCTGGTTTGGGAGATGGACAAAGGCCACGCCGGTGAACGTCAGGATATGAGTCCCTAAAACTCACATCGTAGAAGGAGAAAACGGTTATCCCTGTAAGCTGTCCTGTGACCTCCACAGGGGCACGGTGGCAAGCACAGCCCTCACGCTCACAGAATTAGTTAACTAATTAAAAACGAGCACACACACTCCACCCCGCTGGCCACACTGCTTCCTCCTTGTCCCAATGCGGGCACGTGATTTAGTGGCTGTACGCCTCACGTTCTCACAGGATTACTCGTGTGGATGAAATGAGTTATTCCACGCAAGGTTTAGGATGATGATGGCAGAGAGCAAGGAGGACGTACATGCCAGCTTTGCACTGCTTTCTAGATGCTCTGCATGGATGGCTCCTGACCACCTCGCCCACCTCGGCTAGAGCCAGCTTTCCCTACATACCCCGCTCTCAGGCTCTCCTTGACTGCTCTGTGCTCTCTGCCCTGAATCATCTACCTTGGCTCTCACCTGCCTGCCTCCTATAGCTTCCTAGTTGTGCTGTGGTTATCACCTTCTTGCATGTTTGTGTTGGTGTGTACACACATGTGTGGGTGTGTGCATGCTACGGCATATGTGTGTAGATCAGAGGAGCAGCTGGTAGGAGTCAGTTCTCTCCTCCGTCATGGGGGTCCTGGATAGCTGAACTCAGGTGGCCAGGCTTCACCTTCACCTTTGAGCCATCTTGCTGGTCCTTTGTGGATTCTTTCCTGATTTCTCTTGTCACAATATTCTGTTGGGTGTACTCTGGATATTTTTCTTACTTTTGAAATTGTGTGTGTGTGTGTTGTGTGTGCATGCGTGCGTGCGTGCGTGCGTGTGCGTGTGTGTGTGTGTGTGTGTGTGTGTGTGTGTGTGTGTGTGCGCGCGCGCATCCCCAGGAGAATGTTCCAAACAGAGAAGACTGAGATCGAGTGGAAGGACCCTGTAGAGGAATCCCACACAGATTGTACTGTCACACACTGCTAAGGTGGGTAACTTTTCAGTGTGTCCCCTCCCCTTTGTTTGTGATTTGGGAGCTCATAAGTCTCTGGGCAGCGTCTGGATTCGTAGCCCTATGCTCTCTGCAGTGAACTGATTTCTGACGATGTTTGGGATGAGGATAAAAGCAAGACACAGGAAACACTCATTGTTTCCCTGTGCGTTTGGGAGGCCAGGCGTCACACATTCAGAACAGAGAGCCCAATTCAGCCCCGCTTCTCACCATGACAGACACTGGTCAGTCCCGGCAAAGGCTTAGCGACACACCCCGGTGTCCAGACCCCAAAGACTGAGGTGGATGAGTAGAGGTTTCGCCAAGGTTGTATGAATCCGGGTCTGAAGGGACATTCCTGAGCTGCGGAAGGAGGGACACCTCCCCGGGGCTCTGAGAGCTAACGCTGGCGGCTGCTGAGCAACGGCTGCAGCTCATTTTATTTCCATCAGGCCAGGCCCCAGGCAGGAATGCCCGAGAGAGACAAAAGAGCAGTTCCGCCGCTTCTCCTCAGGCCGTTTGTCGCTAACCAAAATGTGTAATGTCTCCAACTTAGACACTACTGCAGAGACACGGGGAGGGAGAAGGAGAAGCGAGGGAGAGAAGCAAGGGGAGGCACCAAACCAGTCTCCAAACAGATGATGGTCCGCACGGAACCTGCACGTGACGTGACGTGTGCCAGGGAGGAAGACTCACCAGAAAATGAACCGCGGTGCTGGATCTGACCTGCAGGGTTCTCACTCATGGCTCACGGCGGCCAAGAGTGAGTTTCATACCCTTTTAGGAAGCAGTCTCTGCCAGTCCACCCGATTTCCCCAAATCACAGAGCTAGTAAGTACAAGTAGCACTTAAACCCTGCTCTATCAGACTCTAAAGGCCATGTCCTTCTTATTAAACCTTGCTATTTCCAAACAAGACCAAAGTGGAAGGAGTTTCCAGTAACCGGAAAGCACTGAGCATTTGTTGAGCACCTGCTGTGTGCCAGTCATCTCTGCAAGAAAAGGATATCTTCTGGAATGTGACTCCTGGACCCAGTACGCTCCACCCAGCCATCTGTCACATCAAGGGAGGTGTCAGAAAGCTGGTTTAAGAACAGGGTGGTCTCAGTCGAGCAGTGGTGGCGCAGCCTTTAATCCCAGTACTCGGGAGGCAGAGGCAGGTGGATCTCTGTGAGTTCGAGGCCAGCCTGGGCTACCAAGTGAGCTCCAGGGTGGTTTCACGACATTGTGTCTGATTCCTCCTTCACTCTTGGCTCCAACCTCGTGGAGCTTCAGGTCTGCAGTAATCCCAACCCCCCCTTCCCGATGCATTCTCTTCCATCTGCCCACTCTTCCTTTGTTTCTTTGAACATGGTTCTCTCTGAAATTCATTTTTGGGGAAGTCTTCTGTTTGTTTTTGTGATAGCTAAGACTGGTTTTGTACTACATTGTAACTCAATAACAAAGATTAGAGAGAGACAAACAGAGAATGGGTGCATACCTCTGATTTCTTTTCTGCACAAATCATAGAAAGAGCCAGAAACACACTATCTATATACAATGTACCTACTGCCACAAACTGGGATAATGTATTACATGTAGATATTAACTATGGGATGCTACTCCGAGCTTCCTGACTGGGCTGTCATAGTACACTGTTCTTGGAAATTTTTCCTGGCCAATCCCCCCATGGTGTGTCTGTTCCTGATGGTTCCTACACAACAGCAAACATTACATTACAGTTCTACACCAGTCAAGGGGTTACACTTTATTTATCTCTATGTGTGTTTGCTATGTGTGTGGGCACACATGTACCATGTGCACTCCTCTGCATCCATGTGGAGGTCAGAGCTCAACTTGGGAAGTTCCGGTCTACTTCTTCCAGGGGTCCTGGGGAGTGAACTCAGGTTGTTGGGTTTGGCTGTAACTTCCTTGATCTGCTGCGTCATCTCACTGGCCAACACTTTTAAATTAAAGCTACAGAGCTGGGCAATGACACAGATACTTCTTTTTAAAAAGAGTTATACCCATCCTTATGGCCACAGAACTTGAAAGGCAAAAATACTTTCAGAAGTTTTGACACAAATGCAGATTATTTACATATAAATGTAAAACTCACCTTTAGGTGTCTCCCAGCACACAAAAGAGTCAACTAAAGACAAGCCTTGCTTATAATAAAACGTAGTCAATTCTAGCCAGTTGGCCTCAAGGGTGTTGATGGCAGCTCCTTTCCTTGTCACTTTCATGGACAGGACACCTTCCTGGTAGGTCCAGCAGGCTGAATCCTCGTCAAAAGCATTGAAGACCATGTACAGCTTGTGATCTGGGCATAGGCATTCAGGAAAAGGGAGGGGGAGGACAGTCATAATCTTACCAATCAAAATTCTTAAACAATTTGTTCTTCACAAGACATTACAAACATACAAATAAATATAGAAAATAATAAAACTACCCACCACTCAATTTAAAAAGTTATGTGTGTATATCTGTGTACATGTTTGTGTTGTGTGCCTGTGTTTGGGTGCATGCATGTAACATGGGTGTGTGCATACATGTAGAGAGACCAGAGGTTGATGCTGGGTGTCTTTCCCAGTCCTTCTTTATCTTAGGTTTTGAGTTAAGGTCTCTAACTGAATCCAGAGCTCATGACCTGGCCATCTTGCCTACCTGTGTAGCACTGGGTTACAAGCATGCCCTTCACATCTGCCTTTTCTGGGGGGACTGGGCATCAAACTCAAGACTCGATGTTCGTGGGACAAGTGCTGTATCGACTGAGCTACCTTTATGTCCTCCCCACCCCCAACTCAGTTTAATCAAATGTTAACATATGCCATATTAGCTTTGAATTATTTCTTTACAGAGATAAGACAATGGACACAGAGGAGGCTACCACATGGTGTGTACCGAGCAGCCTACAGTTACCAATTCCCGTCTCTGAAAATAACCGCTAGAATGCATTTGGTATTTATTGTTCTCATGAAAGCTTTTAGTTTTTAAACATGCAGTTATTTACCATTTACTTTACTGCTTAAAAAATGCTTAAACAAGGGGTGAAGAGTTAGCTCAGGGGGAGACCTCCTTGCCTAGCAAGTGCAAGGTCTTGGGTTTGGTCCTGAGCTCAAAGGGAAAACAAACAAACAAACAAACAAACAAACCCAACAACAACAACAAAACCCCCAAACCAACACAACTTTAACAGTATACTGTTCCATATTTTAATCTCCTGGTTCTTTCTCTAGAAGACTGTGTTCAAATGGATCTCTGCTACACACAGGATGCTGAGTGCGGACCCTGAAGGCCTGGACTCCACTGCGCCCTCCAGGGCCAGTGCTGATCAAGGTTTGGAGCAGCTGTGAGCCTGCTACAGAAGCTTCTGCTGTGCCAGGCACTGGGCACTGTTTCCCCTTCCCAACCTCGTGAGGGGGGCCTCTGCAATTGTCCCCTTTCGAGAAAGAAATTCAGACATTTGTCTCCAGAGGCCGTGTTTACTCCAGTTTACAGAGTCTTTAATTTTCTTTGATGTTGCTTTAAAAAAAAACATTCCTGCAAAGATGTCAGGAAACTTTGCACAGTCAAAAAATAAAAGAGAAAAATACTCTCAGTTTCTTGGGAAAACTTGAGACTTGGCAGAGAAGAACAAAACTATTGTCTACAGTTATTTCTGGCTGAGGGCACTATTGTTATAATAACTGAGTCACCATGACATTCCATTGTCTTATTCTAGGGATGATCAAAGCAAGTCCATTGATCTCAGAGGTGAAGAGCATGCGTGAAGTGGGAAAGGCCTGCACTGAGATTCTCACACACTGTTTACCAGACAGTTGTAAACCAAGCTATGTTCTCAGTCAAGTCTCTTTTTTGTTTGGTTGGTTTTTTTGGTTTTTCAAGACAAGGTTTCTATGTGTAGCTTGGCTGTTTTAGAATTCACTTTGTAGACCAGGCTGGCCTTGAACTCACAGAGAGCTGCCTGCCCCAGCCTCCCAAGTGCTGAGATTAAAGGCGCACACAGGTAAACCTTTAGTATTAGAAGAGGGCTAGGCGACTGCATTATGTGGCTGGCTTGCAGGGTCAGCAGAACTGACATTTGAAACATGACCCTGCCTTATTCCTGGCTAGAATGACTTAAAAACAACCCCGCAAGAATTAGATTAGTTCACTGTCCGCATAACCTGCAGAAATCAACGTTGACTTCTATTTCTTTAAAACAGAGGCAGGGTTTGGGGAACATAGAGTCCATCTCTTTCCATCCATGCCGTTACCTCCTCCCCGCTCTGGTTTCGAGTCGCTGGGGCTGCTGTTGCCTTCCGTCTTCCGTCCGCTTTCGCGCTGAGGCTCCTCCTCCGTTCCGCTGTCAGACAAGGGCGCACTGACGTCTCCTTCACTCCAGCTTTTGTGGCTGTCGTGAGAACCGTGTCTCCTGGGCAGCCCCGGTTCTGCATCTCCGTCGTGGCTGGTTCCATTGCAGTGTTTAGACGGCAAGCGATGCTGTGACACGAACCCAACAAACTTCATTCCTCTTTTAGCAGCAGCATTAACCTGAGGTTAAAAGAGACATCAGGACCACGGTAAACCCCGTGTATGTATGACTCAGCCAACCAACCTTCAGTCCGTGAGGAGGCCATGAGGAGATGGAACGAGCCATGCTTAGAACCTCTAAAGAACACCGCCTCCAAGATCATGTCTCAGTATCGGCATGATTTGTCAAACAGAACTAATGCTTTTGAAGTTATAAAAACGGGACCACATTTTTTTTCTCTGAAATTCTGCCGTATTTGGCAAGAACTAGTAATTTTATAGCATGATTTTTGGAGATGGTTAACAATCATCTTTCCAGCTGTAGCAAAAGTAAAGACTGTTCCAGAGCACTTCCCAAAATAAATGAAGCAAATACAACCCCATTCTTTTTTTTTTTTTTTGTTTTTTTTTTGTTTTTTTTTTTGTTTTTGTTTTTTGAGACAGGGTTTCTCTGTGTAGCTTTGAGCTTTCCTGGAACTCACTTGGTAGCCCAGGCTGGCCTCGAACTCACAGACACGCCTGCCTCTGCCTCCCCAGTGCTGGGATTAAAGGTGTGTGCCACCACCACCCAGCTACAACACTATTATTAAAGGAGATGTTAATTTAAGACAAAAAGCATACAGCAGCACTATTTGGTGCTGATTAAGCCAGGGGTTAAGAGGCCCATTTTTATAAATAGGCACTTAGGAAACATGAGCCCGGGTCATGGCGCAGCTGGGCCAAATGCACGGACTGAGATTTGATCCTTCAGTCAGTGCATAGGCTCTGAAGCATCTGACTGGAAGTCAGTGTAATTATTTGGGATTTAGCAGTCGTGACTTTCATGTTTGGTACTGTTTCCATTCAAATACTTATGAGACTATTATCTTATTTCCTCTAAGCACACAGGGCCAAAGATCTAAGGGTTTTCTTCTCCGCTGTCCTTGTGACAGTGTCCTTCTCCTGGGTTCAGCAGGCAATACTTCCTGGGGAATTGCTGTGTCTTATCTGTCTTGGAATTGCATCAGTTGATAGGTGCATTATAAACATTCATTAAATAAATGCAGAAGTAGAAATGCCTTTTTTTTTTTTTTTTTGAGACAGGAAACATACAGGGGACATGTGCCAAATATTTTTGAACAGCCACTTTGTGCAGCCCTGGCTGTCCTAGAACTCACTCTGTAGACCAGGCTGGCCTCCAACTCACAGAGATCCACCTGATTCTGCCTCCCAAGTGCTGGGATTAACAGTGTGTGCCACCGTGCCTGGCTCAGCAGTGTTGGTTTTTCATGGTCACTGTTTCAAACCTCTAAACATTTTAAGTGTTACCCAGGAGAGAGTTCTGCTAGGGATTGAAGATGGAAACGCCGACAGATGAAGTGAGATTTTCAAAGGCAGGAGGAACTGGAGAAATGGAGAGCAGTGTGATGGAAGGGGCCGCTTCACCCAGCTCAGAGGACAGAGAGCTTGAGGAGTCTGAACTCCGGACTACGGCCAGCACTGCCTCGTTCCTCTAAGAGCTCCATTCTGAGATTTAACACTGTGTGGAGACGTGGACATCCCCACAGGACACCTGGGAGAGAAGAGGGAGATACGAGAGGGCTCCGCATTCTGGGAGTAGAAAGGGGTAAATCTCTTGTCAGTGTCCTTTCTAGGAGTTAGATTTGAGTGGAGATATTCAGGAAAACTTCTCTCTGGTACTATAGCAGATACTTCTTTTCTTCTTCAGGAAAAGTCTAGGATCAGATATATTGACGTCTTTTCCATTTTAACTTGGAGGATGAATAATTTTAATTAGGCTTATTTATTGGGATGTGGGGACAACTTGTAGGAGTTGATTCTCTTTTACCATGTGGGTTCCTAGGGATTGAACTCAGGTCTCAGCTTGGGTAGCCATACCTTTGCTTGTTGGGTCGCTTCTGATATTTTTAAATGCGGTATTTTAAAACCCCGAGAGAAGAAAAATGCAAACTGAATATTAAAAATAGAATGGACAGGGGTGGGGATCTAGCTCAGAGTGGATGCCTGCGTTCAGGAGGCCGAGTGTTCGATCCTCAGTACCAACTAAAAATAGACTAGACGTTAATAGTTAAAGCTTGACTTGAAAACTAGCTGTTCAACGGTCAAGTATTCACAAAAAGTGGCTGTTCAAAAACATTTTCCATTCACCAATCACTCTTGCTCATGCCCAGGGCAACGTTGGGATATTTCGGGTGTATGTTTCCTGAAGCTTTTCACTTAGAGAAGGGTCCCGGTTAGTCTAATTGCTGAAACAACAGTGCTTTCCTGTGTAAGTAGGTCTTTAACTGCGCCCAGGAGTCAGATTCAAAATAAGCGCTCCCGTGGTCATCTATCAAGACTCAATTAGTAGTTACATTTTTGTTTTCAAAAGAAGCTGTCAGGAATGGATTTATTCCCAGAAAAAGAAATACCCAGAATAGTGGCACTAAACAGTGTGTGTACTTGTAAAACCTGGTCTCCTGGACTTTTCCCACCCAGGGCAGATGAATGGTAACTTTGTACCTAAGTGGGAAACATCATTAGCGGTTGTTACTGATGAGACACAAACCACAGACGATTCTCTACAAGTGGTTACTTAAGGCTTGAAATCAGCAACAGAAACAAACTATACTCTTCCTTTTCTTTTTCTTAGTAACCCAGGCTGGTCTGGAACTCGTCTCCCAGCCTCAGCCTCAGCCTCCTACCTGCTAAGACTACAGGTATAAACCACTACACCTTGCTCAAAGTATTGTAACTGGGAGCCAGCACATCTCACTCTAGACTCACACATTTTACCTGAAGGAAAGTGCCTTGGGTTCTTGACCCTATCTATTTAAATTAAATAAAGGCTGGGTGTGGTGCTGTGCAATTTAATCCCAGCACTCAGGAGGCAGAGCTAGGTTGATCTCCGTGAGTTCAAGGCCAGTTTGGTCGACAAAGAGGGCTCCAGGGCAGCCAAGGCTACATAGTGACAGTCCATTTCAAAAACAGAACAAACAACCCCCCACAAAAACAACAATAACAAAAACAAATAGAAGCTAAGAACTTATAAGTAGGCTGCTGTGACTAAAACAACTTACACACACACACACACACACACACACACACACACACACACACACACACAAATCCATCAGGTTAGAGTATTTATGGATATATATGTTTTTCTTGGTTTAGTCGATCTATATTTAGCATTCAACTTTTTATTTGTGCAGCTTCCAAAGGATACATTAATTGCAAAACTTCCCTTGATCTCTTTCCAAGTTAATTTTTCTTAAAAATAACATAATTTGTTTTTAATGCCAACTCCTCCATTCACAAACGAATATGGTTATTTTTGTTTTCTTTCAGATATTTTTCATATTTAAAAAAAAACTTACCTCTTTGTCTCTTCGGAAACTTCTGGAATCTATTTTCCATGAAACAGTGCCGACTTCCCTAAGTATTGACTAAGTCATGGTTATTCTTGTATTTTATGCTGCCATGTTCGTTACTAAACTTCTTTTCCTTTCTTTCTTTCTTTCTTTCTTTCTTTCTTTCTTTCTTTCTTTCTTTCTTTCTTTCTTTCTCTCTCTCTCTCTCTCCCTCTCTCTCTCTTTCCCCCTTCCTTCTTTCCTTCCTTCCTTCCTTCCTTCCTTCCTTCCTTCCTTCCTTCCTTCCTTCCTTCCTTTTTTTTTTGGTTTTTTAAGACAATGTTTCTTTGTGTGGCTCTGGCTGTTCTGGAACTCTGTCTGTAGACCAGGCTGACCTGGAACTCAAGAGATCCGCCTGCCTCTGCCTCTCGTGTGTTGGGATTAAAGCCGTGTGCCGCCACCACCACCTCCCGGCTGTTAGTAAACTTCTTACATGCAGTTGGGAACTTACTCGCTCTATTCTGTTTTATTGGCCTTTATTTATGTTTTTGTGATGGCTAATCTTGGTTATTTACTTAACTGGATCTGGAATCAATTAACAGGCAAGCTAATGGGCACACTTGTGAGGAATTTTCTTGCTCAGTTCAACTGCAGTGGGGGGGGGGGGCGCACCCTAAATGTGGGTGGTACCTCTGGTGGCATCCCAGATGAAGGGAAATGGAGACACAAAGCTTTTGCTCTTTGCTTGCTTGCCTTCCTGTGATGCTAAGTTCATTTATGCTGGCAGCAACCGGCTGCTGCTGCTTTTGGCTGACATTAAAACCCAGCTTTTGGGCCTTCCAAAATGGACTGAAGACCAGTGTCTCTCCAGAATCTTCAAGGCACTAGGCACCTGACCAGGAGTGCTAAGGCATTTGGTCTTGTGGAAGGAGCAGCTACTGGGTTCTCAGCCTCAGTATGAAGGTAGCCACTGCTGTCCTGCTCAGGCGGTGCTGTGTAAAGCAGCCTGGCATACCCCTTCAACACGCTCATCGTTTCTGTTCCTCCTCCAGAGGATCCAGACTAGTGGAGTTTTAGACTCTACGCACTTGGCTCACACGCTTTACGTTTTGAATTCTGTAGAATAAGCCATGGCCAGTTCCCTAATCTTTGGGGTCCTACACTGTAGCTTAGGCTGCTTGAAACTCACTATGTAGTTCAGGCTGGTTTTGAACTCAGTATGTAGCTGAGGATGACCAGGCACTCATGGTCCTCCCCTTGCCTAGTGCCAGGATTTCAGGCTGTGCCACCATGCCTGGGTTCTGTACGGTTTTCAGGGAAGGAAGGGAGTTGTTTCTTAGTTCGCCATGAGGGCTGTGTACCCGGTACCTTTTCCATGAGTTCCTTTGCTGCGTCGCTCGCTGGTGTCTCGTAGGTGAGTGGACACTCCTCCATGACAAGCCTGGCATGCCTCGGTCCCCCCGGCGCTGCTGAGTGCTTGGGGCTGCAAGGAGAACAAGGTCAGAGGCAAACTACCGCTTCCCACCTACGTCCATGTGAAAACCTTGAGTGACTCAGAAGCAAGGTCAAGGCTGTCACTTAGTTATTCCAATCCCAACGGTTACCTCAAACAGAATGCCACAGGCACAGCGATTTCTGTTATGTTTCCTTAATTTAACCTTCCAGCCATTTAATTCCCAATTCAAAGTGAATGAAAGAGACTTTGTTATTGGACAGAGCATAAGTAAAAAACAATCCTATTTAAATGCAGATAAATGTCTGTTTTTTTCCCCTCTTTTCTTTACTGATCTCTTAACTTCTGCCAAGTTTTAGCATTTCTGGGCCTATGTAACACTACAGCAGGAAAGGTAGGTAGTTATCACAGCTGATGGGATTTGTAATCAGGACATAAGCATTACTACTGTGTAAAAAATGTCACATGTGCTTAGTAAGGCTTGAGCTGAAAACATTTGTATTCTAGTAAAAGCTGAAGTCCATACACACTCATGTGTATGAGTGTGTGTGTGTGTGTGTGTGTGTGTGTGTGTGTGTGTGTGTGTATGAATAGCAGTTACTGCCCCTTAAAAACAAGACAGGGGCAGGGACACGTCTCAGTGGCACAGTACCTGCCTAGAATGTGTAAAGTCCTGGATTTGATCCTTAGTGTGGAAACAAAACAAAACACCAGACTTCCTCCTCCTCCTCCTCCTCCTCCTCCTCCTTCTTCTTCTTCTTTTTGAAATTTAGGTAAGTTCTTATGTATCTTAAGCAGGCCTCAAACTTGATATGTAGTAGAGGATGAACTTAGTCTCTTGACCCTCCCGAATGCTGGGATTTACTGGGGTGTGACCCATATCTGTTCTGTGTGGTACCAGAAAATGAGCCCAGGGTTTCCACCTGCTAGGCAAGCACTCTCCGACAACTGAGCTCCACTCCCAACCTACCAGCTGGGATTTTAAAATTTAACATGATTTTCTTAATTGATTCTTTGAGAATTTCACATCATGCACCCCAACCCCACTCATTCTCAGTCCCTCCAAATCCACCCTTGTAACCTCCTCCGAACAAGAAAAGAAAAAAGTAAAAACTAACAACAAAACCCCACTTGGCACCTCCGGCTTCCCCCACTCTCCATCACCTCCTCGTTTGTCTTAGTGGCACTGGGAGCTGCAGTGTGTCACACAGCACACCCCTTTGTCCACTCTGCTTTACATGCAAATGTTCACGGCAAGGAGTTTTTGGTCTGGTTCAAGGCCTCTGGCATACCGTCGTCACCATCATCATCACCACCATCCTCATCATCACCGTCATCATCACTGTCATCATCAACACCATCATCATCACCATCATCATCAACACCATCATCATCACCATCATCATCACCATCATCACCATCATCACCATCAACACCATCATCATCACCATCATCATCACCATCATCATCATCATCACCGTCATCATCATCACCATCATCATCATCACCATCATCATCATCACCATCATCACCATCATCACTGGCCCTCACTGAGGCGCCTCTCAGGTGTCCTGCTGTTACCCCCAGTCATGGAGGGTCTATGGTCCCCAGGACCGGTCCCGTTATGGACTCCAGCAGGTCTTGGATGGGGTTGATGTTGAGGTGGGTCAATTCAAAGCACTGGATGTGGGCCTGGGTGATAGTCGAGTTGATCAGCCCAGGTCTCCACAGGGGCACCCCCACCCCTCCGGTGAGGAGCAGGACCAGCTCTCCTGCAGCAGTGGCTGGCAAGGGGCGGGGCCAGAGCATCTGGAATTTTTAAAGACTGGCTCTCCCTTGTCTTCCTTCCCTTTCCAATTTTCCTATTTTCTCACCCCCTTTCTGCCTATTATGATTTTCTTTAGCCTTTACATGGATCCATCACTATGAAGAGGAAACACTGAGATTAAAAAAACAGCATGGTGTCTGTGTATGAGTATGTGTGGGGGGCACAGTGTGCCCGTGGGGCAGAGGGTGCCTCTGTGGAGTTGGTTCTCTCCCTCCACCTTTATGTGTGTTCTGGGATGAGGCTGGCACAGTAAGTGCCTTTACCCACTGTCCCTCCGCCCAGCTACAAGACCCAGACAGTTTCAACACAGAAGGAGGGTTGTACCAAACGTTTTACATATGACAATCTTGTGGCCATTTTCATTCTTCATTGGAGAGAGTCAGAGAAGCTGGGGTGGTTTGAATGAGAATGACCCTCCCTTATAGGCTCCTGCCGGTCCTCAGTTGACCTACCGGGAAGGATTAGGGGGTGTGGCCTTGGAGTAGGTGTGTCACTGCCAGCCCACCCTAGGCACAATGATCAGGATGTGAGCTCTCAGCTACTGCCCAGCACCATGACTATATCCATTCCTCCATGATACTAATGGACTGGCCCTCTAATATCATAGGTAAACCCCCAACTAACTAGATGTTTTCTTTTTTATTTATTTAATTGTTTATTTAATTATTTTTGGTTTTTCGAGACAGGGTTTCTCTGTGTGGTTTTGGTGCCTGTCCTGGATCTCACTCTGTAGCCCAGGCTGGCCTCAGACTTACAGAGTTTCACCTGGCTCTGCCTCCCAAGTGCTGGCATTAAAGGGGTGTGCGCCACCACCACCTGGCATGGTTTCTTTGTTAAGAGTTCCTTGGTCACCATGACTCGTCACAGCAGTGCCTAAGACAACTGTTTTCTTGGGGTGCTAAGGCTCAGACCCAGGGCCTTGCACAAGTGTGTGCCACTGACTTATGTATTCATCTGTGAAAAGTTGCCCGTGTGTCTATCTAATGTGGAGGATTTGGCGTGGTTGTGCTTCCTGCTCTGCGGGCTTTGTGACATGAACTGGTTCGGCTGCCCTTCTTATTGAGAACAGAGGTCGCTGGAGAAGCTCAGTGAGAGCGGGCTGTCTCTCTTTGCTTGACACGCCTAGGCTGATGCCGCTCCTTGTCGTCTGGTGGTTGTACAGGAGTTCCTACACCCAGCTTTTCGGGGTGATTCTTGGATCTACTTCCTTCCTTTTGCTCATCAACATCTTCACTTAGTGCCTATGTATTTGCCCCAAAGAGTGGAGACAATGACCAGGAGGGTTTTTGGTGTTTTGGCTCCTTTGAGCTCGAATCGTTCTATGGAGCCCACGTCAGTGTCAAAGTTGAGGTCCTCACGCCTCATTGACCCTCCTGAGTGCTGGGCATCCTCCATAACCACCACACTTGGCTTAATCAGGAGTTTTAAAGGTGTGAGTCTCCTTATTCCAGTTCAATTCAGCTGTGAAAAATGTGCCTTGAATCATCCCTGAGGATCCTTTGTTCTCCATCACTCTTTCGAAATTTCTTTTCTTTTAGATTAAAGAAAAGCTGCCAGATGGTGGTGGCGCACACCTTTAATCCAAACACTCAGAAGGCAGAGGCAGGTGGATCTCTGAGTTTGAGGCCAGCTTGGTCTACAGAGAGAAATCCTGTCTCAAACCACTTCCCCACCCCCCAAAACCACCAAAAGCCAACCAACAAAACAAAATCTCCTCAAAAACAAAACAAAACGAAACACCAGCAAGACAACAAGACAAAAGCAAAGCATCCCTCTGAAGGGCCTCTGAGTGGCTTCCTCAAGCTTACCTCACTTTCACGCGAGTCAGCACCACTCTGTACAGGTGACTTGCTGGGAGGTGTTTGCGATGCCCCACAGGCTGTATAACTGGGTGAATGGCCCCAACAACATAGCCCTTAAGATAATAGTCTTCCACCTTGGCAACTATATCCAGAACTGAATTTATCTTGATGACTTCTGGGTTTGTTGAAGCTGAAATAGCAAAAGTGAAGAGAAGGTTTCATATTGGTAATATTGAATTGTGCGTTATTTCTATCTATATGAGATAATAGTTATGAACAGGAGAGACAACCATGTGGCTTAATTTTGGGTGAGACAGCTAACATGTGTTATGTATTTTCTATTTCAGGTGATAGTAGATGTGTTCAGGGTGGCATGACCGTAAAGGAAACCTATTTTGGACAACAGCAAAGGTGGTTTAACCAACTGATAGATAATGATGTTGCCAATACTTCCTAAAGCACCACTGGAGTGAGTGCCTTATAAGTTCCTCTTTTTCCAATGGAAGAGCTTTACTACTCAGGATTTTATTGAAGTGGCTATATTGTCTTTAAAAGATGATAAAGACATACATCAAAATAATAATTCAAAAAGCCAATAGTTTTTTTATGACTGAGCAAGATAAGATGCATGATTTCTTAAAATACAGTTCATGTAAATTTAAAAACTAAAAAGGGGAGACACTGTATTTGCTAGACAGAAACTATCAAAAAAAAGGAAGAAGAAAAAAAAAGAGAACTAGATGTATATGAAATTTAAAAGCAAAACTGCTATGCAGCTGGAGGTGCATCCATCGTAACTCTGAACACCTGTGTTGACCAGACGAGAAGAAGGAAAAATGGTATGCAACTGGGGAAAATGTCCTCGAAGTTACGGAAATATTAATTTAAATAGCTTCATGATCTGTCATATTTCTTATTTTATGGAGGACAATTAAGGATTATTATCCAGAAGTAGACCTGGAGTTGACTGTCTTTTGAAACAGGAAGCATATGAAGGTAATTCCAGGTATGGGCGGGCCTGGCTTCACACTCACAGGGCAGTGGAGTCCAGCACAGAGCTGTGCCGATGCTGGAGCACCAGAAGAAGGTTAAGAAGCAGATGAGGAAGAAGGGTCAGAGGGAAGTCCCTGTCCCCTGACCCTGACACTCATGTGACGGAACAATCCCATGTCAGTGAGCGCTCACGCCAGCTTCTCAACTGAAAAAGAGGCACTCAACAGAAAGCTACACAGGCCAGCATGAATCCATTTCCTTCAGGTTTTAGTCCCTTTTGGATTTAAACTAATATCCTGCGTCTAAAACATTTTCTTCCCATTATGAATAGGAGCAAAAACAAGGACAGTTCTGAACTTTGAAGAAACATCTGGTCTCCACGTAAACATCCCAGGCCTGTCTGTGTGGCAAGTGGTTCGTCATTATTTGGCTTGACTCTTTCTTAGCATTTGGTCTACAAACCCCGACGTTTTCAAACAAAGCCGCTGAGAAACTGTACAATAATGTGAAACAATCTCTTAAGACCAAGGAACACAACATAATGTAAACTTATCTTTAGAACTTTTCCAACTGTACATCATCTTAAAGAAAATGAAAGTCATTTAATGGGTTACATGGCATGGGGCAGGAAGTGGAGGGGTTAGCGTGACCCGCAGAAATCCTCTTAGCCTCGAACTCGCGCATCTTACTTGGACGTGTGACAGCTCTGATTTCCGAACCTGTCACTCTGTTTTTATCACAGTAAGCCTTCATCCCCTTCCCTGTGCCCATCCCTGCACTAATCTTTCCTTCCTCTGCTGGCCATTCTGCACTGGGTTAGAGTAATTTGTTTATATGCTTGTCCTGGCTGTTCAACCGGGAATTCCCTATCTTACTCACATCCTTCTGTTCCTCACATGTTCCTTACGTCATCATGTTAAACAGAATTGCTGTTGGTTAGGACAGTAAAGAGGTAAAATAATTGAACAAAAAACAATCACCACTACTAGCTAGGGGAAACGAAAGTCAGGCCGGTTAGTAGAGAAAGCAAAGAGGCACAATCCCGGCAGCGCCGAGGAACTGCCTTTCATTTTCTTGGTCACAAAAGTGAGGGTGGTCAAGAACACTGTGAGGGCCTAGAGCGATGGCTCATCAGTTGAGAACACTGGCTGCTCTTCCAAACGACCCAGGTTCAATTCCCAGCACCTACATGGCAGCTCACATCTATCTGTAACTCCAGTTCCAGGGGATCCGACACCCTCATGCAGACACACATGCAGGCAAAACACCCATGCCCATAAAATAAAAATAAAGTATTATTAAAAAGCAAAAAAGAAGGTTGTGAGAATCCAGAGCAGAAAGTCATGTTCTTTTCAGAAAGCTCTAGCATGAGGCCCCACACTACGTTAATGGTATCACACAAGAAAAGCCACATTACATACAAAGAACAAAAATAATGAGATGGAGCTACATCTGGTTTAACTGGCTTCAATATGGAGTGAAATGTGGAGAGACATTTGGGGACAAAGTTTTACCAAAATCAAAGAATGATTTATGGTCTGGAGGGACATCTCAGCAGTTAAGAGCGTTGGCTGCTCTTCTGGAGGACCTGGGATTGGTTTCCAGCACCTACATGGTATCTGATGCTCTCTTCTGGCTCCCTCAGGCACTGCACATATGTGCCCCGACATACATGCCCTCAAAACTCACACCTAAAATAAAAATGAATGACTATTTTAAAAAAGCACAATTTATGCCATATGTGTTGACATGTGACTGCGATCCCAGCACTGAAGAGGCAGAGTTAGGACGATGGAGAGTTTGAAGCCAGCCTGGGCTGTACACTCTGAAGGATTTGACACGCCTGGGAAGAGGAAATCTCAACTGAGGAATTGCCTGTATCAGAGTGGCCGATGACTACTACGTCTGGGAGCATTTTGCTGATTGCTACCCAATCGATGCAGGAGGGAGGACCCAGCCCCCTGTGGGCGGTGCCATCCCGTGGTGGGTGGGCCTGTATGGTAGAGGACAGAGAGCAGAAACAGAGAGAGCAAGCCAGGCAGCATCTCCTCTCCATGGTTGTTCCTGCCTTGAGCTCCTGCTGTGACTGTCCTCAATGACGGATAGTGACCGGAAGTGTAGGATGAAATAAACCCGTGTCTTTCCAAGTTGTTTCTAGTCATGGTGTTTACTATGGCAACAGGATGACAAACTAGGACAGGGTGTGATGAAGAGGAACGGTGTGACTTTTATCCAAAGGCGTTACCGGGTTGGCCTCGATTTTCTGGCTGGCTTGGTAGTCATTACTAGGGGTGTATGTACATGTGTGTGTGTGTATGTGCATATGTGTGTGTGCGGGTGCATGTGTGTATTTGTGTGCATATGTGTGTGCATGTGTGTATGTGTGCACATGTGCATGTAGGTGTGCACATGTGCATGTAGGTGTGCACATGTGCATATGCAATGTGTGTGTGCATATATGTAAAGGTCCATGTGTATCTTGTCCATCACCTCAAATTCAAGTTTTGTGGAGAACTTCTTTTCATGGCATTTCTCTATCTGAATGTTTTCAACTGAGCTTAAGGCTGTGAGGTATTCAAATCTCTCCCTGGTGAGTAGTACACATTGAGCAAGTTTTCTTTCTTTCTTTTTATTTTTTATTTTTTTTATTATGTACACAGAGAGGGCGCCAGATCTCATTACAGATGGCAAGTTTTCAGCTGCTCTCAAAGAGTGGGTCATTACATATCCATGGCAGGCACAGCCTCTGCCAGCCCTTTGATTTGACGTCCTTACAGCGGGCAGGAATATCAGAGGCTCTACTGCCCTTTAAACACAGGAAATTAAGGGGGAGGTGGTGACTGTCTCGGTGGATTGCAAGCACAGGCAGTGAGCCGCAGCTGTGGCCGGCCTGATGCTGCGCACATTCTTTGAGAGAAGGAACAAATGGTGTTTATAGCCTTGGTGGGTGTGGCCGGTGACTGTGACATTAATGCTACAAGGTCTGTAAAAGCTCGGCTTGTATCCTACAGGGCTGTTGTGAGGCGTCTGGAAGAGAGCAATCTGTAATTGCTTTGAAAATTATACAAATGCTAAGTGAGTTTATATTGTGACAATTAAGACTTGTGGAGGGTTGAAAAAATTCTTTCTTTTCAAAGCTTCTAGACTAAAATATTCATGGATGCTTTTCATGCTCCTTTGCTAAAAAGCTTCATCAACAAAGCTTGAACCTTTAAATGTGAGTCAGTGGACCCGGTGGCTCCTGCTTGTCATCCCTACATCTGGGAGGCTGAAGCAGGAGGATTATGACAAGTTCTAAAGCAGCCTGTGTTACACAGTGAGTTTCAGCCAGGTTGGGCTACAGCATGAGGCCTCAAACAAACAACAAAACAAAACAACAAAAAACCCCAAACAAACAAGCCCCCCAAACCCAAATTAGCAAAAACATACCAAGAGTCACTTTCTACTCTAAAGCTGGGAACTCGTTAAACACTAAAAATTTTGCTCTGACAACACAGTTCTGTGGAAACAGCACAAACCATATATAATTATTTCCACCAATTTAACTCTGAAGATTGGTTTGTATTTATAAAATATATCTAAAACTCTTAAGGAAAATCAAAATGGTCTGGCAATGTGCATGTTCCCCCCACAGTTTTAAGGGGCATGGTCCAACAACATGCATGTTCTCCTCAGCAAGTGTAGAACAGGAAAATAAGCAACGAATTCCAATATGTGCCCAGTTCTATGTGAACAGATCACATCCAGTTCTTAATCCCTACAAACCCTTCACGGTGGGTGTTTATTGTCTGATAAGGAAATTCAAGGAGAGAGATTAGGGAATTGATCCAAATTGCTAATAAATTCTGAGGTTGAGCTGGAACCCAGGCAGCAAGACTTGGGGACTGGGACACCCATGTGCCCACAGGGAAGAAAACTTCATTGATTTGAAGCATGTTTGTTGAAGATTTGTGAGTTCAGGCATGAGGTCAGCCATATGAGCGCTTCTCAGCTTCCTAATGCTGCGATCCTTGCATACAATTCCTCATGTTGCGGTGACCCCAGTCATAAAATTATTTTTGTTGCTACTTCATAACTAATTTTGCTACTGTTTTGAGTCGTAATGTAAATATCTGATATGCTTGGCACCTGTGAAAAGGTCATCTGACCCCCAGGTTGAGAACGCTGGCTTAGACTATGATAGATTGTGAAGCAATTTAATGTGTAGCTGTTAGGATTTTCTGCTCTATTCTCCGAGTGAGAGGTTTTTGAGTAATTGAGAAATACGGCTACTATGTAAAAAACATTGACTCAGTATAGTTAAATGAAGTAACATTCTGGCAGCTTTTCTTTTTCTTTTCTCTTTTTCTTGTATTTTGAGACAGGGTCTCAGGAGCCCAGGCTGGCCTTGAACATGGGGCCAATTATCCTGTGTCCACCTCCTGAGTGCTGGGATTAGAGGCGTGTGCCACCTTGCTTGGCCAAGCTGGACACATGTGGGAGAGACTCATGGCGGTTTGGGAATCCTGCGACCTGCCTTTGTATTCTTTCTCCTTCACGAACCATGCAGCCTCCAGCTTACAGAATTCCTCTCACTTCTAGCCTTTGTTCATTCCGTCTTTCACCCTTGTTTGCGTTATTCCCATCCATTCCTACTCTTTGAACTTTCCTCTGGAGGGAGGGTATAACGTATACATGAATATGAGCATGGAATATACTTTAAACCACCAAAACTTTGGTGACCAGTATTTAATCAAAAATGAGAAAGTGGCCTGCTCTCCAGAGACCTCTCAGTCCACTCTTTCCAATCTTGGTTCTCTCTTTCCATCACACCTAACCTCGACTGCCCAGTAACCACTGCTTGCTCTTCCTTAGTTAGAGCCAGAGATTGGGAATGCAGCCCAATGCAGTCTATGGTTCAATGTCAAGCAGAGACTGTGTGCTAAGAAGTGGTCTGCTACTGAGAGCAACAGTTAATACATGGGACCTCCCATAACTGAGAAGCTCTGTAAGGCAAAAGACACGGTCAATAAAACAAAATGGCAGCCTACAGAATGTGAAAAAATCTTCACCAACCCCACATCTGACAGAGGGCTGATCTCCAAAATATATAAAGAAGTCAAGAAATTAGAGGTTAAAATACCAAATAATCCAATTAAAAATGGACTATAAATCTAAACAGAGAATTCTCAACAGGAGAATCTCAAATGGCCAGAAGACATTTAAGGAATTGTTCAACATCCTTAGCCATCAGGGAAATGCAAATCAAAACGACTCTGAGATACCATCTTACACCTGTCAGAATGGCTAAGATCAAAAACACTGCAGACAGCTTATGTTGGAGAGGATGTGGAGCAAGGGGAACACTTCTCCACTGTTGGTGGAAGTGCAAACTTGTACAGCCACTGTGGAAATCAATATGGTGCTTTCTCAGTACATTGGGAGTCAATCTACCTCAAAACCCAGCCATACCACTCTTGGGCATATACCCAAAGGATTCTCAATCATACTACAAGGAAACATGCTCAACTATGTTCTTAGCAGCACAATTTGTAATAGCCAGAACCTGGAAACAACCTAGATGCCCCTCAACCGAAGAATGGATAAAGAAAATGTGGTACGTATACACAATGGAGTATTACTCAGTGGTAAAAAACAAAAACCAAAAGCAAAACCAATGATATCTTGAAATTTACAGGCAAATGGATGGAACTAGAAAAAAAACCATCCTGAGTGAGATGACCCAGACCCAGAAAGACAAACACAGTATGTACTCATGCATAAGTGGATTTTAGACATAAAGCAAGGGATAACCAGGCTACAATTTACAACCCTAGAGAAGCTTGGTTAAAAAGGAGGACCCTAAGAGGAACATGCATGGATTGTCCTAGGAAGGGGAAAGAGAGAAGATCTCTGGGTAAACTGGGAGTGTGTGTGTGTGTGTGTGTGTGTGTGTGTGTGTGTGTGTGTGTGTGTGTGTGTGGATGGGGGATGAGAACACGAGGGAATGGAATTGTTGAGCTCGGGAGGGAGAGCAACGAGAAAGAGATATGATAGAGGGCGCCATTCTGGGCTTAGGGAGAAACCTGGTGCTGGGGAAATTCCCGGGAACCCACCAGCTAAGACACCTAGCAATAGCGGAGTGGGTGCCTGAACGGCCTTTCCCTGTAATCCGATTGGTGGCTACCCTAACTGTCATCGAAGAGCCTTCACCCACAGAGATCCACAGCTAGGCAGGGGCCGAGCACCTGGAGTCCAGTCAAAGAGAGGGAGGAGGGAATTGTACAAGCGGCGGCGGCGGGGGTGAGTGGGTGGGGTGTCAAGATCATGATGGGGAAACTCACAGAGACAGCTGACCTGAGCTCATGGGAGCTCACGGACTCTGGACTGACAGCTGGGGAACCTGCAGGGGACTGAACCAGGTCCTCTGAATGTGGGTGACCGTTGTGTGGCTTGGGCAGTTTGTGGGGCCCCTGGCAGTGGGATCAGGATTTATCCCTAGTGCATGAACTGGCTTTTTGGAGCCCATTCCCTATGGAGGGACACCTTGCCCAGCTTTGATGCTGCGGGGAGGGGCTTGGTCCTGCCTCAACCTGATACGCCAGACTTGTTGACACTCCACGGGAGGCCTTAACTTACCCCCTCTGAGGAATGGATGGAGGGTGGGATGGGGGTGGATGGGAGGAGGGGAGGGGAAACTGTGGTTGGTATTTAAAAAAACTTAAAAAAAGATAAAAAAGAAGTGGTCTGCCCCTGGGCTAAACTGCCAGGCTGATTGGTGGATGTTTTGAGCCTTATGAAAATGGAATCCTACAGTGCTCACTCAGGGTGTGTCTTCACACTCACTCAGTGCTGGACTTGCCCGTGAGCTGTGTTTCTGGAGTTCTGCTTTCATTGCAGGATAACAGAAGTCAGCGAGGGATGGCCATGGTGTTTAGCTGTGTGTCCCCTGCGGCTGCAGAGCTGAGCAGGTGTGACCGAGGCCACCTGGCTCATAAAGCAACCATGTTTGTATCTGGCCCTTTGCAAAAACTGTTAGTGGATGTCTGCAGTCCACTGGTCCCTTGTGTGAGCATGCTCTTGGCTTGGGAATTCCCAATTGCTTGACTTGGACATCCTTGTACAACACATGGTGTATGTGAGCCCTGGGTGTATCTTCAGTTAAGTAGAAAATCCCCCCCCCCTTTTTTTTTTTCAAATGGTTATTATACTTTACTGGCACCTGTCATTGACAGTC